>NC_081417.1:125995899-126317978 GCF_949786415.1 Peromyscus eremicus | reverse complement strand
GGCAGGAATCGGGCTCCCTGGCAGTGAATTCAAGCAGTGAATGTAGTAGCCCTGGAGTTTAACATTATTTCCTTTTTTCAGATCAGGGACAAGAGAAAGAGACCAGATGGCCAACAACTCACACTGTCTGAAGAAATCTGAAGGTTCTGAAGAAGCATACTACTATTCCTATAAAGCTGTAAGAAAAAAGAATTTAATGGTTGTGGCCAGATAGATAGGACTGGGTTAATAACCTGACTCTAAGGCTACTCTATAACATACATAGAAAATTTGGAGAGGAAAGTCAAGTTCTGAAATAATATGCACCATCAGCCAGGAAAAGATGAACATCAAAAATGTGAATGGGAAAAATAAAAATTATATGCAAAACTCTGGGTTAGATCCCTCTAAAACTGAAAAATATGACAAAATAAACTGATAACAATAATATTGAGGAGAGAACCAAACTGAGACAAGCTAGCTTAGAGGCCACACTGTGGATACAAAGGCTCTTCCCTACTCTAGTAGCCATACTTTTACAGGCTACTCCAACAACTACTATTCATATAGGCAAAGCAGAATTGTCCAGTGAATACATGTATCAAAGAATCACATATGCAATTTTCAATTATATTTTAATAAATCTGAAAACGCAAAATATGTTTAGTATGTTTAAGGAGAGTGGATTGAATTAGTTACTAGAGCAAATAAAATACAACTCTAGTTATTTGAGTATTTCAGACATTAAGAACTCACTCATTAGAGGTCACAGCAGACAGCGTGGTGTTTTGTGAAATTCTATTACACAGAGTACAAAACTTACTTTGAATAATAATTTTCTTTAAAGGTAAGAAAGCCTTCTAATGTAGCTAGCACTCCCTTTCTCAATCCAGGTTCAACACAAACACCATTGCTTTTCAGCTAGCTCATCGTCTCTTAATTCTCCCCAACTGAGGCATAACAGCTTTTCTCAAAAACATCTGTGATGGTGTGGACAATCATGCAGAGGTTTTCAGAGAACATGATGAGAGGTGCATCACTGTTGAGAATAAAGGGGTGATCTATTTTTGCACTCTCCAAGCCCAAGTCTGGGTTTTAATAGTTATATTAAAGAACTGCAATTGCTACCATATGTGTTGTCATTAGTGGCCTCGTTGTAAACATCCACATGGAGCAAAAATTCAGGTGTCATGGACACATTCCCCTGACACATTGGGAGTTTCAGAAAGCCTGTGGCCTCTCCTGATCCCATGTCACCTAGCATGCTGAAGTATTCTGCAGTGTCTCCAGTCTGCTTTCCCATCACCTGACAAAGCATCACAAAAGAGAAGGGAACAAAATGAACTTGCACTGAGAACAAGATGCTGCCTCCATAAACACCAGGAAGGGAAACAAAATGAACAGCCGGGACATATGGCAGTGAGCTGACAGCGTCCAGAAATGAGTTCCACACGAACAAGAAGGAACATCTTGAAATGCTTCAGACATATGTGTTTTGGGGAGAAGACTGAAGTGTTTCATAATAAAAGCAGGACAAAGTGAACTGGGAGTGCCGAATAAAGTTTTAATTAAAAATGAGTTTCTAGCCTTCAATGTGAATATGCAATATGGTTCACAGATGGGTTTTTATATTTAAGTCTTATCCAAACCAAAAAAGGAATGTGAGGCAAATAAAGCTTCTGAAAATGGCATGGAAGCTGAAATGTATGTAAACAGTAGAAAGTTCTGGAACAAACAAACAAGGAAGGAAGAGCAACCCTTCTGTCAGCCACTTTGTGCTTGCACACTACATAAACTGATCATGTGACTTACTTTGGTGCAAACACACTTTTTCCAAGTTTAAATATATACTGGGCAAACTAGGAAACAACCTAATACCCAGCAATGGTGAATTGTTAAATTACTTTAAGATATACCAAGGCAATAGCAGAGAGCCAATTCCTGTATCATTTTAGAAAAAATAAAGAAAATGTTAAAATGAGTGTGTACATTAAAATGGTAGGATACAATGTCTGCAAAAAGAAAACTGAATTTTGTAACAATATATAGAATTTTGCAGTAAAATATGCAAGAATATGGCCAAATTACTCAGTTTTTTGTTGTTGTTGTTGTTGTTTGTTCCTTTGTTTTCATTTACACCAGTTCCTGCACTAACCTTGATTGGTCCTTTTATTTTACTCATCTTGAGGTTTGGCTTGTCCTTGTTTTTTTGGAGGCTCTAAGATACATCATTAAGTTGTTTATTAAGATCTCTCAAGGTTTATTTTTTCTTTTTAAAAAATATAAGTACTCATAGGTATGACTGTCCCTCTTAGTATTGCTTTCATTGTGAGGATATGTGGGTGTATTTCCTGAAAGGATTAAAGACTCTACCCAGAGTTCACAGCACCTCCTGACAGTAGCTCAGATAGAAAGAGGTCTGAGGAAGAGCAGGGCTGGTTTGACCTGACTGCCTTTGTTCTTTGTTGGCAAGTGCATCTACTTGGTTGTTACTGGTGCTGCTACCATCTTTGGGTGACATCAGAATACAAGTTCTTTAGCCTTCCAACATGACCTTCCAACATGAAGGTCCTCAGCAATCCAGAAGTCCTTCAGAACCAGACCGACACTGGTGATGCACCACCTGTCCTTGTGGACTAAGCGGTTCCTGAGTTCTCAGCCTCCTCTGTGTGCAGACAGTCACTTTCAGACTACTCAACCGGTATTATGGAAGCCAGCCTAATAAATACCTTTGTACTGGAATCATCTGTCAGTTGTGCCCTTCTAGAGAACCCACACCAATTAAGGTTGTGTGTAGGAAGGATAGTAAAGAGTACAGCTGTATAGCAGTTTTCTCAGAGGCTAAGCCTTTCATCTCAGAGGGAAACTTTTAGGACATAGGATGTAAAGGGAAAGTAAAGTAAGAGGATATTTTAGGGTATCATGTTTACAAGAAGGCAAAGCAATAGGATGTTCTAGGATAGGGTAAAGCACTTCATCCTGCAGGAAATTTCCATTAAAAGAAAAGTAAATACCTCAAAATACCTTCAGGAAATACCTGAAACTGAGCAGATTTACTAGCCTTCTCCATTCTCCAAGTGAATATAAGCAGTAAGGCTGCTGAGTCACTCTCAGATGAGCCAAGCTGCAGAGAACATTCTGAGACCAGCCAAACAGCCTGAAAGAGGTGGAGACAAACCAAACTGCCTAGAGAAACAAAGCCCCACTAAGCTTCCTGGGAGAGAAAGACACTCTCCAACCAATTGGGCTGCTTCAGGTTTCTAGTTTTGGTGAGCTGTCACCACGTTGGAGTGGGCTTCAGTGATGCAGCCATCTTTGAGTCATTTCTGCTCCTTATGTAAGTAACCTGCCATCCATATTCCTGTAAGTAACCCCAGTAAAGCTCTCTGGCTGTCCTCAGTTCCTTATCTAGGGTAAGTAGATGTGTGTATGTTGCATCTCCTCAGAACAAGTCTATCACAATAAGTACTCAGTAGTAGAATGGGGGAACTAGACAGAACAGTCCTACAGCCTAAAGGAGTACCATATATAATAACTCAAGATTATTGCAAGAAATATATTTTCATTTGCAAGCCGGCAAAATGAAAATATATATAATATAAAAATTATTTTAAAATGTAAAAAAATATAATAGAGTATATTAGATTTTAAAAGTTACATCAACATTTCTTCCTTGGTGGGGATAGGTTTTACCTTCTGTCCTTGTGACATTTTGTATAGTGAACTGTGCTGATGGAGGTTTACATACAGTTTTACATTTCACCTCAAACCAATTATAACAGATTCAGGGTACATATTGCCCCAGTGGAGTTTAAACTGGTTACCTTCTGAGTTGCTTGTATCAAAACTGCACTGAATCAGCAGCACGTCTCTCAGTTCTCTCCTCCATCTATCTAGTTCAGCAACACTATAGGAGAAGAAGAAATCCCTTCTAGAGGGTTCCCGCTGACCTCTGCAGTGGCCTTAGGAGGAAGCCTGTTCCAGCTTCCCACTGTCATACTTGAGGCCCCTTGCCTTAAGCCTATAGAGGTGTATAGGGCCCTTGGTTCCACAGCTCAGGACTCATAGCTATTCATCAGCCTGTTCTGTGGTCCTGATGTTGGAGGAGGAAAGGGTGTAAGCCATTGTCAGGTGTTTCCTAACAACATCAGCTATGCCCCATGCTCTGCTTTAAATCTTCAGCTCCCAGGAAACCCCACCAAGGGAGTATCCACCCTTGGTGGTCCAGCTGGCTGTTCTGCAGCTCTGCTATGTGAATATTTGAGGGGAGGAACTGCTCAATGGTCTCCACTGACTCCACAGGCAATACTTGTGCTGTGTTCCACATACCAGTTCCCAGTTTTCCCTGACTACTTCCTTGGACAGAACTCACCTGGCTTAATAAATTCATTCACAACTATCACGCTTTGTAGGGACAGGGACTGGGTAGATTATCCAGAGACTTTTCAGTCACTAAGTTATATCAGTGAGAGTTCTAATCTGCCATCTTACTTGGAAATCCACTTAATAAATTCTTTACAAGTGAAGTTTTAGGTCATTGAAAATGTTTGCTGTAAAACCCAGCTCTGTCATTCATGAAGGCCTGTCTTCTCCATCTTGCAAGTATCTGCATCTTCAGAACTGTGAGCTATAATCAAACAGCATATTACCAAAAAGTGCAATCATGAATAATGGCCTCATGGAAGCTGCACCATGGAGTTCCTCAAAAGTACAAATAAGATTAAATATTTATTTAGAAAATGCTGATACAAGTTTATTGGAAAATATTTTTTATTAATTTTGGGGATCTAAGAAATGGTGCCTATATTCTTGGTCCAAAGCAAGAAGGATGAATACCCAAAGTTTGCAGAATATATACAATGAATGATACTTTCTGTTCAATAAAAATACAGGCACCTTACAGATCATAATGTGACAAGAATCTGGGTATGCTATTCTTTTTATTCTTCAAAGAAAAAAATTAAACCAAACATTAAAATCTATCTAAAGCCATTGCTGTGCATTCAAACAGCAGGGGTTTAAGCTGAAAAATCTTTGGCAATGAGTTCAGGGTTTATTTCCAGAAAGTATTTTTATATTACCAATATTTATTCTTAAAAGTAGTTCACCTGAGGTCTGAGGGTTTTTGTTTTTGTTTTTAGATTTTTAAAAGATGGATTAAAAGTCAGTTCAGGAAGTATTTATTACAAGGGCTTTTGGAAGTTCCATTTCATTCAGAAGCCATATTTATTATGAATACTCTCTGATGTTTTTCTTCATATGAAATTTCAGATAAGGGATCACCTTGTCGCCTAGTACATGGAGCACAAAACTCCTAACTTTGGCCTTAATTTGTCCTTTGGGATGTCAGACACACCTGAATAATGATACTATGAGAATGAAATATCATTGTTTAAATGCCCAAAGGTATTTTTGGAAAGAAAAAAAATCTCAAATGATCTATAGGCATCAGAAAAATTTGGATGGAATTCAATATATATTTCAACCATGCCTTTGACCCAATATCACCATTTACCTTTATCCTTTAACCATACTGTACTTTTTCAGTTCCTAAATATACCGTGTTTCTTTGTGACTCTAAGAAAACTCTAACCCTGTCTCTCCTCTCTGATAAAAAAAAAATCATCCTTTAAGATGAAGATGAAGAACTGATTATCTGTGATTCCTTCATTCATTAAGGAAGTGGTAGCATCCATGGTCATCTTCTAAAGTATCCACCTAAACATCTTCAACATACATTGCTTATGTTTCATAGACTCCTAGTTCATTTAACCTTTATAAAATTGATCTACTCTTTGAAAATTTCATACATTTACGCAATACATTCTGGTCCTATTCAGTCTCATTCATTATCCCTTTCCCTAATGCACCAACCCCCCACCTCTCCCAACAAGTCCCCTTCCCACTACTTTATTTTTGTTTCTGATTTTTGACCCACTGAATTTAATCAGGGACTCCTTCATGGGAATGGGTGTGGAGCTACCCCTGGAGCTTGCACAATTCATAGGTAGCTAGGTCACTGGTGATATGAGGAAAGTGGGGTCTTTGGGAGTGATAGAAGCTTTGTCTCTCATTCAAATGAGCTTGAGTTGGGGCAGATGAGCTGATCAGTGTAGCTGCTCCATCCACAAGCTGTCCAGTGTTTCTTGGTCATGCTTCCTTTCCTTCCTTTTGCAATGAGAATGTCTACTAAGCCATTGTGTGTTGGATGTTATTACTTGATTTTTGTTTGTTTGTTTTTTTTTTATTTTACATAAAGACTGCCTTGAATTTCAAGAGAGATTTTAAACTGTACTGAGACTGTTGAAGACTTAGAGACCTTTGAAAGGGAATGAATGCATTTCACATTATGAGATGACCATGAGCCTATGGGGGCCAGGGACAGAAGGCCCTGTTCTAAATGTGAAATGTCCCCCATAGGCTTAGTCTTCAGAAGGAAGTAGAATTTGATGTGGAGCTGGAGAAGTGGGTCTGTGGGATTGAACCATGAAATTTGTTAGCCCGGCCCTACTTCCTGTCCTCTCTCTGCTTCCTGATTGCAGGTGCAGTGTGGTCATCAACCTCAAGTGTCTGCTGCCACCATGCTTTCCCCACCAGGGTGACTGTGTCCCCTAGAAGTGTCAACCACTAAAACCCTTATCTTTCCATCTTCCCCCTTAAGGTGCTTGTTCAGGTATTCTGTCACAATTACGAGTAATGAATATACAGACTATATAAAACCTAAGCTGCTACACATTATAAACCTTGAGTGGAAATAGACCTTCCAAGGCTTTCAGTGTTTGATGGGTAAGAATTCAGTAGAGTCAAGTGTTCTCTTTGTTTCCATGTTCCCAACATAAACACTTGAAAATACTTCCTAACTCAAAAACTGGCATCTTTCCTCCTTTATGAAAAAAAAAAAAAGCAGTTCTCCATTGTGTTTTCAATAGAACCAAGATGATTTTGACTGTTTTTGTTTCAGATTATCAACAAAAGCTCTCCAAATTATTCAGCCCCCATGCCAACACACTTTCCTTATGCAGCACAACTGTAGGAATAAACTACATGAGTCACTTCTAGGTCACAAAGCAGAAGAGAAAAGCATAGTTTTTCTACTCTAGGAATTTTTAAAATATTGTTAACATGCACATGGATTCCTTTACAAAATAGCTTTCTATTTAATAACATTATTTATTTATGAGTGGTGAAAGGAGCTATAATAAGTGGTTGTTTTAAAAATAAGCATCTTGAATGAATTTAATAAATTGCCAGTGAAATGGCGATGATGATAAATGTCTTTTATACAGCTTTTAGAAGGTTCACAACATTGTTTTAAGCACTTAGTAAATGATGAACAATCTTAAAAATATTCACACTATAGTCATAGTATCTTCATTTTACAAATAAGGCTGATAATCAAAGAGATTTGTCTGAGCACATGCAGCTAAGCAGTTGAATGAAGATTTGAATTCATCACTATGACTCCAGAAGCCACATACATAACCACTGGGCTGCTTTTTTTGGCCAGTGGTAATTTATATGTAGTAAGATATGATAGCTAAGTATAATGCATGTATATACACTCACATACATAACACACATATGCATACACAGTGATCTTCCAAAAATGATGGCTACTCAGTCACACTCACTAAAATCACCTAAAAACCTCAATCTGAACTGTTGTTCCATTCAGCCAATGGCTTTGGGTAGAAAGACCTAGGGTGTAGTCTTGCTTGTGCGTGTGACCACTTAATAGGTGAGAAGTCATGCACTCTCTTGGGTGGATGGAGCAGGATGGTTGGTTCCCGTTGCCCCGGGCAGAACAGAGAACAACACCTCGATAAGCAGCGGCATCTACTTTGTTCTGTATCAGTGAGTGTATTATCCCCCATTTTATATCTTAATAAATTCTTGAGATCATTTAATAGACTCTCATGGGTTCACATAACACTGAACCACACATTCCAGTGTCAGTTCAGGTGAATGGATGTGTCCCTCTGCTGTCTCCAGCACCCTCCACATCAGGACGACATGGTTAATCTTATAAAACATAATTGTTCTGAAACCCTGTGATGTTTATTCTTGGCTGCCAACTTGACTATATCTAAAATTAACAGCTGTGAGGGAGTTTTCTGCATTAGATCATTTGAGGAGAGAAGAGCTGGTGGCATCCTGTATAAAGGACATGGAAGAAGGAAGTGTTTGATCCTATCTTTACCTAATTGCCCTCATTCTCACTGGCAAGTTCATTCCTTTATTGGTATTAGAGCCTACTCTTCTTTGGGATTCCAATGTACATTGAATACCAGCTGAGACATTCAGTCTCATAGACCAAACAACTATTGCATTCTTAGACTTTCCTATAGGAGTCATCTATTGATGGACCAGTCAAACCACAGCCTGTAAGACACTCTAACAAATACCATACAAATACATGTATGTGTTTATATACATGTATGTGTACATAAATATACACAAACACACATACACACATCTTCCATCTTACAAGTTAGAATATGCATGAATTAGGGCCAACAAACACAGCAGTGACACACTCAGGGGAAAACCTGAGTCTTATTATCCCTAGAGGCCACAGTACTGCTATTAAGACAGATGCAATCCATTCAGACTATAGTTTCCCTTTTCCAAACCATTCATACAAGCAAAGTATTAGCCCTAACATGTCAGAAAAAGTCTACAAATATTTCACCACTTAATCTTGATACCTGTATTAAAAATTAAGGGTGGTGTTTATTCACATCCTAGTTCACAAATAGATGGAGCCAGGTGGGACCAGAGAAATACCAAACTACAATGATCCCTTCTGAGCATTTAGATGTTAGGAATTTACCCAAGATTTTAACATTGGGTTAAGAAATGCTGTAAGTGGTTGCCCTACTATTGGTGAGGAATTTGTTTCCTTGGTGAATTTGGAAGCCTCAGCAGATGTACCACTTTTCAATTCTCTTAACCTGTGTTCTAAGATGCTGTCTTCATTAAAGGCTTTTTTCTTTTCTCTGAACTGTATCAAAGCCAAGAAAACTAAACTTCTATAAATTCTTATATCAACAGAAATGTAGCAATGCTTGACTGTGTGGTTACTCAGCTGAAGAGGATGGCTGAGTGTCCCAGGAAGTGCCCCTGTCCTTTATCACTGCTGTTCTCTGTGACCTCTCAGGTCAGTTAAAATATGTCTCTGGTGACATTCTGTACAGATATTTCTCCTTCCTTCGCTGATGGCAAGATCTGCTGTGGGATGTCTTTGTATATGCTGTGAATATATGCTGTTCCCATTGGTTAGTAAATAAAGCTGCATTGGCTTATGGCAGGGCAGGATGGAGCCAGGCAGGAAAATCTAAGAGAGAGAATGAGAGGAGACGCCAAACTGCCATCCAAGAAGCAACATGTAATGAGACTCAAGTAAAGCCATGGCCATGTAGCAAAACATAGATTAATAGAAATGGGTTAATTTCAGATGAAAGAGCTAGCTAGCAAGAAGCCTGCCATAGGCCATACAGTTGGTAATTAATATAAGCCTCTGAGTGGTTATTTTATAAGTGGCTGCAGGACAATGGGCCAGATGAGACAGGAGAAACATGAGACCGAGGAGCTGGGTGGGGCCGGAGAAATACCAAACTACAATGATCTCTTCTGAGCATTTAGATGTTAAGAATTTACCCAAGATTTTAACATATTCCTGAGTTTGCTTCCATTTTAATCCACTGAGGTTCTTTCTGAAGAGCTACTGGATCTACTATTTCAAGCATAGGAAGGAGAACAAGCTGAAGCTAAAGTCTAAGGTTTGCTATATTGACTTATACTGACAAGTCACAGGATTTTTATCCTTACTTTCTAATCCATAAGGCTGAGATTATAATTCTCCTTTAGCTCACAGACATGAAAAAATGTCAGATTATGTATGCAAATACCAAGTATAGATAGGGACCCTTAATATTCGCTTAATATTCTTGGTTTCAGAACTTTAAATAATATACTAGGAAGGACAGGGAGTAAAGAAATATGGATACACGTCTTCCTTCCTCAGACACTTTCAAAGGCACAGGGAAGAAAAGTGGTGAGGGAGGGGGAAAAGGGAAGGACTGCTAAAACTGAGCCATTTGAGAGGCATTATGTAAACCTAATACAGTAGAAACTTCCTGAAATATATACATATATGAAAGCAATCCAATCACCAAATAATGGAGAAGACAGAGCCCTAACTGGAAATCTCTTGTCACAAAATGAAGCTTCCAGTAATGGGATTGGGTTACATATAATTGAGTCATTGGTTGAAGGGGTCCCATGGAAACACTCAAACAACCCAGGCTATTGCCAAGGCTACTGGTTGCTCTCCACAAACCTACAGTAAGGCTCAATTGCTGAAGAGAATATCTACACAAATCATTGAACATAGGAAAGTTGAGCTGTTGCCTATCTAGATCCTTCACCCCATGGACTAATGTTCATGGTACTAGAAGGTACTCTACATGCTGCTAGAGGAGAAAGGTAAACACCAACTCAGCCACAAACCTTTCTATATACAATGGTGACACTACCTGGTACAATAAGGGCACAAAACTTGTGGGAGTAACCAACCAAATCTGATTTGAGTTAAGGCTCACTCCATTAGATCAACCCATACTAGCACTGTTTGGGTGGCCAAGAACCTGAGATTAGACAGGCCAGGGAGATAGGTGAAAACAAAATACTACTGTTCTGCTAAATGAAGATAGCAATAGATGACTCCTAATAACAGTATACTCACAGATCAGTACCTTGCTCAGCCAATATCAGAGAAGCTTCCTCCTCCAGCATATGGGAACAAATATGGAGACCCACAGCCATATATTGTACAGAGAGTGAAAGACCTTGGAACAGACCTAAATGGGATGTCTCCATCAAATCCCTCCCCTTATGGTCAGAGGACTGTGCAGAAGATGAAGCACAGAGTAAGAGCCAATGGGGTTGAAGGACATCAAGGAGACAGGACATCTAGACACAACAGGGCTGGTGCATATGCAAACTCACAGGGCCTGCACAGGTCTGCACCAGATGAGGTCCTAGATCTGAAAGGAAAAGTGGACACATGCCCCCATCCCTAACTCAGAAGCTCTCTCCAATTGATAACCACTTGCAAATGAAAACCTAGTTTTTTCCAAGGGAGTCTCACTGGGGAAACAAGCCACTCTTATGGGTAGGCCCTATGCCCAGCAGAAGATGGCCAACACAAAATGAACTCAACAGTATCTTTGGAGGTTCTTCCTCTCATAATGTTGAGTCATAAATATTTTTTTAACCTAATAGGTCTTCTGATAACTTCTTAAATTTCTTTCTTCAATGTCTTTAAAGTTTTTGTCAGACAAGTCTTTTGCTCACTAAATTAGAGTTACCCAAGGTATTTTATATTATTTGAGGCGATTATGAATGAGGTCATTTTCCCAATTTCTTTCTCAGTCTGACATTTGTATATGGAAGGCTACTGATTTTTGTGAGTTAATTTTGTATCCAGCTATTTTGGTGAAAGTGTTTATCAGCTGTAGGAGTTTGCTGGTAGAATTTTTAGGTCACTTATGTATACAATTATATTATCTGCAATTAATATACTTCGACTTCTTCCTTTCCAATTGGTATTGCCTTGATCTCTTTCAGTTGTCTTATTACTCTAGCTAAGACTTAAAGTACTAATTGTATATAAAAAAAAGTGGAAAACCTTGTCTTGTTCCTAATTATAATGGAATCGCTTTGAGTTTCTCTCCATTTAAATTGATGTTAGCTATGGGCTTGGTGTAAACTGCCTTTGTTATATTTATGTCCCTTGTATCCTTAATTTAATCATGAAGGGAAGTTAGATTTTGTCAAAGGCCCTTTCTGTGTTTTATGTATTTCAGTTTGTTCATATAGTGGATCACATTTATTGATTTACATATGTTGAACAATCCCTGCATCTCTGGGATAAAGCCTACTTGATCATATGAATGATCTTTTTGATGAGCTCTTGGATTCAGTTTACAAGTACTTTATTGAGAATTTTGCATCTATGTTCATAAAGGAAATTGGTCTGTAATTCCCTGTTGGGTCTTTATGTGGTTGAGTATCAGGACAATTGTGGCCTCATAAAATGAATGAGACAATGTTTCTTCTGTTTCTATTTTGTGGAATAATTTGAGGAATATTGCCATTAATTCTTCTTTGAAAATGGTGAAAAACTATCTGGTCTTGAGATATTTTTTTCCATTGGTAGACTTTAAATTACTGCTTCTATTTCACTGGGAAATATAGGTCTGTTTAAATTGCTTATCTGATCTTGATTCAACATTGATAAGTGGTTTATATTGAGAAAATCATCTATTATTTTTAGATTTTCCAATTTGGTAGAGTGCAGGTTTTCAAAGTATGTCCTTAGGATTCTCTGGAATTCCTCAGTGTCTATTGTTCTGTGCCCTTTTCATCTCTAATTTTGTTGACTTGGATCTTTTCTCTCTGCTTTTTATTTGATTTAGATAATGGTTTGTTAATTTTATTAAACAATTGTTTCATTAATTATTTGTATTTTTGTTGACATTTTATTAATTTCAGCTCTGAGTTTATTTATTGCTGTCTACTCCTTTTGGATGTAATTTTTTCTTTTTGTTCTACAGCTTCCAGGTGTGCTGTTAAGTTGCTATCACAAGATCTCCCCAATTCTTTTGTAGGCACTTAGTACTATGAACTTGCCCTTTACAACTTCCTTCATTGTGTCCATAAGTTTGGGTATGCTGTATATCTATTTTCATTGAATTATAGCAAGTCTTTAATTTCTTTCCTGACCCATTTTTCACCCAGTAACCTTTCTTTGTTTCTATTGTTGTTGATATCCAGCTTTAGTCTATGGGAGGACAGGATGCAGAATGTTATTTCAATTTTCTTGTATTTGTTGAGACTTGCTTTGTTTCTGGGTGTGTGGTCACTTTTGGAGAGTTTCATGATCTGCTGAGAAGAAGGTATGTTCTTTTGTGTTCAGGTGATGATCTATAAATATCTTTTAGGTCCATTTGGTTTATAATATCTGTTAGTTTCAGAATTTTTCTGTTGAGTTTTTGTCTGGATGACATGTCCATTGGTGAGAGTGAGGCATTGATGTCTCCTGCTATCAGTGTATGAGGATCAATATATGAATTTGAACTGTAATAATAGTGTTTCTTTTATGAACTTGGGTGCCCTTCTGTTTGTTGCACAGATAATAAGAATTGCAATGTCTTCTTGGTGGACTTTTCCTTTGATGAGTATGTAATGTCCTTCCCTATCCTGATAAGTTTTAGGTAGGTTTCATCAGATATTAAAATGGCTACACTGTGGATGCCCACAAAGGTTCCTAGTGAAATCTGAGCTTGCATTAGCCAGCAGAGCTGCATTAGAGGATTGCTTGACCGCATGCGTGGTTACCAGGTGATTGGAAGGGTCTGCACTTGGCTGTGCTAGGGGGAGGTCTTTGGCTCCACCCCTTGGCATTCCTTTAAAAAGTCCTTTAGAAGAGACAGAAGGGGCTGGTGGCTAAGGATCCAGGTCCTCCAGAGTCTATACTGTCTTTCTATCTTTTTCTCTCCCTTCTATCCTGCTGTCTACATATTTCTCACTTCTCCCTCCTCAAGAGTACCCTGGGCCCTCCATTACCCCACACACACACACACCTCAAGTTTGCTCATGTAGATCTCATCTATTTCTCCTCCAGGCAGCCTTGGTGCAGGGAAGAGGGGCTTGTACCTGCCTCAACTGAATGTACCAGGCTCTACTGACTCCCCATGGGAGACCTTAACTTGGAGGAGGTGGGAATGGGGAGTCGGTTGGGGGAAAGGCTTGGGAATGGGAGGAGGGAGGAGAAGGTGATCTGTGGCTGGTATGTAAAATGAATAGAAAATTTCTTAATAAAAATTGAAAAAAAAAAGTACCCTGGGGTAAAAGTGGGAGTGGGTCTCCACACTACACCAGCAAGCTTCTGAAGTCCATTTGCTTGGAATATCTTTTTTCATTCTTTTACCCTGAAGTGATGTCAACCCTTGATGTTAAGATTTGTTACTTGGCCAGGCTGTTCATGTAGATCTCATTCCATTTCTCTGTCATTGGGCGACCCCCGTGTCTTTCTTGGGGTCCTGTTTTCCAGGTAGCCTCCCTGGTGATGTGAGTAGCAGTCTAGTCATCCTTGTTCCACATCTAGTATCCTGCTATGAGTGAGTACATACCGTGTTTGTCTTTCTGAGTCTGGGATACCTCACTCAGGATGATTTTTTCTAGATCCATCCATTTGTCTGCAAACCTCATGATGTCATTGTTTTTCTCTGCTGAGTAGTATTCCATGAGTGGGGGTAGTGAAGGGCGAGGGTCGAGGGAAAGAGAACTTGGGGGAGCGGAAGTTCCCAGCTGGATCAACAACAGAGAGGGAGAACAAGGAATAGGAGACCATGGTAAATGAAGACCACATGAGAATAGGAAGAAGCAAAGTGCTAGAGAGGCCCACAGAAATCCACAAAGATACCCCCACAACAGACTGCTGGCAATGGTCGAGAGACAGTCCGAACTGACCTACTCTGGTGATGGGATGGCCAAATACCCTAATTGTCGTGCTAGAAACCTCATTCAACTACTGAGGGATCTGGGTGCAGAGATCCATGACTAGGCCCCGGGTGGATCTCTGGGAATCCAATTAGCAAGAATAAGGAGGGTTTATATGAGCGAGAATTGTTGAGACCAAGGTTGGATAAAGCACAGAGACAAATAGCCAAACGAATGGAAACACATGAAATATGAACCAATGGCTGAGGGGTCACCAACTGGATCAGGCCCTCTCAGTGGGTGAGACAGTTGATTGGCCTGATCTGTTTGGGAGGCATCCAGGCAGTGGGACCGGGTCCTGTGCTCATTGCATGAGTCGGCTGTTTGAAACCTGGGGCCTATGCAGGGTCCCTTGGCTCAGCCTGGGAGGAGGGGACTGGACCTACCTGGACTGAGTCTACCAGGTTGATCTCAGTCTGTGGGGAAGGCTTTGCCCTGGAGGAGATGGGAATGGGGGGCGGGCTGGGGGGAAGGGGAGGGGGGCGGGAGGGGGGAGAACAAGGGAATCTGTGGCTGATATGCAGAACTGAATTGTATTGCAAAATAAAAATTTAAAAAAATTATAAAGAAAAAAAGATTTGTTACTTGGATGTAGCAGTAAGATGGATCCTGTGTTCACAGCTATTCCTTTATTCTCTATCTTTTAATAGAGGAATTAAGACCCTTGATATTGAGAGATTATCACTAAGCAGTATTTGTTGATTCCTATTTTGTTGTTGTGGTAGTGGTAGCGTGTGTGTGTGTGTGTGTGTGTGTGTGTGTGTGTGTGTGTGTGAGAGAGAGAGAGAGAGAGAGAGAGAGTGTGTGTGTGTGTTTCCCCTCCTGATTTGATGGTCTGAGATTATTCATTTTGTTTTCTTGGGTGTGGTTAACTTCTTTAGGTTGGAGTTTTCCTTCCAGCACCTTCTTAGCACTGGGTTTGTAGACAGATAATACTTAAATTTGATTTAATCATGGAATATCTTATTTTCTCCATCTTTTGTGAATCATAGTTTTGCTAGTTTAGATAGTTATCTGGGCTGGCACCTGTGGTTTCTTAGAGTCTGTAGAACATCTGTCCAGGCCTTTCTGGCTTTTAGAGTCTCCATTGAAAAGTCAGGTGTTAGTCTAATAGGTCTGCCTTTATACATTACTTGGTCTTTCTCCCTTGCAGCTTTTAATAGTCTTTTTGTTCTGTAGGTTTAGTGTTTGACTATTATGTGCTGGAGGAACTTTCTTTTCTGGTGCAGTCTATTTGGTGTTCTGTATGCTTCTTGTCCCTTGACAGGCATGTCTTTCTTTAGGTTTGTAAATATTTCTTCTATGATTTTGTTGAAAATATTTTCTATGCCTTTGACCTTTCTTTCCTTCCTCTATTTCTATTATTCTTAGATTTGATCTTTTTATAGTGTCCCAGAATGCCTGGATGTTTTGTGTCAGGATATTTTTAGATTTAACTTTTTTTTTTCTTTTGACAGAGGTATCCATTTCTTCTATTGCCTTCAGTAACTAAAATTCTTCCATCTCTCGTGTTTTGTTGGCGAGACTTGCCTCTGAGGTTCCTGTTTGAGTTTTTACATTTTTCACTCTAGATTTCCCTCAGTTTAGGTTTTCTTTATTGTTTCCACTTTTAGATTTCGAAGGTTTTTATTCATTTCCTTCCACTGTTTGTATTTTCACAGACATCTTTAAGTGATCTATTAATTTCTACCTAAGGACCTCTATCATATTCATAAAGGGTATCTTAAGGCCTTTGTCTTATGCTTCAGCTCTGTTGGAATTCTCAGGGCTTACTGAAGTAGGCAGGGTTTCTGGGCTCTAGTGGAGATATATTGTCCTAGATGTTTGGGTTGTTTTTATGTTGGCTTCTAGGCATTTGGGTTTGGGAAGTTTATCGTTCTAGGTGCTGCTAGCTGATCTCGTTTTAATTGGGTAGGTGTTTTGTTCCTTTGTTTCTTGTGGGGGGCCATCCCTCACCCCCACATTTCCCCAGAGTACTCTTGAGTAGGAGCAGCAGGAAATATTACTTAGAAGGATGGAGGGGAGAAAAAGATAGAAAATGCAGGATAGCCTCAAGAGGGCCTGAATCCTAATCCATCAGGCCTCCACTGTCTCTGCCCGAGGGTATTTAAAGGAATGCCAAGGGGTGGAGCAAAAGACCTCCCCCAGCACAGCCATGTGAAGACCATCTCAGACACCTGTATTCAGGCCCATGGTCCAATCATCTTCTTTATGGAGACCTGCTGGGTAAAGCCACTAGGAAAAATGGGCTCCAACTGTTTTTGTTGCCCTCTCTGGTTCACAGGAGAATGTGGTGGCTATGTGTTGTCGGCTAGAGAATTCTTCTGGGATCCTGCAAAGTGTGGCCATTGGGGGTTCCAGGTAAAATGTGTTTCTAGGCATTCGGTGCCTGATCCTTAGGAATGAAGATGGGATAGGAGTGCTGAGGGTGTCCACAGGAGGAAGCAAAGCAGGATGGTTCACCAGGATCTGCTTAGTGCCCTGGGGAGAGAGGCAGAGAATGAAGACAGGCCACAACAAGTAGTCTGCTACAGAGCTGGGGATGAGACTTGATGATTGGATTTGGAGGAAGAGAGGGAAAAGTGAAGATCCACAGTTAGCCTACCTGCTTTTCTGACCTGAGTGGCCTGTGGGTTGGGAATGACTACTGGAGTTGGGGACTGGGATAATGGGATGAGTTAGAGGAAGTTTGGAGGGGAAGATCTGTGTGATTGACTAGAGGTTGGGATGGGAGGAGGGTGATGTGCAGCAGGAGGTCTGCTACGGAGCTGGGATGAGACTGAGGAAATAGATTTGGAGAAGGAAGAGGTGAAGATCGGCAGTTAGCCTACCTATTTCCCTGTCCATGGTGGCCTGGATTCCCAAGGAATCAAAAAGAATCTACTATCAATGAAAAAAAAAAAAATGAACTGTCTTGTAAGTGAACAAGAGCCCTGAGAATCTTGTCAGGCAATGAGCAGAAAAGTAAAAACACAAAGCATACTAGAAAACAATGGAAGTGCATATTTCTGAAAAAAATATATATTTTTTTTATTATAGAAACAGCTCTTTGAAAGACAGTGGGAAGCTATGCTGAGGGCCAGCTTACCAGTACTGTTCCCACACTGTCCATTCCTAGCCTTCTACCAACAGCTCTCTGAGGGTGTGTGTGTGTGTGTGTGTGTGTGTGTGTGTGTGTGTGTGTGTGTAGTAAGCAGACACAAGCAATAAGATATTAGGTCTATGTTCCTACACTCATTTCATAGAATGTTGGTTCTCATCCACAGGACATGGTTTGGAGACTACTCCACATTCTTCCTGTGGCAGCTGAGAAAACAGAATTCAAGAGACTCAGCTAGAAAATAGCAGAGATGAGACAGAATTCAAGACCTATGCTCTTACTCATGATGCTCATTTTGATATAGTACAGATTGCCAAACTGAAATACTTTGACATGTTTAAATGTTCTATTATGATATAAAGGTATGTCATCTAAAGTCACAATTTAATGTCAGATTGAAATGGAGTGCAAGTCAAAGTTTTTTTTTTTCTTTTAAAATAAAAAATGTAGAATTAGTGAATGGTGGAGTCAACAAAACAAAATTCCCTTGTAGTCAACTTCTCAAGCTTCCAGCAGTTTCACTTCTCACTTCCCCTTCATCTCCCCTTCACTCTGGTCAAATGGTAATCAATTTCTTTGCACTTTCAAAGTGTCACTTTTCATGGGTATGTGAGGCATGGGGAAACATATGTTATCAATCCACCACTGGGTTTATGAGTGTCTATTGGAAGACAGCTTCTGAGCTATTTTAATCCCTCCATGGTCCCTTTAAAGTATGAATGCTAGTTGCCTGGTGATGTGATACCTATGAAAATACCAGAGGTAAAATTAGAATATATTTCTTTTATTTTTGTTTACTTTTAGTTTCTACATGCTTACCAACACAGGATGCTTTATTTATTATGTTTGCATCAAAATGTCTTTCCCTAGAAGAAAATATTGCAAATAATTCAACACTAAAATATTAGCTATATTTTGAATCATCCATGGTCTCTTCAAGTAAACTGATCTGTTAGACATTCAGATAAGTCAGTCTTCCAGAGAAGGAGTGAATGTGTGTGTACATTTTACAAAGAAAGCTAGTTTTTAGGACCTAAGAAATACAATAGCCTCTTCTAGAGGAGAAAAATAGATAATATTGATTAAAACAGGTTTAAATTCTTGAAATTCATTTCTGCAGAGAACATCTTTCTGCTCATTACTGATAATAGGGAGCTGATATTAATTAAATCTTACCCAAATAAGATAACCAGCCAAGCAGGTGAAAAGAAAGTTAAAAAGGAATAAAAATGGAAGAACATTCCAGAAAGAACCTATTCTTCAGTTTGTCAGTGATGATAGGAGCACGTGTGGCAGAACAGCCTTGTCACAAATTGGAACTTGTAACTGTGTTGCAGAATTTTGACATTGGAAACAGCACATTCTTCTCTAATAAAGGCTAGACTGTGATAATTTACCACTTGAAGGAATATACTGGGTTCAAGTCTAATTGTTACTCGGTGAACACCTGTTTTAAAGAAAGGCATACAAATACAGATCACATCAAACGCTTTCATTGAGAGGTTGACTCATACAAGTTATGGTGATGGTCTCAGAAGCTTTCCTGTGTATGAGAAACAGAACTACAGGCCTTTTTGTATAAGTTCCTGTACATCTTGTCCATGCTGTTCTCAAAGACGGGTCGGTGGGATTTCCCCTTAAAAGAGCCTGCTCTGTTGGGCCAATATTCGCCATCATCCAAATGGAGAGAGCCACGTGGCCGCTGGAAGGAGCTACGAGAAAAGATCGTTTTTGAAATAGGTTAAAGCAGTACATTGAAGTTCGAGGTATTACTGTGAGTTCAAATATTTACTGAGTACTTTATGGATGTATGATACTCTGTTAGGGCTGTGAGAAATAAAATACAATGATCTTTTGTCTTTAAAGATTGACTCTCTACAAGGGAAAGTTAACCTGTTCACATGAACCCATGAAGAAAAAAAAAACTGTTAGAATTTTAAAGGAGCTTGGAGATTAGAAAGGGGTACAGCAAGGTAAAAGTAGCACAAAACCCAGGCATAGTGGCACAGACTTTTAACCCCAGAACTCAGGAGGCAGAGGCAGGCAGATCTCTCTGAGTTTGAGGCTAGCCTGAGTTAGCAATGTCTTACATAGTGAGACCTTGTAGCAAAAAAAAAAAAAAAAAAAAAAAAAAAAAAAAAAAAAAAACCCAAAAAACAGAACAGATACTGTGGTATGGTCAGGGTAAGGACAGAGCCTCTAAATCCAGAATCCTTTGTAAGTTCTTGGGTAATTAACTTTAGTTTAATCCTCCATTATTATATTTTTATATAATTGCTTTTGTATAATTCAAGAGAATTCATATAAAGTACATGGTACAGTATTTACCCAGGACAAAGAAGTGATTATAACTCATTGAGTTAAATATTTTCTATATGTGTATCACCAAGCTCACAACACTTTACATAGATGAGAAATTAATATTTAGTGAAAGTCAAACATAGTGGTTCATATCTGTAATCCCAGTGGCTTGGAGATAGAAAATTGGCCCAAGAAACCCACCCCATTTATAAAAATATATATTTATATATAAACATTATCAAAAACATAATATATATATGAGTTTGAACAGAAGTATATTACATAAATTATTAAATGAAAATGTCAGAGAAAGGCATCTCCCTACAAGTTATTGGTCACAGAGGCCTCAGAGGCACACAGAACAACATAGGCTATTGTTCTTGAATGCCCACCATAAGAAAATAGTAAGACTCAGGATATCAGCAAATCTACTTTAGCTGACTAAGCAACCCTTTATCTGATGGTTCGGTTACATACATAAGGTGCTAGGCAGGCTTCTAGGGGAGAAAAACACCAATGTCTCGCCCAGCATTGGGCACTGCATGCTACAATACCAACCTGCATGGAAAGATGTGCCCACTGGTACAATAAGGGCATGATGGTTATGGAGGGAAATAACTGCTTCTCATTAGAAATTAGGCCTCCCTCCACAGAAAGAAATTCATGTGTGGTACTGCGAACCTTATAAAAGTCCACAACCAGGGAGGTCACAGGCCCAAGGAGAAACCTACTGTTACTCTTTTGCTACATTGTTGTGCTGTCAAACTGCCTTCCAAATATTTATGCTTATACTCATAAATCTCTGTTGTGGTCAGAGATGATTTTTGCCGTGGGTAGTGGTTAGTGCACAGTGAGAGCAGGTCAAAGTACTGAGAATAAGAAACTGTGAGTGGTTAGCTGTAGGTGGGCCATTTGTATCAACCTCCCTCACATCCAAGGCTCAAGGAACATCACAAGTGACAGGGCAGGAAGAATCTATAGTTGGATGGAGAGGAGAGCTGAGAAATGCTGATTTGGGAGACATGTTACGGCTGTTGGACATGTCATCTCACATCAATTGTGGTTACCTAAAAAAGACCTGTACAAGATTCAGCCAGTCAGCATTCCAGCACTGATCAGGATGGGGCCTCAACGCTTTACCCTTTGCAGAGGACTTCCTAGCAACTGAAGGATGCTGTGTGACAGAGTCACTCTCCTTTGAGGACATGGCTGTTGGTATGTTGCCCCTGCACCAGCACACAGTCTCATAGCCATGCACATATGGGCTGCACTAAAAGGAACTGGAGAATTATTAGTAACAAAAAGAATAAATGAAGTTTGGAGGAAAATGGGATGGGAGCTACCAGGAGAAGCTGGAAGGAGGTTAATGGTGGATAGAAATGATTTTAAAAAATACATTGTACAAATACACAAAATTTTCAAAGAATAAATAAGGTATTGTTTAAAAACATTGTAACAGTATAAGCTTCAAAAACAACCTTTGCCAAATCTCATAACTACTATTTTGACACAACCAGCACATTTCTGTTATTAGCTTTGCACAAGATAATTTCATACAATTTTTCTCCAGATATAACCCCTGTTGTCACTTAAAACACTGTTTTTTACCACTTGAGTCATATACAGGGAAATCACAGACAAACACATCAGTGGAAAAAATTGCCTGTACTCAAACCTGTGTAAATAGATCTGGCAGTCTATGTGCCCACATCCTCAGTGGGCACATAGGGACATAAATAGTAAATGAAGAAATCAGAGTATCCCAATTTGCAAATAATGTAATTTTATACATAAAAGATCACCAAAAATCTTCTACCACTGATAAACACATTCAGCAAAGTAGCAGGATACAAAAATCAACATATAAAACCCAGTAGGCTTTCCTGTATACCAAGAACAAACATACTGAGAAATAAAAGAGGCAAACAATCCCATTCCCAATAGCCTCAAAATAAAATATCTTGAAATAAATCTAATTGAGGAAGTAAAAGACTTGAACAATGAGAATTTTAAAATACCACAGAAAGAAACTGAAGAAGATGCCAGAAGATGAAAAGATCTCCCATGCTCAGGATTGGTAATATTAATGTTGTGAAAATGGCCAACCTATCAAAAGCAATCTATAAATTCAATGCAGTCTCCATCAAAAGTCCAATTCAATTCCTCACAGAAAAGAATATCAAAATTCATATGAAAACACAAAAGGCCCAGGATTACCAAAATAATCCTCAACAATGAAAACACTGCTGGAGGCATTACCATGGTAATAAAGAGAGTATGGTACTGACGTAGAAAGACACACCAATTGATGGCATAGAACTGAGGACCCAAACACAGAGCCACACTTTAGACCCACCTTAATTTTGACAAAGAGGCCAAAGAAAATAACTTCTTCAGCAAATAGTCTCAGTCAAGCTGGACAGCTAAATGTATAATGAAACTACATCCTCATCTCCACTCTGCCTAAAGCAACTCCAAAAGGATCAAAAACATCAACCTGAGACCTAATACACTGAACCAGTTAGAAAGTCGGGAAAGCTCTTTAACTTTCAGGCACAGGCATTAAGGCCACTAAGTGACAAATAGGATGTCACGCAACTAAAAAAAAAATATGTATAATAAAAGACACAACCATTCCAGTGATGATCACCTATAGAGTTGAAAAAAAATCCTCACAAGCTATATATCTGACAGAGGGTTAGTGTATAGAACAATAACAAAAACTCACAACAAAACAAAACTGGGGCATGGCATTAAACAGAAGGGTCTCAAAAGAAATAAAAATAGCTAAGGAACATTTTTTGTTTGTTTTAATGTTCAACATCTTACCCATCAGGGAATGCAAATTAAAACTACTTTGAGATTTTATCTTAGCCCAGTCAGTATGGATAAGACTTTTAAAAAAGACAACAAATGCTGGTATGGATGTTGGGACAGGGAACACTTGTTCACTGCTGGTGGGGATGCAAACCAGTACAGGCACTAAGGAATTCAGTGTGGACATTCCTCAGATAGATAGAAATACATCTACTGTCTGATTCAGCTATATGACTCCTGAACAAATTCCCAAAAGACGTCATACTACAGGAATAGTCCTTTTCTATATTCATTGCTGCTTTATTCACACAAAAGCAATAAAGTGGAAACAGCCTTGATGACCATCAACTAATGATGGATAATTAAAATGCCATGCATATACACAATGGAATATTAAGCTACATAGGAAAATGAAATTATTAAATTTATAGGTAAATGGCTGGAACTAGAAAAAGTTATTCTGAGTAAAGTAGTCCTGACTCAGTAAGACAAGCATTGAATATTCTCTCTTATACAGAAGTGCTAGCTTTGAATCTTCACATATATGTGTCTAAATTAGAGTACCTAGATATGGTAGGAAACTAGTAAGGGGCCATGGGAGTGGGGTTCTAGGGAATTGGGATAGAAAGGACATGGTATGAAGAGTGAAGCTCAATAATGATATGGGAAGGGTTAAATGAGGTAGCGTAGGAGAGGGCTGAGAAATTCATGGAGGATAACAACACTAAAGGCTTTTGAAAATGACATATTGAGACCTATTATTATAGATGCTTACTTAGGAGTCTGGGGTAGTTACTCTATAACAGGGGTGGCAGAATGCCTTTCTCAAACACCCAGGCTGTCAGACAAAAAGCCCAGTGCCAGATATGGATTACCTCTTTTTGAGTGTGTTCAGAACCCCCCTCCCTGCCAATTTCCCTCCTCAAAACATTACAGGGCATCACTACTGCGCTTAGGTATTTCTAAAACTTAATGTAATTCCTAATTGCTGCAGACACCACATACCTGAGTCATAGGACATGGAGAAATCAAGCTGGTACTGACCAAAACATTTCATCCTTACTAGCTTTCATATTGCTGGAAGGTTCTGTGCACACTTTTTTGGTGAGAACAGTGACCAACAGTGTTATTCCACTATGAGTTATAATAAGGACTGGCCTGACAAGATATGACCACTCATGTAATAGGGACACAAATGAATATTATGGGAGAAACCAACCACTTTCTGATTGGACTTAAAACTCTCCAAGTTTAAACTCCTACCTTGTACTATTGATTGGGCCATGATATATGGCTAAACAGATCATATTCCCTAGGAGAGAGCTTAATGCTATTATCCTGGGGAATGGACATAGTAATAAACTGCCCTTTAAGTTCCTATCATTATACATATAGATTAGTGCATTTTCAACCCCTATCAGAGGACCTTCTTTTTGTAGTATATGGACATGAATATAGAGGTCCACAACTGGTCACCATGCAGAAAATAAGACACTAAAGGCTCTAAATGGGGCATCTGTCTCACACTTCTTCCCCAAGCTCAGGGATCACTGTAGAAGAAGCCACAGATTATAAGATCCAGAGGTAGTAGGTAAAGGTCTACAGTGAAACAGATTTGCCAGACATGACAGAGTCATTATACCAGGAACTCAGGGCAGCTATAACTGCCTGCATGAGTCTTATACCAGATCAGGACAGCTAAAGTTCCAGCATGGATGAGGGGTGCTCACGGATCCCACCTATCAGCAATGTGTGGCTGTTGGAGAGGGAAAGTAAGTTGTCTTCAGGGCATTGCCTCCTGAGAGGCTAAAATTGCTCCAGTGTATGGTCCCACACCCCTGAACACTGAACATACAAATGATCACTAAGGGGACTCAGTGGCTTTATAAAACAGAGTACATAATGTTGGTAAGGAAAAGTGGTGCTGGGGATAGGAAATGGGAGGAATGATGGTAGATTTGTTCAAAACACATTATATGTATGTATGAAATTCCCAAAAACTTAAAGCAAATAAAACAAGTAAAAGTCCGAATTATAAAATACAGATCTGAGCACAATATATGAAGTCTATGGAGAGGTGCAAACACAAACATCAGAATCCTAAACACAGTATTATTTACTTCTAGATGTTCCAGAATCTCTAATTGTGAACAACTAAATTTTTTTAAATTGCTGTGTATTACTAAGATTCAAATATGTGTATGACACTAAAAATCATAACATAGAAATGGGCTTTTTAAACAACTTCACTTCTCATTTTACCAATAATATCTCCAGTACTTGTTCACAAATCACTTAATAAAGTTTTACTATGTTATAAAATACTGTATCAACTAGCTTCAAAGCAGGAATGATGTTATTGTTTTAAATGTAGCACATATTTCCAACAACTTATGACTATTTACTTGAATAGACAGCTCTTTATTGAACTGTGACATTGCTATGCAGAGAAATGACAAAATAAGAATAGAGACAAAGATAACAGAACCAATTAGTTTCAAATTCTATCTATTAATGTATAAATTATAAATTTATATACATGTTTTATTGAAGCCTATAATATATACATAAAAGGAATATTTTAGGAAATTTAGAATGGATTAAAAAACAAAAGGATTACTGGTGATTAATTTAGAAAAGGGATGTTAAACCATTTGAGGCCTAGAGGGTTGGTTTTTTTGTTTGTTTGTTTGTTTTTTTGTTTTTCAGCTCAAATGAAGGGTCAGATGAGTAGTATTTTACACATAGCTTATGACTCAGTTCTCATGAATAGCCTTCTGATAAAATAACATAGTTATATACATACATACATACATACATACATGATACACACATTTATATAAAATGGAGCTCTGAAGATGGATACATTAAGCAAACAATAGTAATTTTAAGAGGCACATGGTTTGAATGAGAAATGTCCCCCAGAATATCTGGCATTGGAACTGCTATCCCAATTGGGGGCATTATTTGGGGAGGTTTAGATAGTGCAAGCTTCCTGAAGAAAGGATGTTACTGAGGGTGAGCTTTAAGAGTACAATCTGACTATATCCAGTCTGCTCTCTCTCTCTGCTTCATGCTTGAGGATGTGAGTGCTCAGCTTCCTGCTCTAGCTGCCATGCCTGCCTATTGACACCCTGCTTTCCTACCATGATGACTCTTATCCCTCTGGAACCATAAGCCCAAATAAATTCTTTCTTCTGTAAGTTTCCTTAATTGTGTTGTTTTATCATGGGAACAGAAAAGTAGTACATTACGTAAGTAATAAAATATAATGTACTACTTATACCTAAAGAACCAGAATTGAGAAAGATTTTAAGACACTAACTAGCATGCTTAGCACTTTAAAGTTGTAATATTAGAGTCTATATGATTATAGGTATTTTAGATTATAAGATATGAACTCCTTGTCATAAAACTCAACAATGGTTTCTATCAAGCAAAAACCTCAACAAATAAAACATGAAGAAAAGTTCTGAGAATGTAGCATATGTTCTGGAGGCTGGCTGGCTGGCTGGATCTATGGATGAATGGATGGTAGGAAGGAGAAAAGATTTAGTCTTGGGCTTTAGAACAGATAACAGGGAGAGAGAGATTATACTGTGGTCTGATAACATTCCTTTAAAGACACTATACAAAGGTGTGCTGCCTGACATTTGTTTGTGTTGTTGCTCCAAGACTGCCAATAGAGTCAGGCCTTGGTTTGGAAGGCAGGGTCCACATTCCGCTGGCCAAAGTGGACAACAGAGTTTTCTGGAGGACTCAGAGGAGATAGGTGGACACATAAGAGGAATAAGGAGGGGCCAAAGGAGATGTGCAGCCCTTTTGATTGGGGAGCCATGGAGTGTAGAGGTCACTGATCGTTTTCTCTGTCACTCTGTGGATATATCAGGTTTTACCCTAATATGTGACTCCTTGCCATTATTCATTAATAAAACAATAAAAGAAGCCACTTTAAAGGAAAGTTTTTACAAACCATTGTATGGACCAATAAGATTTGGAAATGCTTCTTACACTTTAATATGCACCAGAGTCATTGCTGTAATTCAGGTAGCTTGGCCACTCCCCAAATTTTCAATAAAATATACCTCATGTGGGGCCTTGAGACTTTGGATCTTTAAGCAGATGTTAATGCTACTAATATAAACCACACTTTGGGTGGCACTCAATGGCAGAGTTCTCTTAAACACAGTCAATAAACTGAGGGAGAAGATGCTATGTTGCCATCCTTCTTTCAAGCATTAGCCAAAAATGTGTGCAGATGAGTGTAATGCAGACTAGCTACTTATAAGTCACTTATTTTTCTTCCCTGGGGATTCTGTAACAAGAAAAGCTTTCATGGCTTGCTGTGAGAAGGTGCCTGCCTCTCAGTCCCGCTTAACAGGAAGCACTTGAATTGGAGATAAAACTAAAACAACATCCGATCACTTGAGGAGCAGCCTCCAGAGCAAAATATTCAAAACCACTCTGTGACCAATTCTGAAGGCCTGCGTACTCATCCTGTTGGTCCAAGGATGTACATAAATGGTGAGTACTGTGAAGGGACACCAAAAAGGAGCACAGAATTTTTTTAGTAGCTGCTCAACTTTTATTTAAAGCTTCTGAGGGTTAACACAACATTGAATCAACACAAATAGTGTTAATTATTGACAGTGATGAACAAGAACAAGAATCAGTTTATGGGAAACTTCAAGTCAAGAGCAATGTTTGTCAAAGTGTTGTTCTCACACTCCCTGTATTAGAACCCTCCAGCACTTTTATTAATGCACAGTTTTGGTTTTATCTCCATGCAGAAACCACAACCTTTGGAGTTACCAGGTGGAAATCTGTATTTCTAAGAAACAACACAGGCAATTATTATTTATATAAAACTTCAAAGATCAGACCCTTTCCAATGTCAAATTTACTTCTTATTTCTTGCCCAAACCAGAATTATATTGATTTACCCATCAAAACTGGGGTAGTAATTTATAAAACAATTTTATTAGTTAGGGTTTCTATTGTTGTGATAACGACCATGGCCAAAACACTTTGGAAAGGAACGGGTTTATTTCATTTTACATTTCCAGTAATAGTCCAACAGTGTGGGAGGTCAGGGCAAGAACTCAAACAGGACAGGAACCTGGGAGCAGGCGCTGAAGCAGAGGCCAAGCAGAAGGTGGGGTTGCTGCTTACTAGCTTGCTCCACATAGCTTGCTCAGACTTCTTTTTCATACATACCAGGACCATCGGCCCAGGAGTGGCACCACTCACAAAGGACAATGCTGGGCCTTCCCACATCAATCACTAATTAAGAAAACATCCCACAGGCTTGCCTACAGGCTAATCTTACGCGGAGGCATTTTCTCAATTGAGGGTCCCTCCAACTCAGGTGACTCTAGCGTGTGTCAAATTGGCAAAACACTAGTGGGTATAGCAATCTAGGGAAGAGACATTTTTAGAAAGAACAACCAAGAAGAGAAAAAACTATGTGCTCTCTGAACCCTTTTCCTTTTTTCACTGTTTCTCTTTCAAATCCATCTACAACAGTCAATCCACGTTCATAAGAGGCCCAGGCTCTCTCTTGATTGGGAGGCAATGACTTTGGGAAAGGAGATCACACTCATGCTGTGCCCTCACATGTTCATAGAAGTTCCAGCCAAGGTTACAATTTTGGTGCAAACTCCAGCTAGAAAAAAAAAATTCCACTTCATGGAGCATCTATGTAAGTCTCTAAGAATTTCGTGATGAAAAACTCATATGGTACTCCATGGTAGAGCAGCAATAGTTTTAACTACCCATGATTCGCAGTTTTTAATTCTGCATCTCATGGCCATTGGCACAGAACTTTCAAAATGAAATCTACTAGTATAATCTGTCAAAAATATTTTTATTACTAATATCCCTTAAATTTTAGGAGAACAGATTTATTTCTTACATAATTTTGAAAAGATTTACTCATCTAATTTTGGAAACTATTTTTAGTTTAGGACAAATGTATCATGAAACACATGAATTTGCTGGGCAGTCAAATCCTAAACAAGAGGAAAAGCATCATTGTGAGTTGGATATTCATGTGTGAGTGTATGTGCATGTGTGCATGTGTACATGTGTGAAAATGGATAAGCATGTGTGTATAGAGGCAGGAGTCAATGTCTGGTGTTTTTCTCAGTTATCCTACACCTTATTTTTTGAGATAGGGTCTTGCACTGAATCTAGAGTTGGCCAATTCAGCCACACTACCTGGTCAATAAGTCCCACGACTCCTCTGTCTCTGATTCCACAGTGCTGGGATAACAAACAGAAGTGTACAGCTGCTTGTCTTCCACCCCCAGCATGGGTACTGGGGAGTGGAAACGCAGTCCTCATGCTTGCTCCCCAAGCACTTTCCTAAGTCGCCCCCCTATCTCTTAGGTGTGTTTCTTATCCAAAAGCTCCAGTAAGAAAAAAAAATGTAACTGGGATGGAGATGGCTCAGTGGTTAACAGTGCCTACTGCTCTTACAGAGAACCCAAGTTCAGTTCCAAACATCCACACTGGGGGGTTAACAGACAATAACTCCAGCTGCAGGGAGATCCCATGTCTCCAAGCTCCACAGACATCTGCATTCACACACACATATCCACATACAGACACACATATCTATAATTTTAAGAATAAAATTAAGATTAAAATCTAGAAAAAAAGATAAATGGGTCATTTTTATGCTATCTATAAGGAAGATCTCTGCATACAGAAGCAAGTCCGTACCTATATTCAGGGTCACTGTCATAGGCAGAGTCTCTATATAAAAGACCTCTTTTCAGTTCCAGTTCTTCCTCTTTCTCTGGGTCTCTCTCATCCTAAAAAATTAAAAGATTTCCATTAATCAATTTTCTCATTGCTTTCAATATGGTGGTTATGATTCTGTGGGAAATGTGCCTTTCCATCCTCTCTATAAGAGAATGAATCAAGAATCAAGTGCTTAGACATCTAAGGACAGAAGCAAACTGTTGAGAATGCATTAGCTCTCAATAACATTTTAAAATTATTTCTTTTATTTGGGGATTATAATATAATTATATAATATCCCTTTCTTTCCTCCAAATCCTCCCACATACCCCACCTTGCTCACTTTCAAAACTATGACCTCTTTTTTCATTAATTATTGTTACATGCATATATATGCATATATATTCTTAAATATAACCTGCTCAATCTGTATAATATTACTTGTATGTATGTTTTCAAAAGAGCCCATTATTTTTATTATAATTTGGTTAGTACTGGTTAGTGAAGACTAGCCATTCAGTAAATATTTTATGAACCAGGAAAAAATGGTAGTGGATATATCAAGATATGTAAATTAATAAATCCATATATATTTTATATGAACTCCAAAAAGATTATTCTTGCCTTCTGAGACATAAAGTACAATGCTTGAGAAAATTATACGTATGCAAGCATGCACCCATGACTTACAAAGGAAATGATTTACTGATAATGATAAGCCAAAATAATAAACCACAAAAGGAAAAATCAAAATATGAGTTAATTGTTATAAGCATATGTAGCCAAAGTTCCCATTTTTAACTTCTACTAAATACACACAAAGGAGTTGGAAACAGGAGATCATGTGAGCTAGTTTTGCAAGCTGTAAGTTGACATGTGTTTTCTGTAATATCATATTAAGTACTGTTCTACTCTTAGCCATCACCACTTACTCCTTAGTCAACAGACACAGGTAAATAGAGTAGGTAAGGGAAACACACAAGGAATAGCATTGATAGAAGAAGGGCCCATCCACTTCAGATAAGAAAACACATCAACACCGACTGTGAAGAAATTTTTTTTTTTAAATTTGCTGACAGCAAAAACTGCATCAGCAAAGGACACATGCATTGACAAGTGCCAGTCAATAATAAATAATCAAGTTAAAACTTTTTGGAAAATGTACATACAATTTTAGTTGTCAAGACTTTTGGGTCTTACCATTATGAATAATTCCATATATTTCTACTGGCATGTTTTTGCTCTTTAACATTTTTGTTGACTATTAAAACAGTTTTTAGTTAGAACCTAAATGATAAATATTTAATCATTTATTTTCAAACTTTCCATTGGGTCTTTTTCTTGACTGGCATACAGTCAGGTCAGAAAGACTGACAAGTGAAGAAATAAATGGAAAGGTTGTCTTAAGGGGAGTAAGAACACATAACTAACACCACTCAGAGAACACTGCCCATCTGGATCAAGGACAGCCTGATAGGTAAGTCTGACCCAAGAAACAAAACAGACTGTATTACCACATAACTCTCTTCTTGTTTCAGACTATGAATAGGAATAATCATCTCATGTATACACAAGCAGCCAGATGGATCTGACTAGAAAGAGTGCTCAGAAAGACCATTTAAAGGTAGAGCACCTATGACTGAGATGGGGGAAGGGAGACAGACATAGAAGAGCTACCTAGAATTTAGCCGGGTATTACCCTTTGTCAGACCTCTAGTCTACAGAAATATTAGATGATCAATTTGAGCCAATAAGTTATGATAATATGTGGTAGCAATAGAAAAACACAAAGACACAAACCCCCTCATAAAAACATACAGAAATTGCTTTGGTGTTGGATGGGAGAATTTATAGTAAACAGCTACTTGTGTTACAAACTAAGAAAGCTGAAAAAATACTTTTAGGATATTAGGAGAAAACCTAGCGAAGATTACAGATATTCAGCTATCAGAGAGGCAGTCCTTTCAAAAGTGGACTTACAGTGTACACCTCTATTTTTGTTAAGCATTTGAAGATTTGTTCATGGACTAGAGGCTGAGGACCACAGCTAATGTTTGAAGAAAGGTCAGTGTGAGGCACAGAGAAACCACAAGGCTTTTCATGATTGTACAAGAATAGAAGATGAAATTTAAATTCTTTAACATCTTACAAATCCAATCAGTTTCCAAATCATGTATTGACTCACAAAGCTTCCTGGGACATCATGGAATAAATCTTAGCCAAAAAATCTGGAATGCAGAGTGCAGTCTCCTACAATCTAACAGTTTTTAGAGATGGGGTCATCTACAAGGTCAAGAGCCACTGCATACACACAAAAAACAAATCCCTCGAAGTACTGCTGACACTTCAGTGTCCTCACAGGAACTGTTTATAAACTACAGACACTGACTAGCTAGGATAAAAATCTAGCCCTGGCCATGGAAACAAAGACTAATTTCTACAGCTGGGAAGGGTAAGCAGAATGTTTTATGAATCCCATAAGCACAAAAAATTAAAATTGAAGCCTAGAAGGTCTTCAAACATAGGGAAAAATGTGAATGCATTTGCTGACTTCTGAAGCTGGGCAGGCTAGTGACAGATAAGCTAACCCCAACATGTCTGAATAGCAAAGAAAACATGCCCTATACTCATGGCACCTAAAAGAAACGTTCAACAGAAAGATTGATAGAAAGCAGATAGCACTGAAGTCCTGAACAGGATGGTGAACTGACACCAACTATTTGCAAGGAGCATGCGACCAATGACGCCTGACTTCCAAGAGCAGCCGCCTGGCCTCAGTCAATGCAGCTGCCAAACAGAGAAGATGGAAAATACTACCAAATAGAGAAGATGGAAAATACTAAACTAGCCTTTCAAAAGGTGTCAAAATAAACAGACAGAGGACTCAAGTATAGTCATATGTCACTTAGCATTATCTTGAGAAATGCACCATTAGCTTAGTGTGTATACTTAAAATAGTTATGACATTACCAGGTGATGTACTCTCTGTGGCCCACTGTCCCATATGCAGGGCAACACTGACTGACACACTGCCATGTAAATAACTTCCTAGTATGGAAATGTAAAGAACTAAGACTTCTGTTCTCTGAAGTCAAGTGTCCTCTGAGTACATATTTCTCTCAAATAGTCAAATGTCAGTTCACCACATCTGACAAACAGGAAAGAAATGCTTTGGTCTATGGTAAAGGCCTAAAGGTTGTGTTTGAAGTGAGGGCTAATGCCACAAGTGAGAGCTGAACTCAGGACTCTGAATAAAGATAAACTGAGATTTATCAAAACTCAGTATAGCCTGAAATCAGATCTCTCCCTTTTGGATTAGAGTTATTAGCCCTTAATGCCACATGCCTGGGAAAGAAAAACAAAACCCTTTCTTCATGTAGAAAACCAAACAGTATTTTAAACATATACAGAACTTAATCTAAAAATAATCAATGCACCTACAGCCAGGATACCATCACCACTAAGAAGAAGTAAAAAAGACAAAGACACAAATACAAACACATACAAAATACTGAATTTTAGGAGACATGCACTTTAAATTATTTGTGATCGATATAATATGATTAGGAAAATTGACGGAGAGTTGGACAACTGGACATACATTTAATGAATTTCAGGAATGAGTCCATGAAGATGAATAAAAGATTTTAGAACTAAAAATACAGTTGCTGAAATAAGCAACTTGATAGATAGGTGTAACAGCATATTAGATTAGTAATAATCAAAATTAAGTTTCAAAAATAAAGAGCCATAATAAAAGCAAGCAGAATGACAAATACGAAGAATCCAGGTCTGGAGAGATGCCTCCGCAGTTAAGAGGACCCAGCTCCTTCAGAGGACCAAGGTTTGGTTCTCAGCACCCCCACATTGTGGCTCACAAGTGTCTGAAACTTCAGTTCCTGGGGGTCTGATATCCCATTCTGGTTTCAGCAGGCACCAGCACATAATGGTACACAGACATGCAGGCAAAACACTCATACATAGAAAATAATAAAATAATATTAAAACTTTAAAAAATATTTCAAGATACTTGTGAGGCAAAATCAAAAGATCTAAAAGTATAGTTCCACATTCAAATAGTAAAAATAAAGAAATTCTTCTAACACATACTTGAAGAGACAGCGGACTAGGACTCCTAAATAAGTCCTGAATGAGCATACTCAGCTGGCTTAACACCTATCCTCACATCTTTTAAAACATGGATAAAGAAAATCTTAGGAATCTAGAATCAAAAGGCATTGTAAATTAAGTATCCCTAATCCAAGTTCAAAATGCTTCAATATTCAAATTATTTGGGTATCAACAAAGACATCAAAAATGGAAAATTCTACACTGACCTCATAAAATGGATCAAATCAAAATAGGGCTAAGATTTTAAAAGGGCTTAAATTTTTTTATATAATAATCTTTAGGTGTTAGGTATATTGAGTGTATGTGAAAGATAAATGAAGTTCATGTGAAGTATATCTCATCCCCAAGATCCCTCCCTTCCCCTCTCCTCTCCTCTGATCCTGTTTTCTCATTTATTTTCTCCCTTTCTCCATATATAAATATCTATATGTATATGTACATATATCTTTCTTTATACATATGAATGCACATTTAATACTGTATTCAACACATGAATACCCAAATTTCTTGTCCCCCCCCCATTAAGTCCTTCTTAGTTACATTTCAAATTAGAGCTTGTCCATCAAAAGACATACACAACACTAGATAAAGTAGACATGTTCATTAGCCTCAAACTAGAAATACAGTAGTCTGGCTGTGGTATCCTTTGTGAAATGTCAATTCTCACTTGTGCTATTGTGCCCATAGATAACATGTAAATGAATGAACATATCTAGATTCCAAGAATTTGCTTGTGGAGCATAATTTGCTGTATCTATCTACATAGAAAAAAGTGAAGACATGCATGTTACACATGCAATGATCCACTAAAGAAACAAGACATGAAACCATAATATTATGCAATTTTGAACATTCAAAATCACATCAAACCAGTCTACACATTATCATATATTAGAATACTACGGCATTTAGTAGAAAGAAGGCCCCTAAGACATTAATAAAAACAATTGAGGGTACCAATAATGTTGCAAGTGACCTGGATGTTGTTTTATACATGTACACTTTGTTAAAATTCATTCTACTGCACAAAGGAGTAAAATACATAATAATGAGGTAAAAATGTAAAACTACCCAAATAGTAGTACCAAAAACCAGAATCAGAAAACATGTGCAATGAAATGAAGTGACAGGACAGCCTGTCAGTGTGGCACCTAATTAACAAAGGAGGCTGGTGTGTCACCTGTGAAGGAGCATGCAGAGGAAAACCATGGAGCATCCGCCTGATAACTTCAAAAGTTTCAGAAGCTTCGTGCATCTGCTTAAGGACAGTCACTAAAAGCAGATGTTTTCAACTCCTCCAGTGGATGCAAGGAGCTTCTGTAACTTTTTTGAAACAAAAAAGAACACCTCTATACCTCTACTTTTAAAGAAAGCTTGGGACTCTAACATATTTTTAAGTAACTCAAAGGTAAAGAAAATACTTGCAATAAAAATTTTTAAAAAAAGTATGCTGAACAAAACAATAGCAAAAAATAGCATCAAAACTTAAAGCATCAAGCTGATGTAACACTTACAGGGAAATCTACAACCAGAAACATATAGATATATATGTAGATAGATAGATAGACAGACAGACAGAAAGACATAGGAAGGATAGGCTATATACAGCCACCAAAACAATTCCAGAGATGGAGAAAATATTAGATAGAAAAAAATAGAAGTAAATCTCACAAATTCCTGGTAAAATCTACTCTTAAGTTGCTTATCAAAAAAGAGATGAGGGCAATGGGATGGTTCTGTGAGAAATAGTGTCTGCCTTCGAGCCTGAAGGCCTGAATTCATCCCCAGAACCTTCATTATCATCATCATAATCCCTCGTCTCTACACCATAGATAAGTGATTTTTTTCCTGAGTTAAACTATTTTCCTGCATCATTATATATAAACAATCACAGTATTTTAAGACAACAGCAGTCGGTCATTAACCATGTACAAGAACATCACTGTCCCTTCTTGTTCTGACCACCAAAGTCAGAAAGCAGCTATGGGATCGATTCAAGTCTTCATGGGATACTATGAACAGAGATAGTTTAAAGAGCTAACACTTCACATTTAGCACATTGTTTAACATCTTCTCAGAAGCTGAACCTGACTTTCAGGAATTGCCATGAAAATGGCACTGATCCATCTGAAGGTCCACAGTCTTTTTCAAAAGGAACCTCTGCTTTTCTGAGGACCACTATGCGTGATGCCGCTGCAGAGTCCAGGGTATTTTCAGGGGTCAGGTCCCAACAGTGCCATGGTTTTAAAAGACTTAAGTCTTTGTTGATGGTGGAAGAGGAGGAAAGAATAAAAATAAAAATGAATTTGGGTCTTCCCACACAATAAGTCATTCTGTAAGTAGTGGCGGCCATGTGTGTCACTGTAGAATCCCTTCTGGGAGTCTTTAAAAACCACCAGGAAAGGTATTTTCCACACATCGGGCAGGCTCGGGAGACATTCTCTGAGTGACACATGTGCCATCCTCCAAAAACAATGAAGTGTTCTGTGTGATAAAAGAGTTTCAAAAAACCCAAAGTCTGCATCTTTATGAAACTTGACAAATGGCATTTCAATCTACACTGTGCGTGAGTTCAGCTATGAAATCTGTACCCTCCCCTTGGTATCTGCGGCACCCCGCTGGCTGCGCCTGCTCTGTCTGGCATCTCTGCTCTGTCTTTCCTTTTCTCCCTTCAGGAATCATCCCTCCCTTCTTTGCAGGCGCCTTTTCAGGCTTTAGCTCCACTTTGAAGGCTCAGGTTTAGTGGACAACATTGTGGATCTTCTGGTGATTCACCCTTTACCTTGGCTTTCTCTCTCTCTTATTTTTTAATGTTTTTAAGATTTATTTTATCTTTTGTTTTGTTTTTTTTTGTTGGTGGTGGTGGTGGTGGTGGTGGGTTGTGGTTTTTGTTTTTTGTTTTGTTTTGTTTTTTCCTACATGTGTATGTGTGTGCCGTGTACCTGCTACCCTTGGAGGTCAAAAGGTGTTGGATCCCCTGGAACAGGAGTTCTGAATGGTTGTGAGCCATGATGTGGGTGCTGGGAATCGAACTCAGGTCATATTCAAGAGCAATAAGCACTCTTAGCCGTTGATCCAACTCTCCACCCTGGGTTTATCTCTTTTAGCACCTACTTCAGGCTTCCTTTGGGTATGGAGGAGAGGGGACCCAGGTGCCGAATGTGAGGATGCAGAGGCAATGGCAAGGTTTGATCCATCTGGGGGGTCAGACCACTGCTTGGGCTCCAGAAGGTCTGAGTTTATGGAGCACCCGTAAGCCCCAGAGCAGTTAGGAGGTGCATGATTTTAAAGAACAAGATTTACTAAATATAGCCATGACATGGCTGTCCTTGTAAGCATGCTACATATACTAAATATACAAAAATCTGTAACATCTCTGAAGAAATTAAAGAAATATCTTTGACAAAAGTCTGGTTCCAAAGCCGGCATAAAATATCACTTAGTTTAGTGCTGGCATAAAGTGGCAATTCAATAAATTCCAACTAAATGTATATTTCAATTCCAAACTATCAAATCTAAACTACAATATTTCCTGGCAAATCACATCTTTTCTGATTGATTCCTCCATCACACTGCTTTGGTAAGTCTCATTCACAACTCTAATTCTTGCCCTAAACCAACTTCCCACTCACTGCTACCAAATTAATTTCCTTACCAGAAAGGAAAAAAAAAATCCTGTTACAACAAGTAGCTCAGTGGCCATGTCTGCTGTATTCAGACTGACTTACCTTTGAGCATGTATATATCTATGACTCTTAAGGGAATATATTTTTACATGTGTAAGCTTGACCACATCTCTGGGCTTATGTGTATGTGGCTACACTTAGTACTCATCACCATAGAATGGAATGGTTAAGATGAAGGATGTCACCTGAATTCCAAACCTGGTTAAAAGCATCTACAGTAGCTTATATATGTCACTTAACCTTTCTGGGTATCCTCATCTTTGAAATACTACTTACTACCTAATAATACTTAATTTACAAGATTATTGAAAGGAAAAATAGACTAATTTGTGCACAGGGCCTAGCCTCTAGTAAACCTTACTATTCCTATATGCCAAATTTCAGTTTTTCTCTGAAAGAACAATAATCCATGCTTATGCTTTTTTTTTCATACACTTAATTGCATGCTGTAGCACACTGTTTTCTTTTTTACTGTTTCATATTCATTCAGTGGTTTATTAAAACACTGTATGCTCCTTATGGGGAGAAAATTTGATTTCATGAAAAGAGCCTCTGAGCTTTGCACAGTGCTGCGCAGAGCACACAGCTACTTGGGGAGGGGACGCTATATGAATGAACGCAGGCAGGAAATGTTGGCTAATTATAAGTTTGTGCTCTGCTTGCTGCTGGACTGGATTGAAATTAGTGCCTAGCATAAGCCAACATGAGCAGCATTATTTCACATCTCAGTAAGTCAGAGGCAAATAATTAATTTTAAAAAGTCTCCTCTTTCTGAATAGGATGCAGTAGACCAATTACCTTAACTCTTCCGCTATTTAAAAGCACCACAAAGCTGCTCAAACAACTGTGATTGTGGTGAGAAGAGTCTCCAGAGGAGATAACCCCAAAGAGGTGCCATAGCTGGCTTTCTACTGGGAGCATCCGTGGCTTTTGAGCATAGAACAAATGCCAAGACTCTATGCTTTGTTCAACAGCTCCACAGCTGGAGGACAGAGAAATCACAGGGGTTTGATAATCCCCTGTGCTAGACAGACAAAATGAAAGACCTAAGGAGCAAGCTCCAGTGAGACTCCATGGGTGCAATACTGAGCTTACTGCCCCTCCATGATGAGCCCTGGAAACTGCAGAGGGAGGGAGGCACTAACGCAGAAATCCTGCCAAAATAGAAGGAAGTGAGTTCCGTGCTGAGCAAGCAAAAGAATTTCCTCTGGGAGAGGAAAGGAAACCTGGAATCACAGCAGCTCTTGTTAAAACTGAGAGGGCTATTGGTTCATATTTCATGTGTTTCCGTTTGTTTGGCTATTTGTCTCTGTGCTTTATCCGACCTTGGTCTCAACAATTCTCGCTCATATAAACCCTCCTCATTCTCGTTAATTGGACTCCCAGAGATCCACCTGGGGCCTAGTCATGGATCTCTGCATCCAGATCCCTCAGGAGGGGACTGGACCTACCTGGACTGAGTCCACCAGGTTGATCTCAGTCTGTGGGGAAGGCTTTGCCCTGGAGGAGATTGGAATGGGGGGCGGGCTGGGGGGAAGGTGAGGGAGGGGAGGGGGGAGAACAAGGGAATCTGTGGCTGATATGTAGAACTGAATTGTATTGCAAAATAAAAATTAAAAAAAAAACTGAGAGGGCTAAAATGAAACAGTCAATAATGTTTTACCTTTTAAAATCTGGAACACAATTTTAAATTTACAGAAAAGTTGCAAAGACGATACAGAGCCACACACAGAAGTGCCCTCTTTCATTGAGGGTCTCTTAATATGAACATCTGACATAACCAGTGTACACTCAGCAAAGCTAAGACTCTCCCAGCAGTACAGCGCAGTTACATTAGCTTCCAGCTGTATTTTGATCTCTAGTCTTCTCAACAATTCCTTTCTCAAGTTAGACTAAGGTGACAACATCACACAGATTCCTTCACATCACATGACACCAAAGAGAACATGATGATCACTTGTGATGTGAGCTTTGGCTAGTCCCTATTCCTCCTCTCCACCCTACATGGGTCTGGGGATCAAGTCCAGGCCCTGTTGAAAATATTTTCACCCAGACTAAGGCTTTCCATTCTTTTACCAGTGCCTTTGATAAGGCAAACATTTATAAACTTTGTAAGGTCCAATTTAACTTGTTTTTGTCTGGCATGGGTTGTGTCAAGTCAAAAAAAATTCCTTGCCAAATTCAAATTGTCCATATTTTCTCTATGCTTTCCTTTAAAGATATTGTAATACATAAGGTCTCTTGATATGTTGTGAATTATGGGCCAAGGGAATTTTCTTTTTTTGTTGCTGCTGGGTTGTCTGGGTCGTTTTGTTTTATTTTTATTGGGAACCATTTGTTCACAAGACAAAAATACAAAGTGTTGGGTGGGGAGACAGCCTGCCTTGAAAGCCAGAGGACCCAAGTTCAACGCCAGCACCAGTGTAAGCAACACCAGCAGTGGTGACACACATGTGATCTCAGCACTGGGGAGCAGGGACAGGAGATTCCTAGGGCTCCCTCGACTGGCGACTGGCTTGGCACCCTTTTCACCTATCAGCAACAGCATTTGTGTAGATCAATCTGCAGAATCTCTGTTCTACTCATTTGATATGTCTGTGGCTTTAGTGAATGCTACACTGTCCTCAATGCAGGAAACTGCTAAGGCCAGATGGCAAGTCCTCCACCTTTTTTCTTTTGAGAAGAATTTCTATTGGCAGTGGATAGTTGTTGGGGAAGGGAGAACCATTGTTCCTGGAAGGTATAGCCACTAGCAGGTTTCCCACGCTCCAGTGCAGAGTACACATAAAAGTGGACTTAGTGAGTTATCTTTGTTAAGGAGTAGACTTGAGGTTGGAAGGAGTTGTGTTGGAGACAAGTAGGAGAAGTCAGAGGGGGAATAAGAGGTTATATATGATCAGATTTCATTATATACATGTATGAGATTATTAAAAATTAAATTCATTGTATTATTTACTTATTGCATGCATGTATGCCTGTGCATTTGTGTGTACATGTGTGCTCATATACACATGTGCCATAACACATGTATGGAAGTCAAAGAAAACTCTGAGGAGTAGGTTGTCCCCTTAACTACATGAGTTTCCAGGGACTGAACTCAGGTTGTCAGATCTGGCAGCAAGCACCTTTACTTGCTGAGTTACCTCACTGATCCTTGTTTTGATTCTAGAAATTGCTTTGTTTTTCTCTGTGTCTTTTAGAATCTGCTTGTCAATATTTGTTTTTTTTAGAGTATGCTGGGGTTTTGATTAAGACAAAAACAAAAATTAGCTGGAGAAATGGCTCAACAATTAAAGGTACTTGCTCCTCTCACAGAGGGCCCACTTCAGTTCCCAGCACCCAAACAGTGGCTTAGAACCATCCATAACTCCAGTTCCAGGGTATTCAGTACCCTCTTCTGCTCTCTGGGCACGAGGCACATACATGATATAAATACTATATTCAGGCAAAATGCACTTACATATAAAATAAAAATAAAAAATTTTAAAGATAACATCAAGTGGCCTGGGAACATAGGTCACTGGCAGAGCATCTGCCTAATGTGCACAGGACTCCGGTTTTCATACTCAGTACCAAAAAGAAGTAAAATCAGGGTATCATGGGGTCTAAAGCTCACCAAGGTTTCAAATACCAAATCCTGCATTCTGTCAGCCTGGCACATGGCTCTTTTCACTCTTCTTTCATGTGTTTTTGCCCCTTCACACCACACACAGCCCACAAATATTTTGGTAGGATTATACCTAAGCACTTCAATTTCATACTGCTGGAAATACTATGGATTCCAATTTAAAGTCTCAATTTCTCACTGCTCGTATATGATGAGGAATAGGATAAATATGAACCTAAAGCAGATAACTATTACTTTATGAACAAGGATAACTTCTTGGGTTTTAGAAATGTAGAAATATGTACATTTTAAGCTATTTCTACATTTCAGGGAATATTAAATTATTAGAGAATATAGAAATAACATGTATGATAATAAACATACAAAAAGTTCAATGTTTTTACATCTCAATACTATTAGAAAAGTCGTCAAAGAAATAATTTGTCCTGTATGCAACTTAGAGCAATAGGCCAATTAATAACAGAATAGTTTTTAAAACTGAATAACTAAAGTAGCAAAAATGCTAAATTTTTATTTTTGTAAAAGAAAACTGATATGACTTGAAAAATACAAACTATGACAAGTAATTCTTTAAAATGAATAACATTTAAAAACCTAATACAACAATATTATACTGTTATGACTTCAAGTTACCACAAATATAAATGGATTTGTTTATCTTGGAAAACATTGTATATTGCTTTTTCCTAAAATAAAGCTAAAACCTGACCTGCTCTTCTTTCTTTTGTATATTTATTGACTTAAAAATCAGCTCAGCAACTGATTTAAAAAAGGTACTCCACACATCCCCTTCCTTCCTCATCTACCTATGGAATCAAATGCACCTTCACCAAATGGAAATCTTCTTAATGAATCACAAATAAGTCTTCCCATATTATTAAAACCTAGAAATGATTATTATGAAGTAACTGTTCAGTGACTTTTTATAAGATAATTATGACTGAAAAATGCTTATAGTTCAGATGATCAATGTTCAATATCTAGTATAATAGTAAAACACGAAATAACAACAAGAAATCCTAGGACCTCAAGATGGCTCAGCCAGTAAAGGCACTCGCTCCCCAGCCCTGGTGACCTGATTCTGATCCTGACAAAATCAGGGCACACATGGTTCAAGGAGAGAATTCATGATGTGACTCCATCAAAGTTGTTCTCTGATCTCCACATGTGTCACAGCACATGTACACGCCTGCACACACACACACACACACACACACACACACACACACACTCAAACAAAATAAATAAATAAAAGTTATAAAATAAATAAAAATAATAATCAAAAGGCATTTTGTATGACTCTGGCCAAGCAGGAAGTTAGTTATGTGACTTGTAGTAAACCCAGCAATTCCATCAGAGAATGTTCTTTCCTTCCCCATTACTAAGAATCACAACCTGTAAGCACCTTGGCTGGTTTGGGGAGCCTATTAGAAAGTCTTTAATAGAGAGAAAATATTAGAAACTAACACATATATGTCTTGCATGAGCCTGATGTGATTTCAAGACATCTTTTACCCGGTCATGGATCTCATCACAATTTGAAGGTGAACACCAATCAGAGTGGAATCTGTGGACACAAAGAAGAGTAATTTTTAAAGAGAGGAAAGAAACAAAACTGTCCCCAAACTTTATAAGCTTAAAATAATATAATTTCTTCCTTTGGCCAACAATGAGGAGAAATAACTTATTCAGACACTTATTCTCTGCTACCCTATCAATTTTCTACAATGTCTAAAAATAATCTTAATAATTATTTTGATGTGTATTTGGGAGACTATACCTACATATCTGATAACTTTAAAATGATTTTGACACATCATTCTTTAGCACTTATCTCTAAATAAATCACATCAGAACAATAATTCCATGCATAATGTCTTTAAAATTTGTGGTGGTACTGTGATCCCCAAAATATTGTACACCCTAATAAACTTATCTGGAGTCAGAGACAGAATAGCCAGTAGATACAAAGGCTAGAAAATGGTGGCACTCACACCTTTAATCCTAGCACTCCAGAGGTAAAAATCCCTCTGGATCTCTGTGAGTTTAAGGCCACATTGGAAAGGCCAGGCATGGTGACACACGCCTTTAATCCCAGGGAGTGGTGGTAAAAAGCAGAAAGGTATATAAGGCGTGAGTACCAGAAACCAGAAGCATTTGGCTGGTTAAGCTTTCAGGCTTCTAACAGCACAGTTCAGCTGAGAGCCATTCGGATATGAGGACACAGAGGCTTCCAGTCTGAGGAAACAAGACCAGCTGAGGATCCGGCGAGGTGAGGTAGCTGTGGCTTGTTCTGGTTCTCTGATCTTCCAGTTCACCTCAATACCTGGCTCCAGGTTTGATTTAATTAATAAGACTTTTTAAGATTCCTGCTACAAAAATTGGCACTCACTCTCTAATAATTTAATATACTCTGGAACTATGTGGAAGAAACAGGGAGCTGCAACCCACTAATTTTATGAAATAAGAAAAATATACATAAGAAATGAAAATAATACTTAGAACCTGTTCACATTTCCATTTCCACTCTTTCAGAATAGGAATAAAATGGTCCCTTCTCAACAAAGGTGATATCACCTCACTATCCACCATGAGAATCATATTTTTAAAAGAATAAAGTATTTAAATATAGATGAGAACAGTATAACTTTAATTAGAGTCTGTGTATTGGGATTTAAAATGTCAGAGAAGAAATAAAACATCTATTTCTTTTCATTCTGCTCTTCTTTAATTCAAAATTGACATTTGTATAATTAATCTATTTTATTTTATTCAGGTTATCATGAAAGTGTCCTGATCCCCTTAATTATAATGCTTATATTGGAAGTGTTATTGATAACTCCCCTATAAAGAAATAGGAAGTATGTTAATATATTACTTTTTGTTCTCAACTTGTACTTACAAAATTAGAATACTAAATTATTATGCAAAGATCAGATTATTAAGTAGGTAAATGGTTTAAATGACATATACTTTAAAGGACATAATCAATAAACAATCAATTTAATAGATAATCCCAAACAATCCCTCACATAGATAAAAGGAAGTTTAGTTTCACCTATGCAAATGAATTGGCAGAACAATTATTTTAGTACATGAAGCCCATTGTGGAAAGCTGATATCCAACTGTGCAACTCCAGGGTTTCCCAACAGCACTATGAACAGATCCACTAGTCTGTGCTATGGCATAAGGAATGCTTGCCTCACAATCTTTAATATGATTTACAAAAGAAAAAACTTAAGCATGATTTAAAAGGGCACCAATTCCCTTTTAATTGGTCATGCTAATATCTAAGCCTGATTTTAGTAACACTGTAAAGTATAAAACAAATTTGGAGTCATAATATAATATTTATACTTAGAGATGCTTCTGAAATACAATCAAAATTGAAGTGATTTATGGCATGGCAGTTTCTGGAGGTATTTTTTAAGTAGGTAAAAAGAAAAGCACACCTGGACTAAAATAAGAACTCATTGGCTTAAAGAAATAAAGTTTTTAAAATCTGTTTATAAAAAAAAATGATCAAGGGTTAGCATCTTACTACAATCTTAGAGAAAATATAATTTTAATGAACACTGTATATATAAATTTCGGAAGCTGTGTCTCTAACATACAACTTCTAGACAAAACTTCCAATTTGGCCTGGGATAAACAATATACATTTGTATCAGTTTTATTTGTAACTGACTACAGTGGATTGTGCGAACACTTGTGAACCTATTGCTAGTTACCTAGAAACACCAAACCTGAGACTGTCATGCATTTAAAGAGGGCTACCCAGTCCTGAACAGAAGAAAACGTTTTGCTCCTAGTAATATGAGTTGAATACTAGGTGCATGTCCTTTATAGATTAAATCCATCAAAATAGAGGTGTTACACGTTGGTGGGGGAAAATATAGTGCTGGTCACAGTCATAAGCAATACATTAATAAAATTTTAACTCATGATGGTGAGTTCAAACTAATTTACCACGTATTTTAAATGTGCCTTATTTTCACTGAATCAAGTAAAACAGGCAACGTTGAATATTAAGAGCACTCACTGTATTTTAGCAAAAAGCTTAACCACATTTATTTGTCATGAAAATAAAGTATCCTAATTCTTCTTAGGCAGACACAGGAAGATAGGTTAGACAAGGTTAGGCCAGTCTGGTCTACATAGCAATTTCCAGGTTAGCTGAGTGAAACCAGGTCTCATAAAACTTGAGAGAAGGTACAAGAGAGAGAATGTAAATAGTTATATTTACTCTTAAGATATGTCTTCCACTGAAACATAATTGGACAGCTAATTTTAGCTATATTCAATTAAGAATTTACAGACAGATAACATCGTATATACAGATAAAATAACTTAGGTCCCTGTGTGTGTGTGTGTGTGTGTGTGTGTGTGCGCGCGCGCGCCCCGGAACACACACAACACATGAGAGCTCTCCTATATCACAATACCATTCCCCTTAGGCATTCTAATGAACTAGAAGTGGCATCAATCAAAATTGGTTAAAATGTAGGGAACAAGTGAGGCAAGGCACCTGGCTCCAATTGGTCTACAACACAACCCCTACACTTAAGCTCAGGGAGTATGTCAGAAGAGGGAGCGGGAAGATCTTAAGTGCCAGAGCACCAGGATGCCTATTTTGCAAGGGAGGTTCTTCTAGACATGAAAGGGATGATGCGCACATGAAATTTCAGAAATAGGGTTGCATGAACAAGACCTGTATAATGACAGTACTGGGAAATATGCCTACATAAATGGGGGAAATTTTCCAAGGCTCCAATTCTAGATGAAGAGTTACAGGAAATCAGTGGACACTAAGGGGAGGGAGAATCAGATTTCTCCAGGGAAGAGGCCCCTCTAGGTTACATAACCCCAAGTCCTAAACACATGTACATATGAGCAACACTAAATACACTAGTATGTATGTACACATATGTGTGTGTAACAATAATGATTATAGAGGAAGAAGTCATGAATTTAAGAGGGAGCAGGGGAGACATGGAGGAGCCTTCAGGAGGGAGGAGGAGGGAATGATGTAAATGTAGCATGCATGCATGAAATTCTCAAAAAACAAATTAAATTAAAAATATTCTGTATTTCAGTATCAAGAAGCCAACACCACACACATACTCACATTCTCTCCCTCCCCTTCTCCCTCCTCCTTCCCCCACCCCAGGACAAATGCTTACAAAGTTAATGAGGAAACTGATAAACCTATCTATTTAGAACAGAATGTTTTAATGCAGCAACCATAATCTTGTTCAAGATAGCTGTTTTCAGCCTGACTATTGATATAGTATCTACAGCTAATTAAAATCATTGTAATTATGTCTGGTGAATGAACTAAATATGTTTTAAGAATTCAGGGGCTACTTTTTTATGCCGTCTGTAACCATGGAACGTAACAGCCAAAGTGTTAAAAGTATATCTCCCAAGTTTCAATTTTTCTGTAAAAGTTTTTATATAACCTAATTTTTGAATGGGAAAAGAATAGCTTTATATAAAAATAGTGAGGTTTTTTTCCATGCCCATTTATAACAACCATTCTGACTTGGGATGTAAGTATTTCTAGAGGAAGAGGTAGACTCTTCCCATGATTTAGATTCTACTGGGTTGCTGGCAGGAGGTAAATGAGAAGCCAGATGCCACAAAACAAGACATGCTTCACTATTGAGGATAATCAGAAAATTCAGCCTAGGCTATTTCTATACTTAGGGCAAATCAATAATAATAAATTACTATGGGTCTACTAAACCTATCACAATTCAGATTTTCACTTTAAGAATTACATTAACTAGATAGGAGTAGAGCCCAGATCTGGCTAACAAACTCACTTCAAGTGAACTGTGCTAGGGAGAAATAGAAACACAATATATAATCTATTCCAAACAATTTAAGTAAGCCTGAAAATCAACATTTAATTTTATAAATAATTGCATCATATGAATATGCTGTTTTCTGTTTCTATTGCCAAATATTCAAAAGATGAAAAATACAGACCAGGCTGGCCTTGAACAAATAATCTTTCTGCTCAAAAAGAAAAGATGAGGAAAAACAGAAACTACACTTACCTTTCCCTGAGAGAGGCTCTATTTAGCACAGGGCTTGGACAATGCTTTGGTGTTGTTGAGGGTGCTGAATGAACTAGTAAGGTCCTTGCAGAATGCTGGGGCTTACTACATGTCCTTGGGCTCAGATATTCCTCACATCTTTCAAAGGGATCCTCAAAATCTCTCCCATGTGGTGTCCTGATAACCTGTTTTCAAAAAATATATGTTTATTTATCTATACATACATACATCCTATATAAAATAGGTACAATATATTTATGATTTTTAATTATTTCTTTTATTTTTGGAAATTGTAATTATATATTTCCACCTCTTTCCTCTCACAAAATGTTTCTATATACCTCTCGCCTTGCTCTGTTTCAAATTTATGGTCTCATTTTCATTAATTGTTGTTCCATATATATTCCTAAATAAATAAAAACACCAGTCAGCCTATTGACTACTGGTATGGATAATTAATTGGTATGCTCTTCACTTGATAAGACTATTTCTCCTACTCTGAGTATTATTTAGTTGCCTGTAGTTCTTTGTGTATGGATGAGGCCTCCTGTACTTTCCCTCATCCACTTAAGCATATCTATTGTGTTTGTTCAGGTCATGTCTAGGTAGTTACAACATGATACAATTTTATTATCTCAAAATATTTTTGAGTAGGGGTGGGATAAGTATCTAGACTGGTATATATAAAATAAAGAATGTATATGAATAAATCATTTATTGCTTAGTTTAGCTATGAGGGTCAAGCAAGTACAATTCAAATTCTCCCTATAGCCTTCACTCATTGCTTCTGGGAATGGCCAGATACATAAATCAAAACAGACAAATTAATAAATTTGTACAATTGTGGAACTTGTACTTGAGTAGAATTCTATTAAGGATAAATAGCTTTAAGACAAACACAGAACAAGATAAATAAATAAAATATGAAGCATTCCAAGGAGTATTAAGTTCAAGGAGAGGAAGTGAAACAAGGAAGGAAATCAGAAATGATGGTGGGTGGAATGGGAGCAGATACAAAGGAATCCTTTTAAAAAGAACAGTCAGCAGGGACCTCACAGTAAGGAGAACATAGTAATAAAAACCTGAAGACACAATGATCATGTTAGGGCATCAATATGTGTCCATTAACAGATGGGTGGATGAATAAAGAAGATGTGGTGCATATACACAATAAAGTTTTATTCAGACATAAAGAGACAAAATTACAGTAGTTGAAGAAAAGTGGATGCAATTGGAGTTTGTCATGTTGAGTTCAATAGATCTAACAATGTGCAACATATTAAGGCTAAAACATATAACTTAGTGAAATAAGAGAACCTAGAATACCTGCATCCATATGGCTTAACTACGTGAAGAACTAAGGTCCACTTTCATTCCCCATGACCTTCTCCTAACTTTCTCAAGGAACTTTTAGCCAGGAAAACAAGGCTGTAAACCAGTGAATAGCTTCGTTACTTATCTCAAGACCTTCCCATAATGATCTACCTGAACAACAGAAGGCTCAATCATCAATTTGGTACTCTTCTCAAAATAATACTGATTCTTCTCTTTGTCTAGACAAGCAATGACCTTCTCAAAATTATTATAGTAAGCTTAGCTTGTGTTTATTAACCCTAAAATTTTATATATAAGCTTTATCAATTAGATTCTCCACTGAAAGCTCTCCATTAAAATGTTCATGACTGTAAACCCTATAAATATCAACTCTTAACCTTTTGCTTTCAGAGACACTACTGTCAAGGTGGTACCCTCCCTTTCTGCAGTATGTCCTAAAAAGCTTCCCTGGTGATCATCAGAGCATACAGCTATTGAGGGAAATACCAGGTGAATTAGCAGTTGACAACCCAATGTCCACTAAAGTCTATAGATCTTAGACTCTAAGATCTTAGACTCTAAGGATCTTAGACTCAGATAGAAGCCTGATTGCAGAAATAGCTCCTCCCTCTAAGATCCTCTAAATCTTTCAGCCTCCATTCTCAGAGGTCTCTCTAGCTGCCATGGTGAAATAACTCCTGCAGTGAGTTTGTTAAACTAAGTCCAAAGCTAAGTTCACAGTCTTCTAGGATTGCAGAACCCTTTTAGTAATATTTTCATGTGTTGATTAGACTTGAAGGTTGGCAGTGCATTGATAATGGTTCTACAATGTATCTCTCTGGTATTTTATGAATCTATAGGAGAAGGTTTCATGTACATGAACACGTGTAAATTACTAAACTCATCTTTGAGCAAGGCCCAGAGAGAACATTGGCTGTGCTCACTGCTATAGCAATAAGTTACTGTTACTTCTCAGATTGTTGTTTCTTGGCTTGTGTTTTGGATTTGCTTGTTGTTTGCCTGCTTTCTTTCTTCACAGGCAAACTGCCTCCTGGAGAGCTCACCTCTGACCTGTTAGCATCACAGATTCAAGTCCTAAATTTGAAACAACCAATAATCTGGATCAATCCTCAGTATAATCAACCAATACTGACAGACTTTCATGGGTTTGTATCAGGTTGCTACATGCTTCTTCAAAGCCAAATTTAAACATTTCATATGTAATAAGGCTTTTACATAGGCTAGTTACAGAACATTAATAATCTTCAATTGTCTGCTCATTTTTAAATGACAGTTTACCAATGACACATTAGAACCAGAAAGCTCAAGGTCATCAAGATGCTTTTCCAGTTCTCCTTGATCATGTCAGAACCTTTAGCTTTTAGCTGCTATAAACTGATTCTCACATGCTGTGCAAAAGCGCATGTGATAAAAGTTTAATCCTCAGAAATAATCAGGAGGTGGTAAAACCATTAAGGGTGGGGCCTACTGGAAGGTCTTTAGGAGATGGTAGAATCCAGTGTGTCTCTCTCCCCATAACTCCCCTTAACTCAAATTCCATGGGATCTGATGCTCTTCTGACTTTCACAAACACAAAGCATGCAAATGATGCACACGTAGGCGAAACACTCATCTGATAAAATAAAATCTTAAAAAAGTTTAAACTAATAGAAAGTAGATGAGCAGAATGATAAAGCATTATGTCTATCATCCCTGATATTTATTATAGCCTAAATACACATGAATTCTGTGAATATCCACATTACTGTGAAATACCAAGAGTGGAGATGATTTCTAGATTTGTTACATTTTTCTTTTTAGCGTGAGAGATTCAGTCACAAAATCCTTGTCCAAGGGGAGAGAAAAGTTCATAAGTAGAATGAGACAGAAGCCACTTGACATCTGCCACAACTTGTGTTCATGTCTAGAATGCAATGGAAGCCACTAGATATCCACCAGAACTCGTGTTCATGTCTAGAATGCAACAGAAGCCACTAGAGACATCTGTCACAACTCATCTTGTCCTCCTGCAGAGTAGGTTGCTGTGGGATGGTCTGTATGTGCTCTGATTGGTCAATAAATGAAACACTGATTGGCCAGTGGCCAGGTAGAAGTATAGGCTGGATTAACAGAGAGGAGAATTGAGAGAACAGGAAGGAGGGGGGAAGACACTGCCAGCCTCTGCCATGACAAGCAGCATGTGAAGATGCTGGTAAGCCACAAGCCATGTGGCAAGGTATAGATTTATAGAAATGGATTAATTTAAGATATAAGAACAGTTAGCAAGAAGCCTGCCATGGCCATACAGTTTGTAAGCAATATAAGTCTCTGTGTTTACTTGGTTCGGTCTGAGCGGCTGTGGGACTGGCAGTTGACAGAGATTTGTCCTGACTATGGGCCAGGCAGGAAAACTCTAGCTACAAATGGCGCCCAACGGGTTGGAAAGAGTTTCCACCTAAAACCTGAGAAAAAAGATACTAAAACGGAGCTAAAAACAGTTCCTAGTTGTCTCTTTCAAGTTAGCGGCAGCCTATGTGTTTAAGCTACTATGGCGGATTCCTGGTGTGCGCCCTCGACCTACAATATGTTGGGAATGAGGCCTCTGCAAGTGGCACATTAAGCTGCATGGTGGATTTAGCCTTTGCTAGTACAAAACAAAAAAAAAAAGAGGCTTCTGGGCTACACGCTGCTTTGATAGAAGCATAGACCTACTATTTCTGAGAGTTGATGGTTCCCAGAGCTGGCGGAAAATGTACCACCACCATGTTGGGAAGCTGAAGTGGGCGGAGCCAGCAGCCACAGCATGTTTCAGTCTTAGAATGCTGCAGTTTAAAGCAATAGGCTCAAGGTAATATAAAAAATAAGCCACGTAAAGATGGCTACCACACAGAGAATCTGGATATGTTCTCTTTGATATTCGTAACTAAAGAAAAACATTTGATTACAAAAGCTGTTGAGTTATGCCAAAATGTATATTTTAAAGGTACCTTGACTTCAAAATTTGGATGTAAGGATATGTTGCTTTGGAAAGGAGGCTCTGCTTTTGTTTCCACAGAAAGTCAGAGGCTATGGATTTGTTCCAGATTAAGATACATCAGGTTTGACCAGCCAAGACTCCCTGAAAAGTCTCTGATGACACCATGGCCCAGATGATCCAACATCCAGAACAGTTTCAAGGCAACTGGCTCAGACAATGCAGCCTCATGGACTACTCCATAATCTTAAAATTTTCTTTGTGTCCCCATAAGATACAGCGTCCCCCTCCAGCAGGAAGTAGTAAAAGAAGCTATGCCCAAATTCCCAAATATATCAAGCTGACTTTGGAGATGTGTAAAAGTTAAAAACCTTCCTTTTTAAAAAAGAAAAGGGGAAATGCTGTGGGATGATCTGTATGTGCTCTGATTGATCAATAAATAAAACACTGATTGGCCAGTGGCTAGGCAGGAAGTATAGGCAGGACTAACAGAGAGGAGAATTGAGAGAACAGGAAGGAGGGGGGAAGACACTGCCAGCCTCTGCCATGACAAGCAGCATGTGAAGATGCTGGTAAGCCACGAGCCACGTGGCAAGTTATAGATTTATAGAAATGGATTAATTTAAGATTAAGAACAGTTAGCAAGAAGCCTGGCTGTTACTTGGTTCGGTCTGAGCAGCTGTGGGACTGGCGGGTGAGAGAGATTTGTCCTGACTGTGGGCCAGGCAGGAAAACTCTAGCTACAGTAGGTATATTGCTAAGAAGCAATCTTTGCATCAGGAGAGGAACTGTGACAAGTTCTTGACAACAAAACATAGACAAGTGTCCATTTCAAGACCAGGCTCTCAGAAACCAGAGCCTTCTCTGTGCCTACAATGGGGCCTGTGAGACCCCAAACTAAAGGAGATCCAAAATGGGTTATTGCATAGAACAAATAGAAGTTCAGAAGCACCTTCTATTTGTTAAATGATTAAAAATTAAATCTCTACTATATTTAGCTTCTGAAGTTAAAGCCTTATTTGTATAACAAATAGCATTACCCTAAGCAATTCAAAAGTTGATATTTTAATATACTGGCCTTAACATATAGCTAAATATTCATTTGGGAGTAGTTAGCAAGGGAACAGATATTTGGGGATAGAAAAGTTAAGATTCATAAAACAGCAGCAAAAATTAAAACTCTTGCCTGTGATAGGTTGGAAAATAGATCACATAACTTCCAAGCTTATGTCCCTAAGGAAATAGCTGGGAAGAAATATGAGTTGCACTGGCTTTTATCTGCATTTAGCAAAGACTTGTAAGAAGTAATGAGCTCATACACAATCACTTTGTATCCATCAACAGAAAACTGAGAAGATGTGATAAATATAATGGAATATTATGTGACCTTAAAAAGTAAGGGAATTCTGTTATTTGAAACAAAATGCATGATTCTAGAAGTCATTAAGCTAAATAAGCCAGACACAGAAAGACAAAGGACTCTAACCTCACTTATCTATAGGATCTGAAAAAAATCAAACTCATAGAAGGAGTGTATGGAGTGGAGGCTGTCAAAGGTGATGGTGGGGAAGCTTTCAGTCAAAAGGGATGGAGTTTCAAGTGGAGAAGACGGAGGAAATGCAGAGGTCTGTTGCACAGCACAGTGACTATAGGTAACTGTATGTACTTAATAAGTGAAACATGCTAAGATATTAAATGTTCTCATCAAAGCAGGTAGGTGAGATAATAGATGTTAAGTAGATCTAAACATGTGTGTATATGAATATACATATATGCTGTAATATACATGTATATATGTAAATATCAAGTTCCATACTGAAAATATATACATTTTATCATTTATAGCTTATAAACTGAGGAGTGGTGAGAAGAAAGTGGTGTCCTCAGGAAAGATCCATTTTGAAAACAGAAATTAAAAGATAGAGTCAGAAAAAGTAAAAAACCTAATAGGTATAAGGTTAAAATGGAAAAATACTTGGAGCATTAAAACAGAAAGGTCAGGTTAAGGGGTTGCTCCATAGAAAGAGGCATTCTGGATCAAATACTGTTAGCACCAGCACACTAAGAACAATTAATAAGTGGGACCTCATGAAACTGGAAGGTTTCTCTATGGCAAAGGACACTGTCATTCAGGAAAAGTGGCTATAGAACAGTAAAAGATTTTTACCAACTACACATCTGATAAAGGGCTAATATAAAAAATATATAAAGAACTAAAAAAAACCACTGGACATGAGGAAAACAACCTGATTAAAAATGGAGAAGAGATCTAAACAGAGAATTCTCAAAAGAGGAGCCACAAATGGCTAAAAAACTTTAAAAATGTTCAACATCCTTCCTTAGTCAGAAAAATGCAACTCAAAACTACTTTGAGACTTCATTTTACACTAGCCAGAATGGCTAAGATCAATAAAACAAATGACAGCTCATGCTGAAGAGGATGTGCAGTAAAGAGAATACTAGTCCATTGTTGGTGGAAGTGCAAACTTGTACAGCCACTGTGGAAATCAGTGTGACAGTTCCTCAAGAAGATGGGAATAAATCTACCTCAAGATTCAGTTATACCTCTCTTGGGCATATACCCAAAGGACACTTCATCCTACTACAGAGACACTTGCTCAGCCATATTCATTACTGCTTTAAAATACTCAGAAATTGTAAACAACCTAGGTGCCCGTCAATGAACTAATGAATAAAGAAAATATGGTACATATGCATAATAGAATATTACCCAACCATTACAAAATAGAAAATCATGAAATTTGGAGGTAAATGGGTGGGACTAGAAACAAAATCATCCTGGATGTAATGCAGACCAAGAAAGACTAATATGGTCTGCAAATATGGTACATAGAAAGACAAAAATTCACTTGTATATGGATGTTAGTTTGTAAGTCATTGATAAGAAAGTTATAATCTATATAACCATCAAAGATATGTATAGAGTAAAGGAAGGGGGTGGGAGAAGAATGGCTCTTCCTAAGAGAGGAAAAGGGAAGAGATCAGTGGTTCTCAACTTTCCTCATGCTGCAACCCTTTAATACAGTTTCTCATGTTGTGGTGACCCTCAATTATAAAATTACTTTATTGCTACTTCATAACTATAATTTGTTACTATTATGAGTCAGAATGTAAATGCAGGATATGTGACCCCCAAAGGGGTTGTGACCCACAGGTTGAAAACTGCTGGAATACATAGTTATGTATGGCCAGGCATTAGGGACTGAAATTGGAGGATTAAACAGGGAGAAGAAAGGAAGAGAGGCATGAGGGAGGGAATATGGCCAGAGACAGCTAAAACTAAGGTCCATTTGAGGGGTCATATGGAAATCTAATATAGTAGAAGTAAACTATATATGTACATGAAGGTGATCTGAATGAAATAGGGGAGACAGCCCAAACTGGACATCTCTCATAACCAAATGAAGCATCCAGTACTAGGACTGAGTTACATTTGATCAAGTTCTTGGCCAAATGGGGTCTATTGGAACCCTCAAACAATTCAAGCTATTGCCAAGGCTATTGGTTGTTCTCCACAAACTGACAGTAAGGCTGTACTCCTGAAAATAATACATTCACAACTCACTGAACACACAGAAGTTGAGTTGTTGTCTACCTAGAGACTTCATCCCTATGGACTAGAGTTCATTGTACTAGAAGGTACTCATCATGCTACCAGAGGAGAAAGGTAAACACCAACTCAGCCACAAATCCTTCAATCTACAATGGTGACCTGCCTGCAAGATAAGTTGGTGTAACAGTGACACAAAGCTTTTGGGAATAACCAGACAATATCTGATGTGATTTAAGGTCCACTCCATGGGAGAGATCTCATACCCAGTGCTGTTTAGATGGCCAAGTATCTGAGACCAGATAGACCAGTCATTAAGGGAAAACCAAATACTACTGTTTTGCCAAAGAAGCATAGCAATAAAATGACTGCTAGTGACATTGTTATACTCATATATTTTGCTCAACTACCATCAGAAGAGCTTCCTCCTGCAGCAGATGGGAACAAATACAAAGACTCACAGTCAGATATTATGTAGAGTGACAGACATTGGAAGACTCAACCCTAAACAGGATATCTCCATCAAATCCCTTCCCTTGGGGCTCAGGGAATTCTGCAGAAGAGGATGAGAAAGAGTTTAAGAGCAAGAGGTGATAAAGAACACCAAGGAATCAATGTCTTTAGACACTACAGAGCTGGTGTACATATGAAGTCACAGAGACTGAGGCAACATACACAAGGCCTGCCTGGGACTGCACTAGATGGGATTCTAGAATGAAGAGAAGTAGACACATGCCCCCATTCCTAACCCTGAAGCTATCTCCAATTGAAGCACTTGCAAATGAAAGATTACTTTTCTTCAAGGGAGTCTTACTGGGAAACAAACCACTCTTAAGGATACACCCCAGGCCCAGCAGTAGATGGCCAACACAAAACAAACACATATTATCTTTGGAGGTTCTTTTTCTTGTACTGTTGAGTCAGGGCATTTTTCTTTCTCTTTTCTTTTTTTTTTTTTAAATTGGGATGCTTCTCAAATTCAGTATAATAGCTTCTTATTTCTAAGCACTTCCAAAGTAACAGTAGGAGGAGAGGCAGCATTCTTCTGAGTATGATGATGAAAGGAGGAAGAGATGACACACAATGGAGTGTTTGTGGTGTATGTGTGTGTGCATATAAGTGTGTGTGTGCATGCTTATGCACCTGTGTGTGTGTGTGTGTGTGTGTGTGTGTGTGTGTGTGTGCTGGCACACTCACACATGCACACTCACATGCTTTGGAACTTGGCATAATCAACAAAGACAATTAAATTACAATACACTTAATACAAACTTTAGGAAAAAACAATATATTGTACTACCACTAGTTTTAAAAAAATAAAAATCATAGTATATGGTTTTAAAGAAACAAATTATAATTGTACACATGTACTCCTATGATACAATGTACCTTAAAACAATATAAAAAAACTCACTGGTTCTGTGTAAATATAAAACTCTATGTTCTGATAATTACCAATCTGCTTTTTACCTGTTTAATATTCTGTGAGGGTCCTAAAAGCCATATGTGATATGAAATAAATCTTATTTCAAATCATCCTACTCTTTGCAGATCATCTGTCAGCTCAGCTCAGCATACACCAAACAACTTTCTCTATGTAATTGTAATAATATGACCATAAATACTCAAAATCTCCCTTTGAAGATGCCATCCCCAATGAGAATCAGTATATTAAATAAGCACCTACTATACACAAAAAAAAGGTACAACTGCACACAAATAGAAGGAGCACGACACTGGTTCAGGATGGTGTAAACAGTAAAATAGAAATGGGACTAAAAGAAGAGTATTGATGAGAAAAGTTGATTATCATGCATCCACAGTAAAGAGAATATAATTTGTCCAAAAGAACAGATCAAGACTAAAAATCTAAAACTGTCAATGAGGAGACAGAATCTGTACTGGGTATGGGGCAACCTTGGGGATAGAAAGGATGCCTCATCCTTCACACACACCTTATGTTCAAATCCATCAATAATTTCTCTTTTTTCCAATATCCAACATGTTGCTTCCCTTTTGCAGACTCACTCGTCTCTCCCTATATGTCACCTGGGGCCTCAAAAATAGTGTCCTTTTCTATAAACTCTCTGGAACACTCCATAATTTATAGTTCTTTTCTTGTTGAAATACCCTATTTTTCTACTAAAGTATTTATCAGTCAACTACTATTTGCCCACAGAACTAATCTTTTATTCTTTCCATAGTCAATATGATAAATGCAGTTCCATGAAAATCTCCATCCTGGATACAGAAATAATCTGTGAATTTACTCACCACTCACTGTCTCCAAGAAAAGCCCTAAAAGTAATGAATCTAGAGGAGGATAGGAGATTAAAGATGCTTTGAGGTACAGTTCTTAGTAGAACACATTAGGAAAAGAGTCTTCACATCTATCTTTAAATTAACTACAGAACTTACAGCCAGATTAGTACCATGTAAAATTTTATCCCATTCTTTGCATATTTGGTTGTTTTATCAATCTACTCACAATTTACATATTATATTATATATAATGCATATTATATTATAATAATATCAATTATTAATAAGCAAAATCAATAAAACACTTGATAGCCTAATACTTATTGGCTAATAAAGGAAGATGACTGCAAAGAAAGATGAAAATATATAATTATAAACTGTGGAGCATTATTTAAAGGAAATGAATAAAAAAAGTCTTCCTTTAGAATAACTAAGGAAGCCTCTTTATTCCATGTAGGATATTGGGCATGATGCTATCTCATCTGTGTGTGCATGTATGTATGTAAAAACATATAGGTGTGTATACCTATATATAATTTCTCACATATATGTATTAAATACACATGCATATTACAGACAAATGCATGTGTGTACACATATATTACATATATTCATTAAATACACATATATTACACAAATCAATGTTTATGTGCACACACACATTTGTGTGTGATGTCTCCCCTTTCCCCCTCACACACACATGCAGACACACACTAGCAATTAAATTCAACAATTGGTCCAAATGGATAATGAAACACACAGAATACCTGTAGGAAAACATTCAGTGAAGGCATATTGCACCCCTTGGTACAGCCACCAAAACCATGACATTCCATGCTGTGTCAATTATTGCTTGCACATTATTTTATAAAATAAATGATAATTTCCATAAGAATTTGTATATCAGGAATATACTTATGCTGTCTGAAAACCAGAGCAGTTGTCATAATATAATTGGTTTGACACACCTTATAATCCTTGGATCTGCAGCAAAAGTGAGGATGATCTGGAAAAGATTGTACAGGACAAAGGATCAATATGCAACATCAGAAAGGTAAGGAATTGGCTTCAGCTATGATCTTTAGTATCATCAACATTTCTCAAACCCAGGTCATACAGCGGCAGATTTCCAAAACACTTTAAAATCCCTCAGCAGTGTTAACACACTAAGACAACAACCCAACCCAACAGGCTATAACATGTCAGTTCTTCAGCAGGTCAGTGATCTTAAAAATGCTCTTTTCATTAGATTATGTATTGCATTCAATACAGAGACACAAGAATAATTCTTCAGTAAACCAATGAGTATTCAAAAAATGTGTGATTTCAGTCCCTAAGCCAGTTTATCGTAAAATGTTCTTTATATCTATGGTGGGGCATAGGGAAAATGCAGACTTCAGTGGTGAGCAGCTCTCACTGCATACTTCAGATTCCAACACTGACTCTAATGGTACCAATCGTTTTCCTTAAACTTTAAGGTCAAGATTCCAAATTTGTCTGATGTCTTTCTTTTATAACATTGTTAAAAGTTATATATTACTGTAATTGCTAATGATTAAAGTAAAATTAAAGGCACAAAGATGATTAACTCCAATATCAAATTCTAATTCAAGCAAGCCTGGGCTCAATTTCTAATTGTGTCACTTTAGATATATTTTTCCAGTCAGGTTACATATTCCATGAAGCCCTCACTCCCAGTGTAATGGTTTTCAGGGAGGTGGTAGGGTTTAGACGAGGTCATGACAGTAAGCCTCAAGACATGATCAGTGTTTTTGGAAAAGAGACACCAGGAACCTTGTTCTTATTCACTCTCTTTCTTGCTGCATCTTTTCCCTCTCTCTTCCCCTACACAGTCATGTGACTATATGGTACCATGATAGAAGATAATCTACCTTCCCAGCATCTTGATCTTGGCTTTCTGAAGTTCCATAAATGCAGACTATGTCACTGTCATTTTCTTATTGAACCAAAAATTCCACAATAATTTTGTACAGTAACACAGGTAGCCTAGTAGAGTATTATGACTCATTATTACTTGTACTTTACATGTTAAGAGACTGGCTTCCTATCTAATAAGCAATAAAGCTAAGGTCTTCAGTTAGTTCAATGCTTCTTCTGTAAATATAAGGAGAGAAAATTTTCTTATAAATAAAATAATACAGGAGAATAAAAGTATATATAGTCTCAAAAAAGCTGACACCAAATTATAGATTTGTTAACCAAACAGATATGACAGACAATTGAAAGAGTCAAATGCTAAGCAGTTACTAGCAATCAGAAACCATTTCCTTCAATGCTGGCTTTGAATTTCTGGAAAGAAAACCAGATCCATTGATTTCTAATGAATCATTGTGGGGAGATAGTGCAGGGAGTAGATCTGGGTGAGAGAGGATATGCAGCGGGGTGGGGGGGGGGCGGACACTGGGAGAAGTCGAGGGAAGGGAAACTGCAGTTGGGGTGTATTGTGTGAGAGAAGAATGAATTAAAAGGAAAAAGAACTATTCACAGTGGGACTCCTGTAATAAATCAGCCTCAACATCAAGTAAACTTCAAAGTGAGTAAAAGGTTGCAATCTTGTATAGAACTGGCTTTCATGAAAGAGGCTTCCAAGTTATCAGTCTCACCCACCTATGAACTCTGGGATTTATAATAATGATCTGCCTGACAAGAATTTCTCCTTGGTATAACAGTGGCATCAATGTTGTATGAGTAACCAACCACTTTTTAATTGAAATTTAGGCCTGGTCCATGATGTGGAACCCAAACTTGGCAGTGTCAGTGAGACCAAGAACCTGTGGCTAGACAGTTTTATAGGATGATTTTTTTAAGCCAACGGTGACACAGTTCATCCTCACATTAATCATATAAAGATGGGCTTAACTTAATTTTGTTGAGAAAAATGACAGAGGCTCCAAAAAGATAAATGGATTATATGCAGACAGAAGATGATGTCTGCATCTCTCTACTTGGCCACCATAACAAAGTACAGGCTAAAAGGTTCAAACAATAGGAATTTGTTTCTTATAGTTCAGAAGGCTAGACACAGGAGACCAAGTTCTGGTGACATCGTTCTTTCTGGATTGCAGATGCTGCCTTCTAGCTGAGTCCTAATATGACAGTGAGAAAGACACTGGTCTTTTCCTTTCTTACAAGGCACTAATCATATCACGGGGCCCAATGCTAACAATCTCTTCTTTTTTTTTTTTTTTTTTTTTTGGTTTTTCGAGACAGGGTTTCTCTGTGTAGCTTTGCGCCTTTCCTGGAACTCACTTGGTAGCCCAGGCTGGCCTCGAACTCACAGAGATCCGCCTGGCTCTGCCTCCCGAGTGCTGGGATTAAAGGCGTGCGCCACCACCGCCCGGCCTAACAATCTCTTCTAAACCTAACTGCCAAAAGCCCCACTGCTAACTGCCATCAGCGGGGTTTGGACTTCAACATACAAATTGTATATTATTTTTTGGTTGTTTTTTTTTTTTGTCTGTTTTTATTTTTTGAGGCATGGTTTCATGTAGCCAAAGATGACCTCAAATTAGCTATGTAGAAAGATTGGTCTTAGATCCCTGATCCTCCTACAACTACCTCTCAAGTGCTGGGAATACAAACATGCACCACTCAAGATGTAAACTTTTAGGGCTACAGTTCAGTCAATATTAATGTTCTTGCTGAGACAATTTATGTAAGGCACATTTGGGGATGGGAAGAAAAGTAGAGGAGAAAGAAAAATATAGGAGAGAATGAAAGCAAATGTTATCTATGGGTGCTGAGCAAGAGGGATATAAGAACTCTTTGCACTGTTTCTACTTTTGCATGAAAAGACACCAAAATAATATTGTTATAACTCATGTTGATATCCTCAATGTACTTTTACAGAGACAGCTAATGTCTTCATCTGGAACATCAGGAACAATAACCATCTTGCTGACAAATGTCCAGTCAAGCACGTAGCACTACAAATGAATCTTCCCCAACACACCTCTACGTGGAAGTTACTTCCCCTTCCCTCATTCATACAGCCCATTTTCTATGTCATGTTTCTGCCAAGAGGGAAAACAGGGTACATTTGTGTTTAATTTTCACATGATCCACAATTCTCTCTATAAAAGATATATTGATAAAGAATGCCTATTATGATAGAAATACTTTATAAAAATTCAAGCTGGGCATGGTAGTACACACTTTTAATCCTAGCATTTGGAAAGCAGACGCAGGAGGAACTCTGTGAGTTTGAGACTAGCCTGGTCTACAGAGTGAGTTTCAGGACAGCAGAGATATTTAAAAAGACCGTGTCTAAAAAAAACAAAACAAACAGAAGGAAGAAGGGGAGGAGGGAGGGAAAGGAAGGGGAGAAACAAAAAGGAAGATGTTGTAGAATATTATTTTAAGATGTGTTACAGGCCAGGTGGTGGTGGCGCACGCCTTTAATCCTGGCACTCGGGAGGCAGAGGCAGGCGGATCTTTGTGAGTTGAGGCCAGCCTGGTCTACAGAGTAAGTTCCAGGAAAAGCACAAAGTTACACAGAGAAACCCTGTCTCAAAAAAACAAAAAAAAAAAATGTGTTTATGCTCTGAAACATTTGCTTAATGATGCAAAGATGTGTTGCATTCTTTTATGTTGCATTTGTTTAACTCTGTAAAGCTGTGTGTTACAGTGCCTATCTAAAACACCTGATTGGTCTAATAAAGAGCTGAATGGCCAATAACAAGTCAGGAGAAAGGATAGGGGGGCTGGCAGGCAAAGAGAATAAATAGAAGGAGAAATCTGGGAGGAGGAGAAGAAGAAAGAGCAAGAAAACAAGAAGAGGATGCTAGGGGCCAGCCAGCCAGCCACACAGCCAGCCACGGATTAAGGGTGAAAGTAAGATATACCAAAGCAAGAAAAGGAAAAAGTTCAGAGGCAAAAGGGATGGGATAATTTAAACTTAAGGAAAGCTGGCAAAAAAACAAGCCAAGATAAGGCTTGGCATTTGTAATTAAGAATAAGCCTCCATGCATATATATTCAGGAGCTGGGTTGCAGGCCCCCCCAAAAGAGCCAAAAGAGCAAAGAATAAAAACCAACAGCAGAAAGATACAAATTCAAGAAACTATGAGTATACTTAGACAGTGTTCCATCAAATGTTCTGACTATAAACATTCAAGTTTAACCAAAGTCCATATTTCTTATCAGTCCTTAAACAAAAACAAAACATGTTCTCTAAAAAGAGTATTTTGGAATGTATCCAAGCTCACTCCATGTTACAATTCCATTTTTCTTCCTCTTATATCAGTTTTCATCTACTATGACTTTCTCAGTGTGTAGGAAATTAATGTCAAAGGTTGCCAGTGAATACTTGCTGAGCTACTAGCCACTGTCTACTGATATTAATATTCAAATATTCTTCAATATACAATGTCATCTAAGCATCTTCAAAAAACAACAACCAAAAAAAAAAAAAACTTCACATTGATCTTAAATTTATTTCACCAAAGAGACTAGGGCTAACAATTAAAACATTTTCTTATAAATTAAATCTAAAGAATTCATCATTTCAGAAATATTGTTTTTGCTGATATTTGCTAAGTGTGTATGCTCACACACTTTTCATGGTAACATTTCCCATGTTATTTCTAATCTTTAATGATAAACTCATTATTAAAGAGGTTAAAAACACTATATGTATATAAATAAGTGGTAGGGTTAAGTATTCAATCATATATATATATTAAGAATAATATATATATGTATAAATATATATATACATATATATATATGTATAAATCTTCCAAACCCATAACACTGAGTTATTTCACTATAGTGTTTCTCAAAATCTATTCTATAAATTAACATGTTAAAATGAGAAATGTGTTTCATAGTCAAATAAATGTAGAAAATGTTGAGTAGTACACAAGTTATATTTACTAAAATGTAGTATAGTATTTAATATGTGAAAATGTATTTAATATTCATTTTAATCTATAAGAATAATATGTTTTTAAAAGCACAGAAATCCAATTCTTTCTAGTTGTAAAAAGCTTTATCATAATATCTAAAAATACAGCAAAAAATGTGTTTTCATTAATCAGTGCCAAGCTAAGGCTTGACATTAGCTCAAGCAACTAGAGTGGGAAAAGGAAAGCTTCCCCTTACCGCTGTGCATCCGGGCCCATCCATCTCGTTCACAGTCTCTGCCAGGTGATCCAAAAAAAGTATCAGCCCTGGGACTTGGGGGATCAACCTAGAAGAAAGGAGATTTGCGATGTGAAAGAGCACTTCAACCTTCCATTCCCATTCTCAATCTTACAGCATTACTAAGCAACTAGAGAGCATATGCCACACAGCAGGTGAATTCCACAGTGCTTCTGTGTTCCAAAGTAAGAGTTTAATCACTTATTTACTATGCACTTTTCAACAGAGCTAAAATTAAATGCCACCAAAAAGAGAACAGATTTGCAGTTAAATACTTACTACCCTGTTTCCAAGTTTGGTTTTGACTAAAAAGTGACAAAAATAAAAATAAAAACATCCTAAAGCAACCTACTTTGTCTTATTTAGAAAAAGTATGCCAAACCTGTCTTAGCACACACATGGAATTCAAGCAGTATCATAGCTTTGCTGAGTACTTTATAGTGGACAAATAAGAAAGGTCAACCATATTTTCTAAATAAAAATAAAAATGTCACAGTGATGTATCAAAATATGGGTCTACTGACCAAAACGAAACCTTCTGTGAATCAAAGAATAATAAAAAGAGCGAAAAGTTAAGTTGGACTAACAAAAATGAAGATCATGTATCTCATAAGAGATTATTACCTAGATCATATGAAGAATTCCTACAAGCCAACAATAGCAATAAAGAAAAGATATAAAATGAGCAAAAGACTTGAGTAGACATTTTAAGGATATTCACCAATACATGAGGAGATGCTTAACATCATCAGTCATTGTAGAAAAGCTAATCAAACCACAATGAGATGTCATTCACACTCACAAGAGGACTATAGAGAAAATTAAGCAGACCTGTACCCAAGAGGCCCTGGCTTTAACCCTCACTACCACAAAGAGAGAGGGGAGTGCTTAGGTGCTTGTGAAAATGTAGGGAAACTGCAACCCTCTTGCATAGCTGACAGGAGTGCAAACTATGCAGCCACTCTGAGGAACACTTTGGCAAGTCTTTGTGTTAAATACACAATTGCCACATGATAAAGCAGGTCTACTCCTAGGTCTTTACCCAAAAGCATTGAAAACAAATGTTTATTCAAACACTTGTACACATGCTGCTCATTAAAGCATTGTTTATAGTAGTCAAGAGTGTAAGCAACACAAACATCTATCAACGGACATGATATATAAACAAAAAGAGACAGATAGCCATACTATGTAATATTACTCAGTAATAAAATTCAGGCGCAAACACATGCAACATCAGTGAGTTGTGCTAAGATAAGTTGTTTGACTCTATTTACATGAAAAGGCAGAACAGGCAACCTCATAGAGACAAAAAGATTAGGAGTTTCAGTGGGACAGGTAGAACGGGGAGCACTTCATGAGCACATGGTTCCCAATGGGGAAGTTCTTAATGTATCACATGTAAATCCCCTTTGCACCACTGAATTGTATACTTTAAAACTGTTGAAATGGTAACTATCTCGCCGCTCCTCTCTCTCTCCTCTCTCTCTCTCTCTCTCTCTCTCTCTCTCTCTCTCTCTCTCTCTCTCTCTCTCTCTCTCTCTCTCTCCCCCCCCCCCCGTGTGTGTGTGTGTGTGTGTGTGTGTGTGTGTGTGTGTGTGAGCAAAACCACAAAAGAGAAAACATTCCTTATAGTCCTAAGTGAAAAAATGGCTGTTTGACTCATCTAGGACAATTGCACCAATACAGTTCAAGTTTATTAACTGATTTCTGAAAGCCACTTATTAGGATTGTCTTTCAGACCAGGTACTGCTCCTTTCTTAAGGTTTTTGCATGTCTGCATTAGACTAAACTTCTTTTGCTACAAGTTTACCAAGTACTTCTGAAACCATGAATGGTTGTTTGTCCCTAAATGCCCTGTAAATCCAATGCCTACTCAATAATATAGACATTTTTTACATGTACTTTGAAGTATGCACTTCTATTCACTGAAAAGCTGAGAGGGAAACCTCTTAAATAAAAATTATGGTTTTTGTTTTTGTTTGTTGTTGTTGTTGTTTTGACAAAGGGTCTTACTATATATCCTTGGCTGTCTTGGAACTTGCTATGTAGACCTGGCTAGCTTTATACTCACAGAGATCCACTTTCCTCTGCCTCTCCAGTACTGGGACTGGTGTGTACCACCTCACTCAGCCCTTGATATCTCAACAGCATGGTCACATAACCAAGATCTGGATAATCACAACACTAGTTAACATGGCAACATGGATGGCAAAAATTTCCCAAGGTTCTGATCATACTTTTAGATGAAGAGCTACAGACAATCTGTGACTGCTATATACAAGCATTTTAAGTAAGAAGCAACTGATATTTCCTTTAAATTAGAAAACAATATATCCTTTCTTTTTCCATTTAATTTGTAATTATGGATGGTATTAAAGGCATTCTCAAATTTCCATTAGCAATATAAGCAAACTGTTCTCTGAACAATGTTCAACAGGACCAAACTTGTGATCAAATTAGATAAACAAGAATATCATTAATAAATGTTACCATATGGAAATATCTATTACACTATAATTTTATAAATAAAAAATTTATAGTTAGTTTTTAATTTAAAAATCACTAATTTAGTTTGAAAGAATAAAAGATTAATTTACAGGCAAAACATAAAAATGGCATGAAATGTTTCATAACTTAATTGTTTTTAAAGGATGTCAGAGAGAAAACTCAGAACTTTTGGAGTATGTGGTTATATCCAAAAAAATTATTTGACTTCCAAATGAGTGTATTCCAAATAATAGTTCCAAAATAGATGGGTGCTTTAGAATTCAGAAAAAGTAAACATTTGCTTCTACAAGCATTGAAACATAGAAATTTATTATTAGTATATATGCAAATACAAAGTGTTTCTGCTAATAAGGAATATTTTGGCAGAGTGGCTTTTAAGGTACAGGTACTTTATAAAACTTCAAGAAACTGAGGCAGGTCATGATGGAGTGTTCTGACTGCAGGCACTCCAGTTTAACCAAAGTCAATCTGTCATGGACACAAAGCTCTAACTTCCATCATAACATGAGGCTGTGCATAGAAAGATTAGAGCTATGCTAACCTTAATCCAAAGGCCCTCCTATGCATGCCTATCAAATAAGGGCTGGCTTCAAAGATTCAGGATCTAACACTTTCCCAAAGGACTCCTTCTCAAAGGACATCTACTTCCACTATCATTTTTCAAAAGTCTGGAATGGGTTCCTTTTTATAGGAAACTTTGTTTTCTCTTTTAAAATCCTACTTTGGCATTTTAATATCAATGTCAATTACAGCCAAGTTCAATTGTAGAGTTATAGCACTGCCCACTGTGTGAGGTGAGAGGGAATGGGTACTTTGAAGTCTCGATATGGCATCATAATGGAGTTTGATCTCTGTCAGTATTAAAGGCATAAAGGCAGAACAAAAAGCATGTTCTTTGGTTTTAAGTTAATTTTCTCCTTTTAGCTGCTGGCTAAGAGTTCAAAAAAGAAAACTATTCATATGAGCTGTTTATTGAAATCCATTTCAGCATAATATTTTAGTGCCAGAATAGATTTGACAAGTTTCAAATGGAAATTCTTATGAGCACATACATGTCTAATCACAAATGGAGGCTTATCTGTTTCCTTTTTAAATTCATAGGGTCCCAGATTTAAATGGGCCAGCCGCCGCCTGGTGTCTTCGGAGAGCTCACACATCCGTCTCTTTGTGTAGGGAGAAGGAGAGTGCGACTTTGAAGATATCGTAGGCTGTTCGTAGTTCTTGGTGTTTACGCAGTATTTATTCCTCTCGGGTGACTTGGACTTTTTCTTCTGTGATCTTGATGATCTGCATTGCGGTCTGCCGTGAGATTTTTCAACTGGAGCTGAATGGTAAGTAAATTTATCCTAAACATAAACGAAAATAAATGTTCATGTGGGCAGAAGGCACTTTTTAAAACTCTACAGAGAGGAAAGAACTTTTAAGAGTAACTCAAGGGTTATCAAAGCCACCTGGATCTATCATCATCCACACTGACATGGGAGAAATCAAATCCATATTCTCCTAGTTAATAAGGTTTATTGTATCAAACTTCCTTAAGTCTAACATGGGCTTAATGAAAATTAAAAGCCAATGCTTAATCACTAATAAAATTCCAAGAAATAAACTTATTTTCAAAATAAGTCAAAAACATTTTCAGTAAAGTAAAAATAATGCAAACAATATTTATTGCTTATGTTTACATACTCAAGTAATGGGCTACAAAGTTTAAAAGAACTACACATAATTTTAAAGAGCCCATGTCTAATATGGTGTGGTCACACATGTCTGTGATCCTGCGTAGGCTGCTGAAGCAATTTGAGCCTAGGCAACAAAAGACCTTTGTCTAAAAATACACTTGTCTAGCTAGTTGTGAAATCATGAAGAAAACTACCAAAATAAGGCTTATTCATGTTATAATTATATATAGCATATGTACAAAACAGACTCTAAAGCACTAGATATTTTACTGAAGTGTTTTACTTGAATTACATAAGATATATAGGAGAATAAGATCCATGTCATAATTTGACAATTCAGTGACAGACAAAAATACCATGTTACTTCTGGCCCTGTATTTTTTTTATAAAACTAAAGATGCATAAAAGATAGATTATAAACTTTAATAACTAGTACTTCCATCTTCTTATAAATATGATATCAGCCTAGAATTTTTAAAAATAAATCTGAGCTGGGCTCAGTGACATATAACTACATATCTAGCTACATGGGAGCCTGAGGCAAGAAGGCTTCTGGAGCCCCAGAGTTTTTGGTCAGGCTGGGCACCCTAAGTGAGGCCTTGTCTAAAATAAAATATAATAAAAATGCCGGGCGGTGGTGGCGCACGCCTTTAATCCCAGCACTCGGGAGGCAGAGCTAGGCGGATCTCTGTGAGTTCGAGGCCAGCCTGGGCTACCAAGTGAGTCCCAGGAAAGGCGCAAAGCTACATAGAGAAACCCTGTCTCGAAAAACCAAAAAAAAAATATATATATATATATATAATAAAAATAAAAACAATTCAGATGGCTCCAACTTGCTGCTATTCAGGTAATCCTTCATTCTGCTACACTCTGCCTTACAAATGCCTTAACAGTTAGATTGGATGTTAATAATATGTTTCTTTTCTAGAGTCATATGGCTAGGAAAAAAAAAAAACAGCTAACAATCTTTGTCTTCCTCATTTCAATCCCTTGGAAAACTACCAACCCAAATTTCTTCTCCACTCTCTCCACCCCTTAGTGCAAGGACTAAATGCTTAAAGTATACATACGAATCAAAATAAGAGCCAGGTATTTTTCAATTCAGTGATATAAAGGAAAAAATAAGCATATTTCTAATGAGAATAGTCTCTAGGTTCCATACAGGCCAATCCATCAGGTCATCTTCTTTCTCCTGTCCTTCAAGGCATGTTCCAGGACCCTCTCCCCGCTAGTCCAGTGACACCAGTGGGTGTATCAGAGCTCTCCTCTCCCCTCATCCACCTCTATGGCATCACAATGACTCTCAGATGAAGACATTCTAGAACCACAAAGGTCTCTGAGGTTTCCTAAACCACTCAAGATGTACATCTGCCTCCTGGAATCAGTCCCTTTAGCTCAGCTTTAATTACCTCTGTCAACCATGTCTTGAACTTCCCCTCTATACAGATCCACTTCAGCTACAGGATTTCATGCTCATACACAAAAAAAAAAAAAAAAAAAAAAAAAAAAAAAAAATCTCCTTTCCTCAACCTATTTATTCTACTCCATGTCTATTAACACTCCTATCACATCAGTCTAGTCCCTAGACTTCTAGCTCCTTGTCCTTGTTTTCCTGCCACAGCTAAACTCATAAAGTGATGCTTAAGTTTCTTTTTACATACCCACCTCTGATTATACCAAATCTTCTTTCCTTAGTAAAGTTTTTATAATGATGCATATTAAGTTACAAATTTCGTAGCATCCATTACAGATGCATGGTGTCCAAACATGTCCATTCCTTAGTGCCCCCCTAGTTTTGCCTACTAAAACTCAAAATATTAGCTGTATGTACTCTTGCCAAAATGACTGCCATAATTTCCTTTCCTACATCTACACCATGGTGGTTTCAGCTCCAGGATGAAGCTGGCTTGACTGTGCAACTTCCTTTGATCAATAGGACACTGTCACAAGGCCAGGTTTTTAAAAAGGTGGTTGACTCTTCCTGAGAATCTTCCTAAAGCAAGAAGCCACAATTATTAGCCTGCTAGATGACGAGTCTTATGATCTTCACCCTCTTCAAACACAACTGCAAAATGCCAGGTTTGAGCAAAAATACCTGAGCTCCTTCAGGTTTATCCAGCCAGTCTAGTACGGAGGAATCATCCTTTAGCCCCCAGAACTGAGAAGCACTTGCAACTTTAAACCACTGTTAGCGGGAATTGTTATACAGCAAAACCTAAGGGATACTACAACTTAACAATGTTTAACAACATACCGAAAAGTCTGTCAATATTTCATTATATAACAATAGATTCTACTTTGAAACGGGTAAAAAGAATTATTAGAAATGAAAATGATTTTTCCTCTGGAAATCCACTTCAATACCCTTGATTCTTCAATTCACTAAATTGCTGACAAACATAAAGCATAAATAATCTGAAAACAGTACTTCCCTCCTCCTTTGCCTTCCTCCCTTCCATTCTTCTCTCATGCTTTCTTCTTTACTTTTCTCTCTCCTCTCTCCTCCCCTCCTCTCTCTTCCCCCATACCCTCTCAGCCTTGGCAGGGATTTGAGCCCAGGCCCTAAAGCACCGTTTTAAATGCTTTCTAATATAAAAACTTACTCTCTTACATCTCTGTTTAGTAAAGATCAAATGACAACTCCAAACAAGGAAAAGGAAAAGAATAATATTTTTCAGAAAATATTAGGTCCTAAGTGCATAAAGTGCAATAACTGTAACTGAGGGGAGGGCCTTACATTTACAAGGTTCTTATATTGAGATGTACACTTGAAATGTTTAGGCTTTTCTATGTGAATTAAAAATAAAAAGGATTTTTCTATCATTCATTAAGCATGTTCCAGAGAGAAAAACTGAATACTGGGCAAAGTATTTTTAACAGTTTATAAATGTGCACATTGAGTATCTCAGAAACCAGTCAGTAAGGTTCCCCACACATGGTAAGCCAGGCTAGCCAGACTTCCAACATCTGTGTCTAAATACTAATTAGGTACAGACTGGCTTTGGAATCCCAAATATCTGGCTAACAAAATAACACTTCCTCCAGTACTCTGGAAACTCTGCACCTTTCTTAGCTTAGATCACAGCTATTATCTTCAGAAAATTAGCTTTAAAACTGTAATACAGCAAGTTACTCTTCCACTCTTTCCACTCCTGGGCCTCTCCTGCCCCTATTGAATCCTCTGGGCTTTATATGTTACCAGCCATTTATTAGAACATGGCCATTATGGATCTGCACATGGGTGATGCCAGCATTGATGAGATAACTATGGGCAAGGTCACTTGTCCATCAGAAGACTGCCCTGTGGCCCGGTAAGAATTAGAATACAAGAAACAATAGGTGCAGAAGCTTACTAAAAGAAACTTTCACAAATGTGAGTTATTTAGGCTGGAATACCCAAACTTGATTGATCTGACAGGACAAGTATGGTCACTGCACTGAGCAGCAGTCCTCTAGGAATTCGCCACATTCAAGAAGTCACACGCAATAAACATCAAGTCTCCAGTCTGAGAACTCAGCCACATTCACTTAAAGGTATCCTTGACCTCTCTGCAGTCACCTGAAACTTCTGTAAAATATATGGAAGTCTCCAGCTGAGTTTTCTCTGGCAACTCCTGATCTCAACCTCTTTTGGGCAGTTTGACTGTTGCTTGTATTAAAAATTTCATAATGTAAAATAAGTAAATATCCAAGCAAATATATCACAGTGCCTCCTGCCATGGGGCTAAGCTTGGTATTCTCCTGTTTCCTATGATGCATCAAACTTTGCTAGCTGCTTTACTTAAGCCAGAGACTGAGGGGATGGTGAGAGGAAATGCAGCCAAAACAGGGATAACGCCTGCCACACATCCATCCACATGAACCACATGATCATTAAACAGTTTAACTATTTTAACCTGAGTGCGGCACTTCCTTGAGCTTATCAGACATTCCGTGATCACTGAAGTTGTAGAAAATTCCAGCTTTGGAGCAATTCCCTGCAAGATTAAAAAATGGTATTTTTACATATTAAAAAGATACAGTTACTGGTGAGAATAGGATGTAAAAATCACAAATACTTTTCAAGACTGAGCACTTCATTTCTTAGTTTCATCTTTTTATTATTATGAAGAACATAGTAATGATAAATATTACTAATTAGCAGTTTCATTACCAATAATTTGGTCTGGAACAATTATATTACTTTTATGGAATAATTTTAAATTGTTTTCATTTTCAAGTGTCTCTCTGTCAAAGTGTTTGAAGATTTTAAATTATAACATATTAGTCAGAAATATGTGAATGTATTTAATTGATTTTAACATTCTTTACAGTTACAATTTTAGACATTTAACCACATAATCAAGACATAATTATTAGCTCTATTTAGCCATTCCAGAAATTCTACATACATCAATAACCATTGTCTATTACAAATATATATAATATTTAATTGTCTATTAAATTTTTATCTTATTATATTTTAATACATTTTAATTAAAATAAAATTCTATTACTTTCCTCTTCCATTTCATCCCTCAAGTTCATCCTACACCCTTCTACTCTATTAATTTTTTAATGGAATAGTTTGGATGCCTCATTGTAAAAATAGCAAAACTCTCAATTGTGCAACCTTCAGACAGAGGAGGTCTCTGAAATTTTTCTATAGCCTTTTTCTTATAATATACTTTATATTCAGATGTAGATATTAATCTGGGTTCTATCTCTACCAACATTTCAATAATCAACTTGAACCATTTTGAGATAAATGGAGAAAAGGAGACAGTTCAAAGGGACAATTACAAAGCATCCAAGGAAACATCTGGAAGCCCACATTATACATACACCAACTGTTAACCATGTCAGCTAGCCCTTGGGTAGCTTTTCCCTAATGCAATAGAAGTCAGACACTGACCAAGCCCTCTGTAAACCCTGTCTGTGAACAACTAAGTTTAGAATTTAAAACATATCCATTATAAAGGGTAAATCTGAGTTGCCTAAGAATCAATATCAATGATATCTACTACACCCACTTGTTAGAGATCTACCATACATAATATATTTCTCTAAAACTTGGTAAGTGTGGGTCACATTCAAAGACTCAAAGCTAGGCTATTTTTTCAATGGAGGATTATGAAATATGTATGTGCAGTTTTCCTTTTGACTATAAATTGCACTCTTCTTACATGCAAAATACACTCATGCTCCTTCCCCCCAAAAAAGGAAGCAAGAAGTCTTGACCTTTTACAACTTTACAAACTCAGTTTAAAATCCAGTGTTGGCATGTAAGAATCCTCACATAGGTAAGGTTCTTTGGTTATACATCAGTATTGCTTCTAGAATAGTTCTTCAGAGTCAGAAGACATAAGAACTAGAGAGACAAGCTATCTATATGACAACACCCACTGTACACATGTGCAGCAAGCACAGGGCAGTCTATGCACACATTCCCATAAAAATGTGGGCAAAGTGGCAGAACCACTGGTGCCTAACAATCCCAAAATCCAGACAGAGAGGAGTATCAAAGAATTTCTGTAAATATAGCCAATGTGTCATTTAATGATGAGGATTTGGACTGAGAAAATTGTCATTAGGCAATCCATCCTATATACTCCCAGAAATGTAGAAAGTACGGCCTGTTACATAACTAAATATACACCATAGCCACCACTGTACATATAGTCCAACTCCAATCAGAACGTCAAGAAGTACAAAACTGTCTACTATCGCCAGCTGGCCTGTGGCATTCCACTTTAAACTTCCCTGAGTATTGCTTATCTCACTGTGAGTTCCCAGTAGTTAAGATAGTATTTTTACCAGCCTTTTGAGTCTAGTATGTAATAGGATTATTCATATACATAGATTTGTCTTAGAGAATTAATTCACACAACTGTGGGAAATGACAATAAATTGGAAATGAAGGAATAAATTGACACATTGTTTTGAGCATGAAAGCCTATGGGGTAGGCTGGAATATTAGAAATAGGTAGGATTTCTATTGCTTCCATAAAACAGAATTCTTCCTTCCTCAGAAAACCTCAGTATTTGCTGTTGCAATCTCCAACTTGAAGAGATGAAGGCCACTTGCACTGTCAAGTAGTAATCTTCTTGTGAAGTCAATTGTTTATAAATCTTCATCACATCATCAAATTGCTTCACAGTAACATCCAGATTGTTGCATGGGTACTAGAGCCTAGCCAAACTGACAAAATCACACCATCTTAAAAGTGAGTTTCTCCACTGAGCCTATGTCAAGAAGTAATTCATTCACTGAGTTCAGTCAACAAGCATCTGTTAAATACTACTTCATAAGATACTGAGTAAGACTACAATTCAAAGATAAGAATGTTGTGGAGCTCAGAGTCTACAGAGAAAATACCCACCACCACCACCAAGGCAGCCACAGTTAAAACATATGATCATCTCAATGTCAAATCTATCCACTCATGAACCCTAGCTAGCTACAGGTCTCTGTGCTTTGTCCAAGCTTACTAAGCAAATCCACAAAAGTGTCATGATTTGATTCCAGATAATGGTTTGAATCCTTGTCACAGTAGTGGAACTCACAGAAGGTAGCTCAGAATCACAAGAATTCTTAAGACAAGTCATTGTTGCCTGCCAGGACCACAAACCACTGACTAGAGCACTTATTTTCACTTATATGTAAACAGAATAATTGATATGGCTGGATTTATACCCTAATGTTGATGTTCAGTTTACTTTCTGTTCCATGTCTTTTCTATTATTCAATTTCTCATAGAAGCCACACTGGGTTCCCCCTCTGCTGACCTTCAGTGATAGGTGAAGAAATAAATTCATAGCTACCACTAGTTTCCCTGTACTTCTTTTAATCTCTCATTGTCTTTCAAGGTGAGACAGGAAAGAGAGAGAGCTTCTCCCAGCCTTTTTCTTGTCCCTTTGTTTCTGGATCTTTCTGTCAACCTTCTAGAAGGTGTGCCATTGACCCCAATAGGCCTTGCACAGTTGTAAGGTTTCTTCATCTGCTACCAAGAGGATCCACTGTGTTCAGCTGGCAGAGCCAAACTATTCACCCCACTTCTCAAACCCTTGGCCCCAAAGCTGCTGCTCTTTGTGCCCAGTCTCAGCTGTAAAGATACAGTTATCACTGAGAAGTAGGGCATGGGGGCATCCCAGGCAAAGGAGCCCCAAATTCCTGCTATATTACCTAAAAGTTGAGCCAATTTTCAAGCATAAAAATTTCATCTGCTATGAAGACCCACAGAGGATTCCTAGTGAGAACTTACTCAGGGTCAGAGAATCTGAGCCTGCTTTACACAGCAGGGCTGCATAATGGGATGATTTGACCATAGGTGTGGTTACCAGGTGTTTGGAAGGGTCTACATTTGGCTGTACAGTATGCTTTGATCATGCAAGGGGGAGGTCTTTTGCCCCTCCCCTTGGCATTATTATAAAAAGCCTTTTGAATAAAGCCTTGAGGCGATTGGGTATTAATCCTGGCCCTCCCGAAGCTGTCCTGTGTTTGTCCTTGTTCTCGTTGATTAGGTCTCTGCTCCTATCTAATATTTTCTTATCCCTCCTTCTTCCTCCTAAGAACCCTTCAAAAGGTGGGAGCTGGACTCCCACAATCTGCTTGCTGTACTTGTTAGTCTGTATTCACTGCCCAATGTTAACTATGGTAACTTTGTCCAGTTTCAAACGTGCTTGGTACACAGAGAAGATCTGCCAAACTCTTCACACGGCTGTTATTGGAAGTCCTGATTTTTATATATCTTTGCCTCAGTTATAAAACACCTTCTGAATATATGCAAAAGAAACTCAAGTTAAGTGATGAAAGAAAATTCCTGTGAACAGTCCACACAGTTGACTTTCGATTGCTGTCTTTATATGACAAAGCAAGTTAAATTACCTTAAAGAGAAGATAAACTAAATATGATATTTTTTCTTTATGAGCTTCCACACGACTCTTAAAATACTCTTTGAAGACAATGATAGTATAAAAGCTAACAACATAAAAAAAATCCAGAAAAGAAAGGTTTTCATTTGTTACAGAGTCAACTTTTACACTTTCAGTAAACTGAACTTGCTATTTCTTTGGACATAGCTTATCATAAACCTAGACATACAGGAAAATCTATTTAATTCATTATATTAGCTCATATACCACCCTCTTTATTTATTTATATTAGGATTCCATAAAATTCGTTTAAAAACTGTTTGTCCAAATAATTTCAAGTTAAACAACTTTTACTTCTCTGCTTTTGAAACAAAGTGGGCATCTCTGAGTTCTTCTGGGTAGCAAGCTGATTTTCAGGAATAAAGATATTTTCAAATCAGAGGAGTTACAGGAAAGGATGGGAGAGCTTTGTGTGGAGGCAGTATTGGGCCTAATGTTTATTTGTCACACAATTATTACCACTCAGAAAGAAAGGTTCTCTTAATGCAGCATTAAACTTAGGTGTGCAATCAATGAACATTTTATAATCTATCTATCCAAGCTTTATCCAAACTGTGATAAGTTTCAGTCATTTCTATTTGTTACACTGTTATAGCACTATAAGAAACCATCTTAGCCTGCTGTGCTGTGGCTCAGTGGTAAACTGATGACTAACATGCAGAAGGCCCAGGGTCTCAATTTCTAGCACCAGGAGTAAAAGCAATGTAAGAGGGCTCTTGGTATCCCAGTGAGTATATGTTGAAAGACATACACCTAGAAGATAATATGCTAGAAAAACATCGGTCTTTATTAAATAATTTTGAGTTTTGATTGTTTCAGCTTATGACACAGCAGCATACAAAAATTCTCAATTTATAAATATTTAATATTTCTTCATATTTTTCAGCAAATCATATATGTCTAAAAAGTCATGTTTTAAATGTTGGTTTCCCTAAATGTTGAGACTGGTTATTGCTCAAATGTTTGTTAAACTTTCCCGAGACAGAAACAAGAAAGGTGACAGACACGGAGGGATGAGGATGGGCAGTGCAGAGGAGAAACAACTTGCAAGTTGTGAAGAAGGCCAGCCAATATGATCTGTGTTAGTTTCGACAATAAATGCCTTAATTTTTGCTAAATTGTTTTCATTATGTTCAGGATAATTAAAATAACCCAATTATATGAAACAAGTTTGAAAACAAATTAAGTTTTTTTTTTTTAGTTAGTTCTACACATTCAATGCACAGAAGCCTGCATGCTGGTTCTTACCCATGACCCTGCATCAAGAGCTGACCTGAAAACTGCAATTACTTACTCTTAGTCCAGAAATCCTCCTCATGGTAACCTGGCGGTTTGAATCATGGTGTCCAGAAACTTGGTTTGGACCCGGGAACATGAAATCTCGTGTATTTTCATCATAGGTAGACAGTGTTTCTCCCACTATAAGAAAGATATCCTATGATTCAAATTATAACAAAACATTCTATTTAGAAACAAAATCATCAAGTATAATATATATATATTGCCTGATGCCTTATTGTATACCTGCTTGAAGGCAATGCTTATCTTCTATAAAAGGAAAATTAAAATAAGGATATATTAAATACTTTAACTTTTTTTTCAAATTCAGGAATATGGTATATATTAGTAAACCTCTGCCTCACACCTTGGAGAACAGTAGTGTTCATGTACACTCAGTGAGAACCAATGAACTCTTAGAAAAAGGAATTCTTTAAAAATACAAAGTTGCATTAAATTTATATACCCAAAGCTTATTACTATCTCTAGCAACTTCTGTCTTCTATCTTTTCTGTTTTCCCTCATGTGGTGTAAGACTGGACATTAAGAATAATTGAGACCCTTTGTAGACTTTGTGGCTAGTGAATTAAGTATGTGGGCAATAACTGAAAATTCTGAGATTACTTGTATTTAATAAAATAGAGATATCTGCTGCATAAAATGAAGATTTAACTAAGATTTCTTTGATAGTCCTAGAAATCAGTAACAATACTAACACTAGTCTATATTTTAATAGGTAACCTCTCTCCTCAGGAACTCATGTTTACCTTGTAAGTAAGTAAGGCTACCACCCTCTTCATTCCCAATAATTGTCAACACACAAAAAACAAAACAAAAATCCTGTTTAACAATTATGTGTAATTTTATTTTTAAAATCTCAAAAATTGAAAATTCAATTTATATTACTGTCAAAAATATTCTAAAATTATAAAGATGATATCTTCCACTTTCAATTATTTTAACATGTTTAACTTTGGAACAATGCATTAAATTGGCATTCATATAAACTTATCTGTGTTTGTTGTTTTGGCATATATAGTGAATCACTGGTTTAAAAAATAAGCATTGCTGCTATTTGGTAGATAGAGGGGAGAAGAGATATTTAGAAATATTTCATTGAGATGAGTTGCCTCATCAATATGTAATACAATACCTGGTGGAACTAGCTGTATCAACTCGAACACTGCTGTATCATCTGAAAGTTTGAAGGAAAAATCTCCTTAAGTCAAAAAGTCAATAACAATGAGTTACTCTAATCTACTTCTGAGAACTCATTACAAAAGCATAATTGCTTCCTTCATTCCTTTAACTTCTGCTGTTTTCCATGAATGGAAGCCCAATTCAACCTTCCACCCATATATTCCATCTATAAATAAATATTACATTCTCCATTTATGTCATAACTTGGCACTCCAATGAGAAAATAAATATGGCCCTTTTTCTTATATCCTTCTTTGTTTGCCAAAATACACCCTGCAAGTTGGACCAGTGTGTATGGGCATTTGCTGCCATGCCTGAGGACCTGAGTTTGATTCCTGAGAGCCACATAATGGAAGCAGGGAAGCAACTACCGTAAATATAGCTCTTACTTCCATGTGTGCCATAACAGAAGAACAAGTGCCCCACACATACAATAAGTAAATATTAAAAATCAAAAGCCAAAATAATTACTGAATAGACAACATGTTTGTTTATCCCTTAGTAGACTGTGCAGGTTTTTATAAATATGTTATATCTATTAATCTGAGTGATAACAATTTATGTATATTATAAAAGACCTTCTAAAATATTTTTTATAAATTTTCAAAAGTAAGAAAAAGGAATCATCTCTATCCTCTGAGAACCCACTGAAAAGGCTATGTGCTTCCTTCCTTTAACTAGTGCTATTTTCCTTGGAGTCTCGTTCTACCCTCCATACATATATTCCATCTATAAAGAAATTCCAAATTCTCCACTTAGGTCACAGCTGGGAGCTACAATGAGAAATACAGATGTGGCTCTTATCTTACATCTTCTTGTTTATTTGTTCATCTACTCGAGGCAAGGCTTCACTGTGTACCCTGGGTTGGCCTAGAATGTGTCATCTTTCTGCCTTAGTCCTTTAAGTACAAAGACTACAAATATGTTCTCATAACCAGTAAGACGTGGATTTTCCTAAGAGTCTTAAATTCCACAAAGGAGATAAATATTAAACAAAATAAAACCATCAATGAATATGTAATTATAATCCACAAGTACAATGAAAGCATTGGGAAATGTCATGAAATACTGTAATAAAAATACCTAAGCCAGTCAGGAAGGCAGTGAAAGTTCACAAACTGGTCTTCAGTACCCATATATAGCAAGAGTTATAGGATATAAACTGGGAATCAGGAAGCGAAGGGCATAAAGTTTCTTAAAGCAGAAAGAACAAACATACAAGACTCAAAATACAGCAGAGCAAGGCAGTCTAGAAGATAAATATCCAGGAACAAGGCTTCTTCTAAAATCAACTGGAATATGTAGACAAATAAATAAATAAATAAATAAATAAATAAATAAATAAATAAATACTAACACTTAAGCACTAAAACTGGGTAAAATAGAAACTTGGTATATAAAAAGGAAATCCAGAGAGATGAGCCGGCCTTAGGGGCTGCTTTTTCTTTCTCACATCTGACAAATCTGATAAGTAGCTAAGAGGCAAGAAATTAACAACGACTTTTGATAGACTCATGGCATGGACCTTAGAGTACATAACTAAATGAGTAAAGTAAAATAATCAACTACAGCCTCATGGAAAAACATGACTTTAGGAGTCAGAAAGCGAGCAGTAGGGGAATGGGGTAGGGGGAAACCAAGTCAATGACCTGAAAACCTGACTGACGAATGGTCTTGGTTCAGAGAGGATTAAACCTGTGTTTGGATGAGAATGCCTCCCTCCAAAGGCTTATATATTTTGAAGATTAGGAGGTGTGGCCTTATTGAAACAGGTGTATGACTGAAGGTGGGCTTTGAGATTTCAAAAGCCCATGCCATTACCGTTGGCTCTCTCTCTGCCCCTTGGTTGTTATCTCAACGTGTGAGCTCTCAGCTACTGCTCCAGTGCCTGCCTGTCTCCCTGCCAGCTGGTGTGCTCCCTTCCATGATAGCCATAGACTCACTCTCTGAAACTATAACAAGTAAGCCTCCAATTAAATGCCTTCTTTTATAAGTTGCCTTGGTCACGGTATCTCTTCACAAAAATAGAAGAGTAACTAAGACAAAAACCTAAAAGTAAAGGATAAAATAAAATATGACCAATTTTGAAATAGCTCAAATCCAGCCTGAATTAAGATAATTCAAGTAATTATTTCTACATTTTTACAGCATTTGGCATTCAAACTAAATCAAAGGGGTATGTAGAAAAATAGATAAATTGAGATTTAAAAACTAAGGAAATAAGTTGGAAGATCTAGAAACTAAGTATTCTACATACTCAGAAGGTGCCATTTATGCCAGCAATGACAATAATTTAATGCCACTTAAGACATAGTCTTAAAATTTGCTGTAGGACTTATACTCTGGCATTTAAGGGGCTTGAAAGGATTTACTCTAGCCTAAAAGCTGAAAATGAGCAACCCTTCTAGTATACCTCAGGAAGGTGACCTCACAGGACAAAGGCAGGTAGTTAAGAGGAATCACAACAGAGCAGAAATACATAAGCAGAGTCCTCTATGGGAGCTTTAGGGGGAAGAGTTTTGAGTTTTACCTCAGGATCCTCACTGTGAACATTGGAAAAAAGTTCTCTCTGACTCCTAGGGGAAAGGAAGCATTTGGAAGTATGCCAGAGCATTTTATTCATTATAACAAGGCCTTCTCTTGGAAACAGGCCTTTTTCTTGGGTTCTATCTGCAGATTATTTTTGAAAAACCCTAATCGACCTGGTAAAAGGTAAGTCCCAATTCTAGCCAACTCCAGGCTTCTACCAGGAGCAGGTGAAATACTCAACTACAGTGCCAGCTTTTTTTGTCCATGGGAGAAAGGAGATACTCAGCTATCCAGCCCTCCTGTCCTAGGGAGAGATAGGACCTAGAAACACTGGTAGAGTTCACATGGGCTCATCAAAGCCTAGCTCCACTCACAGAAGACAGAATGCTCTCTCCTCGGACCTTACCAACACATTGAAGTGGACAGCTACCAAAGTTCTTTCCTCAGCACACCATGACTGGCTTTCAACAAGAGCATGGCAAACTAATGTGAAAGAGCAAGAGTGCACTGTGGAGACCTTGGTCACACAAACGGGGACACTGAAGTGACAGAATCAAACACTAAAAAGAAAAACAAAAACAAAAAACAAAAAACCTTGAGCTGACACTGTAAAGAACTTACCGAGCTCATACAAGACCCTGGGTTTAATCCCCATAATGAAAAAAACTCCACAAATTTTGAAAACTATAAAATTCAAAGAGATCTAGTATACAAAGTAAGCAGTATGCAAAAATAGAAATGTTATAAAGGCATGTTAGCAGACACGGAAATTCTGAGAAAGAACAAAAAGAAATGCTGCAGATCAGAACATTATGACTGAAAAGAATGCCTGTGGTGAAGTTACTGGTGGGTAAAAAACAATCTCAAAGCATTAAGAGTATAACAATAAAAACGTTCAAATCATCAAAGAAAGACAAAGCAAAGAACAATATCTAAGAATTGTGGGGCAACTACAAAAAAGATGTAAGGTATAATACTAGGAACACCAGAAGAAACAGAAGGAACCCTGATCCTTACAAGGATGGAAGAGCTGGAACAGGAAGGATTACTAGAGTTACTGGCAGTTTACTGAGGCAAATAGAAACATAAAGACCATTTACCAAAGACAACAACTTCTAGAAGATAAGCAAAACGGGGGCAGTGAATTACATTAATATAAACACCTAAGGAGCTCACTGAACTAGAAGAAAAAGTCTTTGAAGCAGCATGAGAAAAGCAACTTAGCATTTTGAAAGCATCTTTTAAAGATCCTTGCAGCAGAAAGAGTCACTAGAAAGTCTGGAGGCCAGAGGGCCAGATGCTGACATGTGCAAAATACTAAAAGAAATGGGCAACTCAATTAAGAAGGCCTGGTGTGGTGATGCACATCTTTAATCCCAGCACTCAGGAGACAGAGGCAGGCAGATCTCTGTGAGTTAGAGGCCAGTCTGGTCTACAAAGTGAGTTTCAGGACAGCCAGGGATACACAGAGAAACCCTGTCTTGAAAACAAAAAGCTATGTCCAGTTTTTAAAAAATGTCTTTCCAAACTATTAGAGAAATTAGCATATCATAGACATACAGTTATGAATGTGAGAGATTGTAGGGAGAAAAGGAACATACTGGACTAGGTGGTAGGGAGCTAGGAGAGTGTGGGAGTGAGCGTGGCTGATACACATTGCGTACATGTTATTCACAGTTATACACACAATGGGAGACCATGAAATTATATGAAACAAAGAATATTAATTGAAGAAAAATGAACATACAACAAAATAATTGCAGCCTAAATAACCTACTCTTAGTAGTTGATAAAACAATGAGACAAAAGATAAAAGTTCTTAGACCTACAACACAATAAACCTGAGATTATATATATATGTAGTGGGTAGCCATTCCAGCTTTGATCTGGAAGTTCCAACCCCCATTGAGACTTCGGTAACTGTCACGCCTACAAGGTGGGGCCAAGAGAGGACCCTGAAGACCCAAGATCCGGATGTGCCAGCTCTTTTGGTTCCTGGACCCTGGTTGCTGGAGGTAGACCAAGCAAAGTTCTCCAGAGAACACCGCCAGACTACGCTACACCTTTGCCAGACAGTTACCTATCCCTTTGCTTGTGAGTTACCCCACAAAATAAACCTCCCTCTTAACTATGTGGAGTTGCCTTAATAATTTCACCAATACATATATAATATACTCTATTGGCTATGTGTGGTAGCATGTTCCTAATTTCTCATCACTCAGGAGGCTGAGGTGAAGGGTCACAAGTTCAGGGTCAGTTTCAGTTCTAAACTACCCTGAGCTATAGAATACATACAGCCTTGTCCTAACAAAAATGAAACACATCCTAGAGGAGATAGAAATGGGGGATGGACTGGGGGGAGCGGGGGGAGGAGGGAGGACAGGGGAATCCGTGGCTGATATGTAAAATTAAATCAAATTATAAAATTAAAAAAAAAGAAAATGTATTAAAAAAAAAGAAACACAGCAAAAGAAAAGACCAAGCTATCAACCACCATGTAACATTCTACAACTATGCATATGTTCTTTCCAAGTAAACACAAGATATTTTCCTGAATAGATCATGAATTAGGATACAAATTAAGTCTTAGAAGGACAGATATAGTTAACAAAAGTTAAAATGGAAAAAAATCTTTTCACAATCAGTTAAAGAAGAAATCATGAGGGAGTTTGAAAATACATTGAGATAAATTGAAAAATAACATCAAAACTTATGAAACAGAAAACAATGTTAAGGTAGAAATTTCTAACTATGAATGCTTAAATTGAAAAAATAAACATTGTTATGGAATAATCTTTTGTACACTGTGAAGATGTGTCTTTGCCAAAGCACTTTCTTATTGGTTTAATAAAAAGCTAAATGGCCATTAGCTAGGCAGGAGATATACAGGCAGGACAGCCAGACACAGAGGATGCTGGGAAGAAGAAAGGCAGGTCACCAGGAGATGCAGAGGGAGCAAGACATGCTGGAGGACAGGGAAAGCCATGAGCCACATGGAAATACATAAGTTAATAATAATGGGTTAATTTAAGTTGTAAAAGCTAGTTAGTAACAAGCCTAAGCTATGGCTGATCTTTTATAATTAATAATAAGTCTCAGTGTCATTATTCGTGAGCCAGTGGTTATGACAAAAAGGTTCAACTACAAAAAAAAATGATTTCAAATCAAATGATTTCAAATCTTATAGCTTAAGAAACCAGAAAACGAGGAATAAGTTAAACCCAAACATAGAGAAAAAATAAATTAAATATTAGAACAAACATAAGAACAATAGAGACATGCATAATCAAAAGTTGTTTTTCTAAATATCAGCAAAGTTTTCAGACATTTTTGCATATAAAGATATTTGTTATATATACTTGTTCATAAGCTACATTATCTAGATAAAACTGACAAATTTAAAACAGACAAACTATTTTTTAAAAAATAGGAACTCTGTTTCTAATAATGAGACTTCACAGTAGTCAAAAATCCCCCAAGAAAGACCTGATATAGTCACAATTTAACATTGAAGAATTAATGCCTATCTTTCTCAACTTTGTTAGAATAAGTAGAAGAAGAGATGGTATTTTGTATCTCAATACATAAAGGATGTATTTTCCTAAACCCAGATTCAAATACTCATGAAAACTACAGAAAAAAATCCTTATGCTAAATATCTCAATAAATACTAGAAGCAGAATTCAGCAACACATTAGAAGTATAAGTACACTGTGAATGCTATGGTTTGAATGAGAAATGTCCTCTGTAAGATCATGTATTTGAACACTAGGTCTCCTCTGGGGAAAGGCTGTGGAACCTTTAGGAGATGGATCCTTGCTAGAGGAAGTACATCACTGGGGATAGGCTTTGATGATGTATTGCCCGTCTCCACTTCCTGTTCTATCTCTCTGCTTCCTGACCTTCAGCCTGGCCTCAAGCACCTACTGATGCCTTCATTGCCATGGTGGACTACATCCCCTCTAGAACTGTAAGTCAAAACAAACCCTTTGTCTCATAAGTTGTTTGTTTGTTTGTTTTTCAGTGTATTCTACCATGGAAAGAGAAAAGTAACTAATACAATAACAAAATAGGATGGATCCCTGTAATGCAAGAATAGTTCAATATATGAAATTTGATTGATATATTTCATTAAAAAAATAAAAGAACATGTGATCATCTCACTTGAAACTGAAATCATAATAAAATTTAACAATTTTTCATAATGAAAACTGAAATAACTAGGAATACAAATAAACTAACTTACCGTAATAAAATCCACATACAAAAAACAGTAATAAACAGAGCTCAGTGGTGAAAGATTACAAGCTTCTCCTCCAAGATCAAGAACAAAGTAAGAATGCTCTTTTTATCTATTCATCTAGAAGTCCTAGCTCTAGAGCAAGGAGGCAAGAAAAAAATACATCAAAGGCATTCAAATTGGAAAACAAGAATAGCTGTGCTTACATGGCATGAGACTACCTTTAAGGCTGGCATATAGACCAGTGAGATAGGACAGAGAACTCAGAAGGAAATCCTTAAATGGGTAATTTTATAAGGTGTAATGCCATACAGTAAGGGAAAAAATATATAAAAATCAACTTAAAATGACCAAGAACTAAATCTAAGCCTAAAAAGTTTAAAACTCACAGAAGAAAATGTAAGACAAAAGCTTCACAACATTGGGTTTGGAATGGGTTTTGGAATGGGACACCAAAGACAAAGGTGACAACAATAACAAAAACTAGAAAACCTTAAATTTTTATCTTTGTCAAAACACAATACCAGAAGAAGAAAGTCAATACAAAGAGTTGAAGACAATATTAGCAAAATAAATATTTTTTTGCTAGAAAGAGAAATAGAAATCTCCTACAATTGAACAATTAAAAGCAAACAACCCAATTAAACATGGTCAAGGGGTTAGAGAGGTGGCTCAATGATTACAAGCCCTGCTTCTCTTCCTGAGAACCCTGGTTCAATTTCCAGCCCCCAAATGGCAGCTCAGCCCTCAGTAACTCAAGTCCCAGGGGCTCCAGTGTCTTCATCTAGCCTCCACAGCACTGCACACATGTAGATCACAGACATACACACATGCAAAACACTCATACACACACACACATTAAAGAAAAATAACTTTAAATGTTCATAAGACTTGAACAGACATTGCTCCAGAAGAGATACACATGATTGATAAACACATAAAGAGTTTTACCACATCATTAACGATTGGGGAAATTTAAATCAAGATTAAAATGATCTCACATCCATTATGAGGCCCTTGCAGTAGGTGAAGATATAAAATGTTATAGCTGCTATGAAAATGATTATATTGAATCCTCCAAAAATGCTAAAGAAAAGAGAATACAGATATTCTACATATAAAAATATACAAAGCATAACTGAAAGTCTCATAATTGCACATCCATGTTCATAGCAACATTATTCACAATATTTAAAAGGTACCCATCAATGGAGAAAGACCAAATGTTTTATAAGCATACAATGGAATATTACTCATCATTAAGAGGAAGAAACTTCTGACATTCTATTACATGAACCATGAAGGTATTCCATGTGAAATAAGCCAGTCCAAAAGAAAAAAAAAAAAGACAAATATCAATTTCCATTGATAAAAGTTTTTTTCATGATCACAAAAACAAAGTAGAATTGACAGAGAAGTGGAATAAAGTTACTGTTTCATGCTGCAGTTTTGAAAGATAAATTAGGGAGTTAGGGAAATGTATGGCGGTGATTGTCACACAAAATTATAAATGCATTTAATACACAATTAAACTGTACACTTAAGATGATTAAGGTGGTAAATTTTATGTTATGTATATTTTACTTCAATTAAAAATACTTTGAGGAGAAAGATATTTAATTATTAAAGGAAAGTTTTATATAGAACTGATCAACTGGAAGCCAACAGTAAGTTAATGTAAACATATCTCTTGGAACATGCAGCACAATTAGTCTCGTTTTATGGCCACCCTTTATTGTAAAACTAAGAACTATGTTCCTCCTTCCTCTGTAAAAATTCTCATTTACACATGTATTGTTAGTGTGAGTCACACATTAAATGTACTGCAATACCCAAGAAATTCTAGTCACGTGCAGTAAACAAAAAACCTGCAGTAAGTACATCAAGCAGAAGTGTCAGAATGCTGTTAGCCTCTGCTCCTCGACACAAACCACCATGATAATTTACTCTAAATGCAACCTCCAGGCTCTACACTTTTAGAATGTACCTGTGGACTTAAAATACAAAACCCGAGTCCCACAAGCTCTCCTAGGGATTTACTCAGGGACACTCCCATTCACAGATTTTTAAGGATTTATTCTCAGCCCTTAAAATCCTTACCTGAAATCACATTCAAGATCCCAGACACCTGGTAAGTATTAGTTCCTATAAAATGAGAAGTACCAGCTCTAAGGAGCATGCTACTCTTTTCAACAGGCAAAAACTCAATGAGAAAATCTAGTAACCTACTGAAATGTAAATATAAAGCTTGCCTTCTCTTTATCAAATGTTGGAGGGACTGAAACTGAAACAGATCATCTATTTTAAATTCTCAAACACAAAATATGCTCCTGAAGAAAGAATCACAGCCCCCACAGATAGGTCAGTAGGATAGTTACAGGGGTCATAAAAAAGTGAGAAGGAGGGCTGCTATATTCATATTATATTTAATACCTTGGATATCAAATATCTAGTATGTTTTGAATACAGCTATACTCACTAGAGTCACAGAGTGAATAAAAGAGGAAAAGTTACTGTCATTTTAATGAGAGAAAAATACATATTAGTGCTAGAGAGAAACTATTCATTGTCTTTTGTTTTACAATAGTGTCTTTTTTTAAATTTTCTGCTTTGGCATTAATATTAACAATATATTTGTGTTAGCTTTCCATTGCTGTAACAAAATAACTGAGGCAATTAACTTACAAAGATATAAAGAGACAGGCTTTATTTGGGTCCTTAATTCTGGAGGTTTCAGCCCAAGATCAGCAGCCTCATTAACTTGGACATCTGTAGAAGGGTGTGCATCATGGCAGAGCAAAAACAATGGCCTCCTGAGCTGAGAAGGCCATACCCCTAATGACCTGAGGACTTCCAGCAGTGCCCTCCTTCTAAACTTCATACACTTGCCCCTGCCAATAGCTCTACCCTGGAAATTGAGCCTTTAACACAGACCTGGGGAGGCACTTGGTGTTTTAAGAGTGCAAACTATTTCAATAACTTTTAACTCTTAACATATCCTAGTATAGAAGAATTGACTCCAAAGGTATCCTACTTAGGGTTACTATGCTGTGATAAAACACCATGGCCAAAGCAACTTGGGAAGGAAAGGGTTTATTTGACTTACATGTCCACATCACTGTTCATCATGGAAGGAAGTCAGAAGAGGAATTCAAGCAGGGGAGGAATTGAAGGCAAGAGCTGATGCAAAGGCCATGGAGGATGGCTGCTTACTGGCTTGCTCATCATGGCTTACCCAGCCTGCTTTTTTATAGAACCTAGGACCTCCAGCCCAGGAGTGGTCCCCCACCTGCAATGGGCTGGGCCTTCCACCATCCATCACAAATTAAGAAAATTCCTGACAGGCTTGGCTATAGCCAGATCTTATAGAGGCATTTTCATAATTGAGGTTCCCTCCTCTGCAGTGACCCTAGCTTGCCTCAAGTTGACATCAACCTAGCCAACACAAAAGGTCACAGAGCAAAGACTTCAGGACTGACAAGTGTGGGGGCTCCTTACATAGGCTAGGAAAGGCCTGTGATTACAATGACAAATTTGAGCAGTGCCCAGAAACTAGTGAAAAACAATTTTCAAGCAGTACAATTGCCCTAGCCATGTGTCTGTGTGCTTGTTCCTATATGCCCATGGGCCTGTGTACCTGTGTCTGTGTGTAGAAATGAATCTGTACACTTCAGAAAGAAAAGATGAAGAGTAGATGGCTATGAAAGAATTTAAAAACAAGTTGATGCGTTGTGTCCACCAAACTGCCTTCTAAATATTTATGTTTATGTCTAGATTAGTGCCACTCTCAGCTTTGGTCAAAGAATCTTCTTTGTACAATGGGTGAAGGTTACCACAGAAACTTCTAGCTGCTCAAAGTGATGAGAATCAGGGGCTAAGACCATAGTAAGACTGCTTTCCCCCTCAGCAGTCTACCTAGCAACTTCCAGCACTATGAAAGTTAGCAGGGAAGAAGATTTCAGTTCAGTTCCAGCTTGATTTCCCCATATCTTACAATCAGGTTGTGTGGTATCTTCAACAAAAGGGTCTTATCAACTAATTCTTGTGGATAACCCAGACAAATGGCAAGTGCCTGTGTTGTTTGGTGGACTCTTAGAGTCTTCCTGACCAATAGCTCATTGAGGTACCCTACTCCAGGGATTTTTGTTTAATAACCTGTAACTTTCAGGAGCCAGGACATCATATTTATAATCTATTTATATTCTGTCTGTCTATCTATCTATCCCTATCTATCTATCTATCTATCTATCTATCTATCTATCTATCTATCTATCTCTTATCCTTCCTCTAATCCCCCTCTTTTCTTCTCTCCCTCTCTAGCTTACAAAGTAGTTGGTTTCCATGTGGCTTTTTTCTTATATTGTTCTTTATGGTCACTCTTCCCTTTCTCCCCTCTCAACTTTCTCATTCCTTCCTACCCCATCCAAGGTTTTTCCCCTAGTATTTTCCTTCTGTTTTCATATCACCTGTGTTTGCTGCTATCCCCTATCCCTTAAGGCATTTGCCATACCAGTGACCCTTTTCTGTTTTAGTGGCTTATTCAGAAAAAAAAAAGGCATCAGAGGAGTTATCCAGCTGTAGATTCAAGAAAAACAAAAAACAAAAAACCACCATCTGCAAAGCAAAATGTGGCCACTGATGCAGTAGTGGCACAACTGTTATGGGGAAGGAGGTAACCAACTGCTCTCTGATTGGATATGAGGCCTATTCCACAAGAAGGAATTCATGCCTGCAATGTAAACCTAGCCAGAAATCCACAGCTGAGGAAATGTTAAGTGCTAGAATGAAAGCTAATGTGTCATTGAGCCAAGCTGCATTCTGAGTACCTACGTTTATACCCACAGACACAGGCTACTTCTCAGCCTCACTCAGAGACACTTTTCTTTGTAATGAACATTATTCAAGGTGTTATGAATATGTGATTGTTGAATGCTCAGTCCTAAACAGAACGTTTATAGCACACCTCCTCAAAGGTTCAAAGAACATTGTTTTGTTTGTTTTTGCTCTTTTGGGGGAATGTCACCCAGATCCCAAATATTAACACATAGAGGCTTATTCTTAATTATAAATGCCCGGCCTTAGCTTGTCTTGATTCTTGGCTGCTTTTGTTAACCTCAAATTATCCCATCTACCTTTTGCCTCTGGGCTTTTCCCATTCTCTAACTTCTGTAAATCTTACTCTTACTCCTACTCCATGGCTGGCTTGTAGCTGAGTGGCTGGTCCCTGATGTCCTCCTCTTTCCTCTCTAGTTCCTTGATTTTTTTTCCTCCCAGATATATATATATATATATATATATATATATATATATATATATATATATATATATATACACTCTGTGCCTGCCAGGTCCGCCTATCCTTTCTCCTGCCTCACTATTAGCTGTTCAGATCTTTATTAGACCATCAGGTGTTTTAGACAGACACAGTAACACAGCTTCACAGAGTTAAACAGATGCAACATAAACAAAAGTAGCACACCTTAAAATAATATTCTACAACAGAACACTGCAGAATAGAATAGGTGATAAGAATATAAGAGCCAGGAAATATAGAGAAGGGTTGTAAGACTGTATATTAGTGGCATGATACAATGAATGCAATCATGATTTAATAGAAGCTGCAACTGCCACCAATGAGCATGCACAAGACTGAACCTGTCAACAGTCAATCACGGATTGAGGAGGGGCTCATGGGGCCCTACCACTCCCTGATAAACTACTGGATCCTAATGGATTAAGCTGTCTTCAGTTACAAACCCACTGATAACCCCACCAGTCTCCAACAAGTTTCAAACTCATAGTCACATAGATGAGCATGGTTAAACTCAATGAGCTACAGAGCAAAACATATCAAGATTAATGGAAGAAAAGGCCAGGTAGGGAGGAAGAGGAGACAAAATGAATTGGGGTGTCTCTGAGAGAGTGGGGAATAACTGTAATTAGAATACACTACATACATCAGTATTTCCCTAAAGCCCAAAGAGATTTTTTGGTCTCTGGAAACTCCCCCGAGGAGCAGATGGAGTATGAAATGAAAATGGTTAGTGCTAAAGTAAAACCAGTAGTAATAACAGTACAGTAACAATACATCACTATCAATGATAACAAAGGCCATTTAAGTAATGACACTTGGGAATGATATGTGTTGCCACTCTATTTGGCCATGTGAACATGGGAGAGTGAAGCCTAAAAATGAGGTGGACTAAAGTCTGATGCCATAGCCAATTTTATTCAGGGTACCAGACAATTTATATTCTGAGGGTTAAGCAAGGTCATGTGAGCAAAGTGCACTTGAGTTCAAGTTGTATATGATCACAAAGGCAAAGTCTTATGAATTTAGGATGTATACAGTCATGAGGACAACTTATGCTTGGAAATATCATTTAGAATAATGGGTAAGATGGTGGGTAATCTAAAATAAACCCACTCCTATTTACTACTCTGGGAGGGGCACCAAAGCACATTCCAAGAACAAATTCATGTTATGGAGAGACAGAGGTTACAAAACTCTTGTCTTGTTTACTTGGAGTTTTCTCACAAGCTCTCAGAAATCTCACACAGCTTCAATATGTAACTCACCATCCCAATAGTAAAATAAGTAGGTGGAAATTCTGGAATATCCCATATTAGTCCAGCAACTTTTCTCATTTGCAATGCTTGTCTTTGCAAGGAAGTTCAATTTTGTATTTTATTGAAGTGAACAGTTTCTTTCACTTCTCTTATGATGCTATATTGAAGCTTAAAGGCACAAAAGACCAACTATCAAGGACCCTTGCCAAATAACAAAATGAAGTGAAATAAGCCTGAATCCAAAGACTTCCAGTTCTAATAGCAGCTTATATAATACAAGCAATAAGCAAGACAAACAGCTTTGGTAAGGAAGCAATTAGCCAATATAAAAGACGACAGGACACTCTGAAGGACCTAGCTTATTATTCCAACAGAAAAGTGTGGGACACCATTACAGATAAAAAGAAAAGAAATAAATTTTTGGAAAATATTATCTTAAGGTATGTTACTTTTGTTTATGTTGCATTTGTTTAACTCTGTGAAGCTGTGTTATTTTGCCCTTCTAAAACACCTGATGGTCTAATAGAGAACTGAACGGCCAATAGCAAGGCAGAAGAAAGGATAGGCAGGCAGACAGAGAGAAGATATAGAAAGAGAAATCTGGGAGAAGAAGAGGGAAGAAGTAGCCAGAGAAGGAGGAGGACCCAGGGGCTAGCCACCCAGCTACACAGCCTGACATGGAGTAAGAGTAAAATTTATAGAAGTAAGAGAATGGAAAAATCCCAGAGGCAAAAGGTAGACAGGATAATTTAAGGAAAGCTGGCTAGAAACAAGCCAGGCTAAATGCCAGGATTTATAATTAAGTATAAGCCTCCATGTGTACTTTATTTGGGAGCTGGGTGGTGGGCCCCCTAAAAGAGCAAAGACAAAAAACAACAATACATAGCCACATCATGTCAGAGCTAAAGCCTGAGGAGATCCTTATTTTTAAAAGCTAACTTTAAAAAGGTATTTGGGGGGACAGATGATTAAATGTTTGACTTTATTGAGGAACTGCTTATTTTGTTAAGTGTGATAACAGCATAGTGGTTAAGTCTTTTATAGAGCCTCCATCTGTTGTGAACCTGTAGTAAAATGATACAATGTATAAAATACGCATTTAAACAACCAACTATATTGCAAGTGGCCAGAAAGAATAAGGGATAAGATTAATGAAACCTCAAAAATTACTGAAGCAAGGTGATAGGCACATGGGCATCACTCCCACTCAGTGTAGTTTTCATTTCCCATATTAGAAATCATTAGGGAACAAAGAAGACTGTGCAACAAGAAGGAAGACCAACAGACAAGAAAATAGTGAAGACTGCTGTGGAAGCTACCTGAGAAGCAACATACGAAGCCAAACTATATGCCATAAGGACAGAGCAAAGTGAAGTACAGAGATATATAAGGTAGAGAATGGTCTAGGAGGACACCAGACTGAATCCACAAATACATAGGAAGGTTCTCTATCATCACCAGGTGTGAGTTGTACAGAGATATGAGCAATGGAATACCAGCACTTGAAGACATGGTAGACAGTAAAAAGCGGAATTTCACTGCATGAGGGGAGGCTCAAGAGAAAAGAAACTGAGTCAGGAAATCAGACACTTTTCAAATAACAATCATCAGTAATTAATAATCTGATAGCCCTAAAATTTCTAATCAAATAGTTGGGAAAACTGTGTTTCTTTCAATGAAAAAAAAAATATCAAAAGGAGAGAAATGGTCACCCTTAATGCTTGTTAAGATATGGTTTCCCAAATAATGAACAAGATGTTCAGGAAATACTAAATCAGGCAACAATTGCCACTGAATTTATTTACCACGGTGGTAAATGCAATGTCAGGTCCTAGAACAGACATGAAATAGCAAGATAATGGCCCCAGGTACAAAGCATTGTCTGGATAAGTCGCTAGGCCATAATCCCACGAAAGCAACTAGGCTGGCTTGTTTGTACCCTCTATCCTAAAATTTTAGCTTGCTTCCAGGTTCCATGTTTCTAAGTTGCTAGAGTGCTCCTGGGGTGGGGAGTCAGGGAAGGATGAGGGACATACCTGAGTGAGGTCCAGCACCGCAGGCCTTTTGAGATGCAAAGAGCAGTCTGTGCTCTCTGATCTCTTCTACTTTTAACATAAGTGTCAGCCTTCCATTCCATAACCAGAGCCTGAACGGGTTCTTCCCAAGTTTACACCTAGCACTGTGGTCTGTGTAGCTTTTTCTAGCTGAGCCCTACGGGTGGTATGTACTGTCATCCAGAGCCTTGAAATGTAATGGATAACTCCTGAAGTAAAAGCACAGATATTTTCAGGCAGGCTACTCTGAGCTTCTTTGAGTCTCTTGACTTTCTGCACTCCTACATTAAACATTTTTGTTCTCCACCTATCATGAAACTCGATTGGAACACTCCATACCATCTTGACCAAAAATATGTAATACTAAATTTGTCACAGATCACAACAGAAAGAGGAAAAAGTCTCGGTTTATCCACAGCAAAAAAAGATAAACGTTTTTCTATTTTCAGGTTTATTTTAAAGTTTTTTAAATTATAAAAAAAATCTCAGTTCAACATTTTTGAAATCCTACTAGAACTTTTAAACTTTTACTTAACCTCAAATCAAATATCACAAGCATGACACTTCTAAAATGCTTTTCAATCAGTAATTAAAAATTAAAACTTACACTCAAGCTGTGCAACCACATCTCCAGGGTCTACTGCTTCAGGGAACACCTGCAGGAAGAGGGCGTGGGCACAGCGGGGACAGGATGGGAAGAGGAAGCCAAAGAAGATGTAAGTAAGACTGTTTCCCAATCCCATTCCCAAAGTGTCTTTTCCTTCCCAACCAAAGAAACATCTTGGTTTGTTGGGGGGTTTTGTTGTTTTGTTTTGTTTGGGTTTGGTTTGGTTTGGCTTGGTTTGATTTTGGATTTTGAGAGGAAGATTCACTATGCAGCTCAGTTTGGTCTCAATCCTTCTGCCAAAGTCCCTCAAATCCTGGAGTCACTGGAATAAATCACCATGCCAACTGTCCAAACAAATCTTCACCAATTTCTCTCCGCTTCTCATTATCTCACAAATACATTTCTACCAGATGTGCCTCCCTCTCCATATCACCCACTAGAATTCTTACCTGTGCTCCTCAGGATGATCTTATCAACCTTAATAACCCACCTTAGCACGCTAAACTCCTCACAAGAAACCTTTGTGTTTATTAGCTCTCTACTTAGAATTCTCTCTCCACAGTTCTTCAAGTAACTCATCCAAGCTTTGTTTAAATATTATTGCCTTTTTTGACATTTTTTAAAAAGTATTTCTCCCCGATATCTCCTCCTTCCTTTATTGTGTTTATGCATTTATTAAGCTCCAGGAAGAAATAGTTTTGCCTTGTGTATTATGTGTCATCAGTACCTACCATAACACCTACAGTGGGCTATTTTATTTTTGAAGAAAGCAAAGAAGAGGAAGGGAGGGAAAGGAAGAAGGAGGGAGAGAGGAGAGAAGACTAGAAGATAAGTCTGGGAGGAAGGGGAGATGGTTGGTAATAATTACCAATAGCAGCACTTTTAAGGAAAATGAAGAGAGAGACTAGGTGAACCAGAAAAGCGCAAGATATTCCTAGGTAAAACTCAACATATGCTTACCTATTTGTGCCTTAGTTTGTAAAGAAGTTATTATTCAGCAGTCAAGATGCCATGCTTTGTTTGAAGCCCTCTAAGATGTTTTAGAAACAGGCTGAGTCACATCAAGAAAAGGCAATTGATTCAATGCATAATAAAAGGAATATTTTCAAAAGTCTAAATGTGTTACAATTTTCATGTTTAATCAAACCAAAGCACATAGTCAGTAATAACAGTTTATGTTGCAGGATTTTATTCAAAACTGGAATCACTAATTTTTGTTTGTTAACACTTGATCTGATTTTCGAACTCACCTTTTCAAACACCATTCTGGCATTGAAGACCAGTGGAAAAGTGGCTGGGACACATTGTGTCTTCTTGTATTGGCCAAACACACAGATACTAAGATAGATGTCCTCCTTGTCTTTCAGCACCACTCCTGGACAAGTTACCTGAAAGCAATTAGATAAGAGGCTATAACTGCATTATAATTCACTGAGCTATCCCACTGATGTGGTAATGAACAGTCACTGCCCACCAGGACAGGCGTTTTGGGTGCTCACAGAGTTCAAAGAGATGCCTGTATATTTTCTCCACTCTTAGAAACCTGTCATTTTCTATTTGGTTACTTGTGCCACAATTAAAACTCTATATACTGGATATACCCTAGTAATTTAATAATTTTAAACAGTCAGCCTTTGGCTCTCATTTTCTCCTTTATTCTGACAAAGTTATTCAATATCATTTAATCACAAAGGAGTAGTGCTCAGCAGAAATAAAGCATCACACCCAAGGACAGAAATAAAACTGCAAAAAAGCATGGCTCTATTTCCCATCACCCTAAAGAGTATTTGTATTGGCCCAACACACAAATACTAAGATACATGTCCATTCATTCTCTCATCAGAAGTGATAGGATAAAGTTTCAAGGCCCATTTTCTAGCCTAATCAAGTATATTTTAAATACTAAATAACATTTAACTATCCTTATTATCTTGGTTACTTTTCTATTGCTGTGATAAAACACCATGAATAAGGCAACTTATAGAAAAAAAAGAGTTTATTAGGGGCTTACAGTTTCAGAGGGTTAGAGTCCATGAGCATCATGATGGAGAGCATGGCAGCTGGCAGACAGGCATGTCACTGGAGCAGTAGCAGAAAGATTACATCTTGATCCACAAACCCAAGGCAGAAAAAGCTAATTGGGAATGATGTGGCTTTTGAAACCTCAAATCTCAGCCCCCTTATACACCTCTTCCTACATCACACCTCCTAATCCTTCTCAAACAATTGCACTAACTTGAGACCAAGGATTCTAATGCATGAGCCAATGGGGACCATTCTCACTTAAACCACCACACTCTTAAAACTGGCAGAATGTCTATAGGGAAAACAATGAGTTTCTAAAATCACACAGCAGTCTCTTCAATCCCTCACACATTACAGTATCAATGTTCAGCCATATCATTAACAGGATATTAAAGTTGCTGAAAATTTAATTCCAACATAATAATATTATGTGATACCCTACCCTCTAACAATATTCTCAAAATATAAGGAGCTAGTTTTAGTAATCCTACTACTCAAGACACTGAGGCAGGAGGGTCATAAGTTCAAGGATATCCTAGGCTACATAATGAGACCCTGTCTCAAGAAAGAAGAATATTTTTACTTTTTTCTATACATTAGTTTCTTACCCCACATTCTCCAACTGCCTACATAATAAAAATGGGATAGAAAGCAAGAAGCAGGCATTCTGCCCCTTACTCTTCCATTCCATTCCATCTGCATTTGCTTCTGCCACCCACTAAGCCATATGTAACTGTCATCTCCTACCCAAAGCATCTTGACTCACTAGTTATGAAAATTCAATCTCATTCAAACATTTGGTGCTATCTTAATAGCACACACATATGATATAAATCCTAACAGCACTGTGTAGTTCGCTTATAGTAAGACCATTATCTGTGTGTATCTAAGGAAATGCCATGGATTTCTCATCTCTTTAATCTGGTTATAAATTCCCTGGGAACAGAGATTTTATATTCCTTATCATTTATACCAAAAACAAGAATTTTCAGATTCAAAAACTTTAGAGATTATTTAGTACAGCCACAGACATTTTACACATGAGAATATCAAAGTCCTAAGAAAGCTAAGGTGATTACCAACAATGTCACAAAGTAAATGAGATTCAGTTAATACATTCACAGCACTTGGAACAGTACCAACAGTTCATTTGTCCTAGTCACCAATACCATTCTTCTTAGAGTGAAACCCTAACATTTGCCTTGTCAGCACTGACTATGATATCAAAGAGGATTGAAACTTCATGTTCCTTGGTACACAGAAGTTAAGAATATTTTTGTGCCAGATATTTTTACTCAATTTTCTTCTCTACTACTCTATTTTTTACTTTTATCCTAATAATTCACAATCAAGTTTCTCAGCAAATTTCATTCTGTTAGCTTCATTTCCTAATCTGATCAAAGCCAAATTTGTCACATTGTCCTCATTGGAGTGCCTTCCAATCTGTAGCAAACACAAAAATGGTGGCCAGCAAGAAGGCTCATGGGTAAAGAAGCCTGGTGACCTGAGTATGATCCAAAGTACAATGATCATAACCAAATTTTCAATTTAGGGAAAAAAAGAAAGAAAGAAAAGAAAAGAAATCAATAGACATTCAAGAAGACAAATCTTAAAAGCAAACAGAGAAAAATCTATCATGAAGCCAGAAAAAAGTAAAATGGCTTAAACTTCTAAAAAATAATTTAATAAACAAAAAAGCTGTTCCTCACAAAGGAAGGGAAATAAGGAGATTGCCAGATAAAAACAAGGAAAGGAATCCATCACAAGCAGAACTCTGGTACAGCAGTATTAAAGTGATTCAGGTAGACATAAGCCAGGAACTCAAATCTACATGAAAAAATAGAACAACGTTAGCTAAACTCTGTATTTTTTCTGTCATTTGAAAGACAATCGCAGGGCTGGGACAGCAGCTCAGCAACACAGCCATTGCCTATGTGCATGAGGTCTGCTTTCAATCCCCAGGACTGACAGGAACACAAACAAACAAACAAAAGGTCATCTCAGAAAGTAACAGTTGCAAAACTACTGCAAACCAGACTCCTTCATCATTTAAAGAAAAAAGAGGACACAAAAGTTAGCAGGGGTTGGGGAGGAGGGTGGATCTGGGAGGAGCTAGGGGAAACTGGAAGTGTAGGGGGTAAATACGATCAAAATATACTATATATGTATGAAATTCTCAAAGAAGTAAATTTTATATGTTCAAAGATGTAATTTTATGACAATAATATTATAAGAAGGGGAGGAAACAGAACAAAATAGAAACAAAAATTTTAGTGTGTTGCTGAAATTAAATTGACATTAGTCCATAATATGTTAACATAAATTAAGATAGCAATTGTAAACCTCATATCAATTACTAACAAAAAGAAACTAAAATGAAACAATCAAAAAGTAATTGGCAAACTACAATTGACACCAGCTTGCAAAGGCAAACTTAGTCTTCATCAGTACAGTCTGACGAAGTATACAAACCACATTTAAGGGCAGGCCCTATGCCCAGCAGTAGATGGCCAGCACAAAACAAACTCAGTGTTATTTTGGGAGACTTTTTGTCCCACATTGCTTTGTCTTTTGCTTATATATCATAGTTTCCAATTTAGTGTTTTTGTATTTTGTTTTGTTTTGTTTTCTGTATGTTTCTTGTATGGATTTTTCTTGGGGGTGGTGCTATTTGTTTGTTTTTTGCTTGTTTGTTTTCTAAAAAAGGGAGAGAAAGAAAATGTATGGAAATGGACAGTTGGGGAAGTGGGGAGGATCTGGGAAGATTTGGGAAAAGGAAAAGAATGATCAGAATATACTGTACAAATAAGTTTTAAAAAAAAAATTTCTGCTATACTCATAGATTGGTGCCTAGTGCAATTGTCATCAGAGAGGCTTCATCCAGCAACTGATGGTAGCAGAGACATAGACCCTCAGTCAGACATTAGGCTGATCTTGGTAATCCTGCTGAAGAGAGGTGTAGAATATTGTTTTAAGATGTGTTACATTTGCTTATGCTGTGGAACATTTGTTTAACTCTGTAAAGCTGTGTTACTATGCCTATCTAAAACACCTGATGGTCTAATAAAGAGCTGAACTGCCAATAGCAAGGCAGGAGAAAGGATAGGCAGGGCTAGCAGGCAGAGAGAATAAATAGAAGGAGAAACCTGGGAGGAGAGAAGAAAGAGCAAGAGAACAAGGAGAGGACAACACCAGGGGCCAGCCACCCAGCTACACAGCCAGACACAGAGTGAGAAGGAAAGAAAAGGTGTACAGAAATAGAGAAAGGTATAGAGAAACAGAGAAAGGTATACAGAAATAGAGAAAGGTAAAAGCTCAGAGGCAGAAGATAGACGAGAATAATTTAAGAAAAGCCAGCAAGAAACAAGCCAAACTAAGACTGGGTATTTATAATTAAGAATAAGCCTCTGTGTGTGATTTATTTGGGAGCTGGGTGGCGGACCATCAAAAGAGTAAAAGAATAAAAAACAACCAACTACAGAGAAGCAGGAAGGATTGTAGGAACCAGAAGGGTCAAGGACATCACAAAAAAACCCACAGAACCTAACCTGGGCTTATAGGGACTCACAGAGACTGAACAGACCAGGGAGCCTGCATGGGACTGACGGAGACCATCTGCATATATGGGAGTGTGTAACTTGGTCTTCTTATGGAACTTCTAACAGCAGGAACAGGAGCTGTCTCCAACTCTTACTAGCTTTTGGGACCTACTCCTCATACTGGGTTGACTTGCCCAGCCTTAATACAAGGAGAAGTGTTTAGGCTTACTGTAACTTGTATGCCATATTTTCTTGATATTCATGAGAGGCCTGCCCTTTACTGAACAGAAATGAAGAAGGAGTAGATTGGGTGGGAAGGGCAGAGTGGGAGTTGTGGAAGGGAGTGAGAGCAGAAACTGGGATTAGGATGTAAAATAAATAAATAATAAATAAATAGACAAAAAATTTTCAAAGTAAATGGAACTAAGGGGAATCAGTTAAAATCATTTTAAACTGAATGTAAGCAAGCAGAATAAACTTATTAGACAAATATAAAAAATTCAAATGTTAGTTGTGAAGCTTGCATCAATCACTCACAAAAATAAACTAAAATAAAACAATAAAAAGTTAGAACAAAAAGAAGAGGCTGTGGTGGTTTGAAAATGCCCCCAAAAGGCTCATAGGGATTAGAAGACTTGTGACCTCTTGGAGGAAGTCTTTCACTGGGGGGTGGGCCTTCAAGTTTCAAAGCTCAAGCCATGCCCAGTTATTTCCTCTCTCTCTTTCTGAAACCTGCCAGATCCAGATGTAGAATTCTCAGCTACCTCTCCAGCACCATGTCTACCTGCATGCTGCAATTCTTCTCTCCATGACGATAATGGACTAAATCACTGTAAGCAAACCCCAACTAAATGCTTTCCTTTATAAGAGTTGCCATGGTCTTGGTGTCTCTTCACAGCGGTAGAACAAGACTAAGACAGAGGCAATGGTAAAGAGAAACAAAGTCCCAAGACACAGAGAATAAATGGCAAACTGACAGCAGTAAATCTATCTGTTCTACAATCATATTTTAAAAATTCACTAAGCATACCTATCAAAAGTATATGCAGAATGAATTAAAAACTACTACCCAGCTTCATATTGTGGGAGGTGAACAAATGAAAACTGCTGGATTAAAAAATAACATGTTCCAAGGCTGTTCCCAACTGTAAGGACTGGAAGTCCTCAGGGAAAATTAACTCCGTTCACTTTGATACATGGAAGATGTGAGCATCCTGCTTAATAAGAACCCACAGCCCGATCCACTTACAGAAACAGCCTCATGAATGAATATAAACCCAACAGCACAGCAACTTTAGTTTTAAAAGCACAAAGTAAAACTGAAGGAAGCAAATGCAAGCATATTCAGAAGTTTCAGAGAAAATCCTGGGGACTGAGACAAGACACAGACACACCCCAAACCCCTGACAGCATACAACCCCCAGTTTCCCCACATCATGTGAAATCCTCATTCCAACTCCAGGTAATTCCTCTGTTTAAGATCTCCAGAGAGGGGCTGGAGAGCTGCCCTGTAGTGAAGAGCACACACTGCTCTTCCAGTTAGGTTACCAGCACCTACCTCAGACGGCTCACAACCACCTCTAACTCGAGCTGTAGGAGATCCAAAGCCCTCTTCTGGCCTCCACAGGCACCCACATACATGCAGTGTATACACACACACACACACACTCAAATAAAAATACAAACCTAAAAGATCCAGCAGAACTGATTGGGGGCCAGAAAGTAACTGTTTTCAAAATAATTTGTCAAAAGCCAACTATATATGACCTCCATTCCACTTTGTTAATTCAATTCTATTTCTTCTGATTATGTGTACAAGACAGATCAGGAAAGCTAGACACCAAAGTTTTACATATTGTAATGATGTGTAAGGTTTCTTTTCTAGGAAATACATTCCAGTGGTAAGGAAGAAATGTGAGGAATGCAGCAACATGGACAGATTTCAAAAGAACTGTGTTGAATGAAAGAAACAAGACTTGAGAACTGTAGCTGGGATCAGATAACAGTAAACAAACACATTTTGTACTACAAGATATATTCTGTCACATGGAGCAATTTGATCTAAAGAAAATTAAAAGCCCTACAACTTCCTTCAGACTGGGGTCCCATGATTTTCCTTTCTTTCCACCTCTGGCAGGACACAGACCCTTTCAACAGAGCTCCCTAGTTCACCTGAAGTCAAAACCTACCAAGGAGAAGCATTGCCTATAGTCCCTTCTTGAGCTTAGGTCAACTCATCTCAAATCATAGCAGGAAAGAATTGTGTCTGACACACACTGGACAGGCCTTATTTCACCACTGCCTTTTATTCCAGTCCTGCTATGATTTAAACCTAGGACATCCCCCCACATGTATGTTGATATTTTATTTGTACTGAAATGTGATTTTATTTGTATGTTAATAAATAAAGTTGCCTGGGGGTTAGAGCTGATAGCAAGCCATAGCAGAAGTCTGGCAGTGGTAGCACACGCCCTTAATCCCGATCACATGACAGGCAGATCTCTGTGTGTTCAAGGATACCACCAGCATGGAGATACACACCTTTAATCTCAATACCAACCATAGAAAACCTGGAGGTCTGTATAGATGGGCAGTGATGAGGAGGTCATGTGGTTGGGTTTACAACCAATGAGAAGGCAGAACAGAAAGTCTATAAAAAGACAGATACACAGGAAGTAGCGCTCTTGCTGAGAGGAAGGACAGCAGCGGCAGTGAAGGGTAAGCTCAGCTCTTAGCTACTGCTCTGGCCTCTTGGGCTTTTAACTCTGCAATTGGCTCTGTGTTTCTTATTTAATAAGATGGTTACATCTACACACATGCTCATATTTTGAGTACTTGATCCCCAGCTGTGGCAGTACTTTGAGAGGTCATGAAAGTCGGGGGTGTGGGGCCAAGTTGCCAGATGCAGACAACTAGGGGCAAGCCTTTGAATATATAGTTGCCACTGGTTCTGGTCTAGCTCCTGATCCTGGCCTGCCACTCTATGTGGAATCTACCACATGCTCCTGCTGCCATACCATCCCTGTCATGATGGACTGATGTCCTTCTGAAGCCATGAGCCAAAATAAACTTCTGTCCCTTACAGTGTTTCTGTCAGGCATTTCGGTCACTAAAATATAACATCGGTGTCAATTGCTACTACTTAATATGACCATGTGGTTTCTAGGCTACAGGAATGGGTTTGCAATGAACTGTGGAAGAATTTAGAGCCACAAACTGGGGCAGCTCTGAAACACTGTGAGCAGAGCTTATCAGACCATTCCAGGAAGAGTTCAGAGACCAGAATACTGATAGAAAAGAGAGCAATAAAGACAGCACCCACAGGTATCAGATGGGTGTAAGCCTTCTACAGAGAACTGAGCAAGAAATAATGCCCATTTCCTCGAGTTTTAAGTGAATCTGAACTCAAAAGCACTTGAGTTATTTTGTGGAGGACATTTCCAGGTTGTAGCATGGTTATTACTGGCTGCTTTAACCAGGTTTATAGTGACAACTCAGAGCAAAAACTATGTAAAATATATACAATCAGAAGCATTGTGTTTAATGATGTAGACTATGTAGATTCAGATGCTGTAACTGTTAAAGAAGTTAGCACCTTAAATAGAAACCTAAGGCCTCTCCCACTGATAAGAAAGGTGTCTGAAGGTAAGACACTTCACCTTGAAGCCCCAGGGTGTAAAACTGAAACCTGTTTAAAAAGACTTTCATTTGGAGAAAGTGGTAGCACACGCCCTTCACAGGATATTCCTGCTTATAACAATGCTGTTAAGGCAAGAGGTTAGTTGTAAAAGGGACTGACCTGCAGCCTCCCTGCCCGAGATGGGACATAAAAAACAACAGGCAGCAGTTTGTTACAGCATTATCCTCTGAGCATAACATACATCTTCATCAGAACAGCTGTGATTACTTCAAGAGAGCCTCAATATCAGGCTTGCTAACTGTTAAGTTCCTCCCTAGAAGGAAGGGGTGCTGTGGGTCACTGGACCTCATCTAAGATTCCAGATGCTTATGCCTAAACCTCCTGGCCAGCTGCATGTTAATTCTGCCTTAACAGTGTGTGGCCTGGTGGTCTTGGGAGGTGCTAGAGTACATAGACTGTGGGGAGTCAACTGAAGGGGGAACAGGTATGTAGCTATGGGAACACATTACCCATAGTGGGATACGACTTCCTGGTGGTGAGGCTGCTTTGGGGTCACTACCCAATAAAGCTAACCGTTTCTCAAGTTGGACTCTGGTGGAATTGTGTTTAGGTTTGTCACTGGAGCTTTGTAAGGAAGGGACTCTGTCTGTTAAAGTTACTCTGGCTTGGCCATAGATAGTGCAGGAAGGTCACCTGAAACAAGATGTGAAAATAATGTGTGGTGATCTGTAAACAAATTTCTAAATGGTCTTATTAAATAAAAACCACGGAGCCAAATATAGGGGTGAAAGCTTTAGAGAGATCAGGGAAATAGGGAAAACCACCAGCCAACCTTACCTCACCAACTCTGCAGCTTCCAAATGCGAGTTACTTCCTGTCTACCCACGTCTATATGCCGTCTATATGCCTTGCTGTTCTGCCATCTCTGTTTAACTGTATCACTTCCTCTTCCTACACAGCTCTGTCACTTCCTGTCTATCTGTACTGACCTCCAGACTTCCATGGTTAACTAGTTTTGGAATTTAAGGCATGTGCCACCACACCTAGCTCTGTTTCCAGTGTGGCCTGGAACACACTGATACCCTGCCTTCCAAGTGATAGGATTAAGGGTGTGTGCTACAACTGCCTGACTTCTTTGTTTACTTTTAATGGCTGGCCTTTTTCCTCTGATCTCCAGGCAAGCTTTATTTATTAAAGCACAAATAAAATATCACCACATTTCAGCACAAATAAAATATCACTACAGTGATCCCTCCAGGTGAAAAAGCTCAGGGCTCCCAAAACAGGATGCGAAGTGTGGTAGTGATCTCTAGCTGGGTCAGCTGAATTCAACTTCATAGTCATCCTCCTGAGAAGTATGCAGAGTACTATTACCATTTCCCCTAGAGAACTTTCTGACTTTAGGAGTAATGTAAATCCATACTTTTTTAAAAATCTCTATTCAAAATAGAGTGAATTATGGGTAAAATGTGCTTTCAAAAAAAAAGCACACCCATTTCCTAGCACACACCCTTGAGGAAGATGCATTGAAGGGAATAACAGAAGAGAAATGTAAGGCCCATGCCTGCTAGGATCAGGACCATTGTCTAGGCTTTTTTAAAGAGCATATTCTTGTTTGTTTTTAGCTTGCTCTAATTAAACTCTTTATTGCCTACTCTACTACTGCACTGCCTTAAAATTCTCCTCTTTCAGGATCACAAGAACAGACACTGCCTCTCAAGTCAGATCAGAGGGCACTGGAGATCTCCCTGTAACATTGATATACAGGTAAGTGTTTCCATGGCAGAACACACAGAGGTCAGTCACTGCAGCCATATTCCCAGAGAGTCTAGCTTTATCTGGAGCTGGCAGCAATATCTGTCATCATCCATACTCTGCTAGTTTTGCAGACATTCAGAATGTAAGACTGAGGGGGTCACTGGAGGTTTGTGCAAAGGTCTGAGAGAAAAGTCTATGAGGTAAGAATGCCTGGCAGGATCTGATTCCCTGCAGAGAGCTCCTGAGCTAGCATGAACGTTGGAGGTGAAGCCTAAGAAGATATCAGAAGCATAGAATATCTGCTGAAGAAAGCTACAGGTACTGAATAGAGATGACTTACAAGAGAAGCTACATGTGTTGTCAATGGTAGGACCATAGGGGTCAAAGTAACCAAGCCCACAGGAGCCTAGATGGTGCTAACACATGTCCAGTGCTGGACACTGAGTCTAGTTTTAATGTTGGCCCTGCAGGGTTTCAGCCTTCCTTTGGTGTCACTGTCTCATACTATCCTACTTTTCTCCTTTGAGGAATGGGGCTGTTCACCCTGTAACATTATATGAGTAATGTGTAACTTGGTTTTGATTGTATTTGGGCTCCTGTTAAGAAATTACCTTGCAACCTAGTTAGCTTTAGCTGTCAACTTGACACAGCCCTGAGTTGCCTGAGAGAATTCCAATTGTGGAACTGCCTCCATTAGACTGGCCTATGAGTGTATCTACGGGGATTTTCTTAATTGCTAATTGATGGAGAGCTCATCCCACTGTGGGTGGTTCGTAGGCAAGTGGGGATGAGCTATATAAGAAAGCTAACTGAGCAACCAAGAGAGAGAGCTCGGCAGTAAGCAGCATTCCCCCATGTCCTACCTCCAGGTTCCTGTGGGATTTCCCTCTAAGATAGACTTTGATCTGGGATTTTAATATGAAATAACCCTTTTTCTTCTATAAATTCCTTTTGGTCGTATTGTTTATCACAGCAACAAAAAGGCAAACCACAACAGAAATGGGTACCAGGAGTAAAGTTTCAGGGAAGTGTGACTCAAAGACTCTATCAAGCTGATTCATATAATATATTTGAATTAAGAATCTAGAAGTGAAAAGTGCTGTGCTTGAATGGGACAAATACTGGTCAGTTGGGGATGAAAAAATAGCTGTGATAAATAAAAGATTGACATCATTACGGTATTGAAGAAGCCAGAACCACAGGACATCCACAAGGTCAGACACAAATGTGGAGTGAAGCTGACTTGAGCCTATGACACAAGCTGTGTGTGTGAATGGCAGAGCCAGAGAAGTGGAGTAACCCAAGCTCTTTAGTACCCAGAAGATCATGTGAGAGTCCCAGACCGCAAGACCTCAAACACTGAGCTATTTAACACTGTGGTTTTGCTCTGTTCTTATTGTAACTGCCATGGTTCTTCTTGCTTGGAATAAGAATGTATATTACTTGTTTTGATTTGGTTTGGTTTAGTTTTTGGTTGTTTTTTTTTTCTTTTCATTTTTTTTTAAATTTTGCAGAAGCCCACAGAAGAGCATAAAATTTCAAATCAATTTTTAAAGACAGTGGTACTTTTAAAGTTGTACTGTATTACATATGATATAATATTAATGTGAGCTGTTAGGGAAGACAAAAAAAGAAAAAGCTATGATTTAAAGTGACATACTGGTATAACAAGTTGACAAGGAATAGAATCTCTTAGTTAGTCTCCACTGTCAACTTGACACAGCCCTGTTATCTGAGGTAGTCCTAGTTGGAGGACTCCCTCAATCAGATTGGCCTGTGGGCACATCTGTGGGACAGTTTCTTGATTACTAATTGATTTAGGAGGACTTCGTCCACTGTAGGTGGTACTATCCCCAGGTAGACTGTATGAGAAAGCTAGTAGAGCAAGCCAAGGAGAGTAAGGCAGTAAAGCAGCATTCCTCAATGGTCCCAATTTTCAGGTTCCTGACTTGAGTTCCTGCCTCAATTTCCTCAAAGATGGACTTTGATCTGGAAGTACAAGATGAACTAGTTTCCTCCCCAGTTGTTTTTGGTCATGTTGTTTATCACAGCAACAGAAAACCAAACTAGAACACCTTGAGTCTGAACAATGTTAAAACTATGGATGGTGACACTTAAATTTTGACTGAGAATAGTTTTCATTATGAGACCATGATGACCTTTAGATGGGATGTCATGATTTAGATTTAGACTATGCCCAACAGCTTCCCACTTTGAGCACTTTGTTTCTTGTTGAGACATGTGATGTTTTGGAAGAAGTTATAGAATCTGAGATATAGGCCAGTGGGGAAGGCCTTTGAAGGGAAATCACACCTCAAGCTCCCATCCAGCTTCCGGATCCAGGTCTGCAACCATATAAGGAATCTTATTCCTCTGCCATGAACACTGCCATGTCTTTCCTGCCTGTCATGATGAACTGAAATTATGAGCCAAAATAAGTATTTTCTTGCTTAAGAGGGTCCTGTCAAGTATTTTGGTCACAGCAACACAAAAGTAACTAATGTGAGTACCAGAAAGAGTCATTTACAATCCACTGTTCTATGAGCCAAACAGAATCTTCTCCAGGACTTAGTATATTCTCCAAACCTACTGAGTTCTCATAATTTTCTATACCATTTCCCTGAACTTTCTATTCTCCCCCTTCCCTATGGTAAAACAGGACACGTAAATTTCTGAATAATACTAAGCTGTAAATACTCACATTCCTTTGATACATTCCTCCTTTGTCCATTAAGAAAAATGTATGACTTTAAAAGGTACTATCTGTATTTAATCCTTCCTTATCCCCCTATATTTAGCCTGTCTTTTTCTCTTTTCTTCATGTTATCTTGTACCCACATGTACATTTGTTCACATGTATACATATATGTAATTAGGTAAATTCTTCATAGTAGAGAGAAGACATGGTTTACTTGTTTCTGAGAGTGTGTGAATGCAGGTAATGGACATGAGTTATGAAAGAAAAACAAAGCTAGGAATTTTTCTAGTTCTAATTCTGTCATAGATTTTTCTGTTTGGGGAGTGGATAAGAACATAACATATTTGACACTAAAAGAATAAAATTTAAAATGAAGCTTCACATCTTCCATTCTAAATGCCAATTCTAACTGTATATAAGTTCGTTTCTTTGTATAAATTTCAGGGCTAGTGAATTTTGGTGTGTGATATTTTTATTTATTTGCAAGGTTTTTTTATAATGAAGTTTATAAAAAACAAAAGCTACTACCATCTAGTTATATAAATTATATAAAAGTCCATAAGACATATTTAAAGTCCAAAGACACAAATTGACCATTAAAAGATGGAAAAATATATAGCAATCAAGCTATAACCAAAACAGAGCCATACTGACTACACTAATAAACAAATACACAATAAAACAGATTATTACGAGACACAAAAAGGGCAGTTAATTATCATATAACAACTGGAACTATAATAAGAAATACATCAAGATGACATAGCAATTATAATCATATAGAACTAACAGAACCCTAAATACTGAAGAGTATGCAGATGAGCATCTCTTCAAGTAGTTAAACAAATTTGAAAACATGTTCATCATTGGTTGAGATTAGGAAAATGCACATAAACCACAGTGTGATTATCTCCTCCATTAATTAGGATGGTTATAATAAAACATGGACAATAACAAGAAAACATAACTTTATTATGTCTCCAATACCCATAAAAATCATAGAACTACTATCAAAAAGGTTTGAAAGTACCTCAGAAGAACCAAACAATATAGCAAAAGTCTATCTATCAAACTCCTGGATTCTCAGGACCACTTAAAGCCTGTTTCCACATAAAAATGTATATTCCAGAATAGGAAAATTATCCATCATATTGAAAGAGTGGGCACAATTCAAGTATTCTTTGGCCAATAAATGGATAAGCAAATGTGGTATATCCACACAACAGATTATTATTTGACCAGGAAAAATGAATAGAGTTCTACATCCATGTCATCATAGGGATAAATATTAACTATATCATGCAACATGACAGAAATAATTACATAATTATTTTATAGTTTGTACACAGTAGTCAAATCTTTAGGCCTAAATTGATACTATGTCACAGGCTAGAAGAATAGATAGCAGATGTGACAATCACCAGCTCCCTAAGAAGGGAAGAACATTTCAGATCTTTCATATCTGAGTAATGCCCAACTCCATTCCATTTCAAAGGGAAACAGGAATTTGTAAAGTTAGAGTATGTGTATAAAGAGATACATACACAAAAATAATATTTGCTTCACTATAATAAACCCTATCCTCTCCAAATTGCTTTTGGTCATGATGCTTTTCAAAGCGACAGAAACCTAAGGAGGACAGCAATCCACACCTATAAGACATATTATAGCATTAAATATTAGGAATTTTCCTTCAATTCTTTTTCTATATACCAGGAGTCCCTTCACAAAATGTAAGCCCCACCCCTGAAAACATTCTCAGGAAACTAGGAGCCGAAGGAAATTTTCTTACTGATAAAATAAAGATACCTAAGAGGAAGCCTAAATCTAACATCAAACACAATACTGAAAACTTAAATGCTTGCCCCTGATATCAGCAAAAAATTGACAATATCCACTTTAAGTACTATAGAATGCAATAGGAAAAGAAAAGGAAAGACTTTTAAATGAAAGAAAGAGCAAAGTTTAAAGAAGTATAATAATATATTAAGGACAACATTAATTGTGCTCAATTACAAAACTACTTGAAATAATAAAAAAAACTACTTGAAATAATAAGTTGAATAAAGTCAAAGCATATAAGGCCATTATATACAAATGAACTGTATTTCTACATCTGCAAAACCACACTTGAGGGTTTTTAAGTATCATTTATAATAGCACCCAAAAACATAAACTAATTGTGACAGTCCATCTTCTTTGTCAGATTGACTGGGTTTAAAAGCAGTTGGAGGTTTAAAATCAGTGAGGCATGCCTTCAACAATATGGGGAAATTTCTAGAGAAGATCGATTGCGAAGGAGAGAAGACCACACTGACTATGGGCAATACCATTCCTCTGTGCTGTAGACACAGACATAATAAAAGATTGAAAGGTGAAAGCCAGCCTAATGCCAGTGTCCTCCTTGGACTTTATTCAAGCTATGAAGAAGGGCCCCCATCTCACACTTCTACCACTATGCTAATCTACATGACAACAAATCTAGAAGAATGAAGCTACCTGTCCATGGACTATACAAACCTAGGGGCCAAAATAAAAATTTGTTCTTTTAAGTTGTTTCCAGTTTCCATCAGTTATTCAGTCACAGACATGCAAAGGCAACTAATATAGGCCAAGTATATGGATACAGAGAAGTAGGGCCATTTTTATAACTAAGTCTGACTTTGTAGACTGAGGTCTGTTGGAGGAATTTGGAAGAGTCTGAGGAAGTAGGCTAGAAAGAGCTTTAAATGGAGAGCTTTTAAGGGGAGCTTAACAGGTGACTCCGGTTGGAGTTCAAAAGACTGAAACATCAATCAGGACAAGAAGACAGAACTCATGAGGCTTCCAGATGGGAACAAAAACTTGATTGGGAATTGAACTGAAGGTCATTTATGTTATGTTTTGGCAGAGAAATTGTCAACATTTTGTCTGTGTCTTGAGAGATTTATGGGAGGCCAAGTTCAGTTAACAGATTAATTTGGCAAAGGAAATCTCTAGACACCCAGAACTCAAACTGAGGCATGGTTATCACTGGTTGCTCTACTCTAGATTTACTATTAGAACTGGGAGCAAAAAGCCAAGCAGAGGCTTTGGGAAGTTTGCAGACTGGCCAGAAGAAGATCAAGTTAAAAGTTTTAGACATGTAAGGGGTTTGCCAGGACAGCTCATGCTCTGCTCCTTGATTAGGGCCTGGAATATGGAGTGTTGCTAGGTGAGAATTCACTTGGCTAAGCAATTATGGTCCACACACTTGGAGAAATCTGGCCAATTACTGAGATGTCCTCAAGACATGTTTCCCATATGTGTAAGTGCATTGCTTTTTGCAATGCCTCTGACCACACCCTTCTTGTCTGCAACTATTTTAATTCTAGGTGTTTTACTGAATTATATCAAATATGTAAGTGCCTTCCCACTCTAATCCCAGCTCTTGGAAGGAAGAAGAAGTAAAATATCTGTGAGTTTGAGGCTAACCTGGTCTACACAGTGAGTTCACACCAGCCAGGACAACATAGTGAAACCCTGTCTCAAAAAAATAATACTAGCATGTATGTGTACATGTAAGTATGCATATGTGACTTATGTATGTGAGAGGTAGAGTAGAAATGTGTGAATAGTACACACATAAATTCTATGCATTTGGAAATTAAACTCGTAAATAAATCATAAAGTATAGTGGAAGACAAAGCAAGAATTATAAACTACTTGAAACCAAATAATTTAAAAATTTTACTATCAATATTTTGAAATGGTAGCAGGCCTTACTGGGAAGTAAATTAAATCCCTTGGGCATATAATACAATGAGAAAAATACTGAGAAATGCAGAGGAGGGTGAAAGACTTAGGATGATGGTTAACCCAAAAAAGGGAAGCAGATATTTGCTTAGGGAGATAAATATTGGAAGCAGCATTCTTATCTGAAATGTTTATTTCTTAAGCTGGGAACAGGTAGATGATATTATGTTGTTGCTTATAAAGTTTCATATATCTAAAATGTTTTAAACAAATTGTTTTAAGGATAAAGATAATATGCATGTAACTCAAAAAACTAAAACTCTCAACTAAAAACACAAATGATACTAAATTTAAAAACTGTCCAGTACAAACGACCAAAGCAAATGAAAGGAATATATACTAAACTAAAAATAATTTATTATGGAGAAAGAGATCAATGTCAGAAAATATGTTCTGGGGCTGGAGAGGGGGCTCAGTGGTAAGAACACTCATTGCTCTTGCAGAGAAACCACACTCCTGTCAGGCGGTTCATAATTTGATTTCCAGAGGATCTGACACCCTCTTCTGGCCTCTGCAGGCACCAGCACTCAATGCACATACCTATACAGACACACACACACAAATACATGTAATAAAAAAGATAAATGAATAAAATAAAAAATTTTAATGTCCAGTTTTACAGATCATGGGAAACAATATATAACTTCTTTAAACTTTAAAATCATTAAAAAATAACTCAACTAGGATAATTTTAAAATTAGAAATAAAGGCATACTACAATAATTCAACAAATGAAAGCGTTATAGCCAATCTTATACTGGATTGCCTATGCATGAAACTTCAATTGGGAGATGGCATTAAACAAATAGTCTATTATTAGCAATCTCATAAGACAATTTAATTTCATGGGTAAAATTTCAGAATCATAACTTCAACTCAGATTATATTGATATTCCTACCACTACCTGTACATTTAACATTATAGAGAAGATTCCAAGCAATAAAGACAAGGAAAAAAATTAGTCAAAGGATCAGTCAGAAGTAAATAAGGCTGTCTTTATTTGCAAATAAAATGGTTTTCCATATAAAAACCCAAGTAGCCATTACAACCGATATGAGCAGCAATGCTGCCGAACCCAAAGTTAAAATCCTGAAAGTGTCACAAAGAGGCATATGGGATTTCACAGCCGCATTGCTTGTAGGATCTCCCACTGGGAACAAGGAAAATGTGCATCAGCTACAAGATGAATAAATAAACAGCAGTAAGTTCACATAAGGGAGCCAAAATCACTACTGTCTCACAAAATCAGAGTTGTATTTCGCAAAGTGGTTAGACATAAAGAATTCATAATGTATAGACAGAACAAGTAAACTGGATTTCAAAAGTTCCAACTACGATGTGATGTAACAGGAGAGAAAGAAATGTAAGGGGAGGGGAACAGTCTGGCAGCTGGATGGTAACCACCTCAATTACACACTTGGGTTTGTACACTTTCTGAATATATGCTACAGTTTCATAAATGATTTTTAAAATCAACAGTACATGATAAATAGGTGAAATTTTTAAGTCTATAACATTCTTTACCAGCAACAATCAAATTACAAAAATAGAAAAACTAGTATTACTGAAGGGAAACGAATAAAGATAATTCCTAGGAGATCATTGAAAAGTGTATTACCTGTCACCAACAGATGTTTATTATTGAAAATATGTTTAACAAGGAAAAATAAAAATAAAACCTTGATACTCATTCCTTGGAGCAGAAGATGTGAACAGGGCCAGTCACAGAAAAGTAAACTGCTAGAACCAGACCCCAGTTACACAGCTACAATCCAAAACATACCTATGTAGACGAACTGCTCAACAGTCTTATTAAAAAACAAAACAAAACAACCACGGAGCCAGATATAGGGGTGAAAACCTGAGAGATCAGGGAAATAGGGAAAGCCACAGCTAACCACACCTCACCAACTCCGCAGCTTCCAAAAGCGAGCTACTTCTTGTCTACCCACTCCTATATGCCTTGATGTTCTGCCATCTGATTTGCTCTTTCTGTCCAGCTACACCATTTCCTCTTCCTGCCCAGCTCTGTCACTTCTTGTCTGTCTGCACAGGACTCCAGACCTCTATGGTTATCTAGTGTTGGAATTTAAGACATGTGCCACCACTCCTGGCTCTGTTCCTAGTGTGCCCTTGAACTCACAGAGATCCAGAGAGATCCATGTCTGCCAAGTGATAGGATTAAAGGTGTGTGCTACTATTGTCTGACTTCTACGTAGTGGCTGGCTTTCTCCTCTAATCTCCAGGCAAATTTTATTGGGAGACACAGTATATTGGGGGACACAATACATCACCACATACCTAGAGCCACCAGATTGGTATCACCTTTACTTTATGTTTTTGGCCTCCTGAAATGTGAGAAAATAACCTATTTCACGGTGTACTTTTTCACAGCAGTCCTGGGAAACTAATAAGTATGTTACTATAAGACTCAAAGTTCCAGTTCTAAATCTACTCGCCTGTGACTACTTCCAGGGCCTCTGTTCTAAAGTGTTGCAGCAGCACGAAGATCAGGGCTCTGTCACAGAGCACATACCTAGCACACCCATGATCCTTGTTCAACAACAACAAAACAACAACAAATAATAATAATAATAGCAAACAAAACTAAACATTCCAAAAGTTTCCTCTTAACAAAAGCATTTTGCAACTGGCTTACATGTGTAACAAATAAACCAATTATCCTAGCAAAAGAGAAAAATAATTACATAACCAAGGCATTTCTACATGTAAATGCTTGGCCAAGGCTAAACTGAAAAGCATGTTTGCACCTGTATTGAGAATCTGTGGGTATTGGTTACCTTAACTCACAAGCAGAAGAGAGAAAAACAGGATCAAAGGAAGTAGAAGGAGGCCTGAACTTCATATGTGGTATTTGGTTTCTTTAAATGCATCAAACCTAAAATGCATCAATTATTAAAAGGGAGAGGTCATAGTATCTACTACTTATATTTTTCCTGCTGTTAAATGATGAAGTCATCATTATCTTCTATTTATATTCTTCTATTTATATTTTTTTCTGTTAATCTCAAGTATTTTGTAATTAAAAGTTTTTTAATGGTAGTATGACAATGCCTCATTGAGTAAGGACCACAAGGATGAAATATCCAGATTTTGCAGTACCTGGAAAGACAGCATTGTTTGCCACATGCTGTCATTAGTTTGAGGTAGGTAATGAAGTGAAGTAAATATATAAATGAAAAATATAGAATTAGATAAAATTAGCCAAAACAAGCATTAAAGAAAGTTCTCCACTTTCCTTGCTGATCTATTTAAGCTCTACATTATTTTCTTCCTTCTAATAAAAAAATGTGGACATTGAAATACTCAATAGTAAAAAGGAAGTACAAAGTACAAAAACAGCAAAAGCAGCCCTTTCCTATCAAAGATAAGTGCCCAATACTAAGTGTAAAAACCTTTGGATGTATCACTCTTTAGATGCTCTTTTAAGATGTGTGACTTGGCGTATCATGTCATTCTTGAAAGATTCCTTGAGAAAGTCACACTTTTCTCCCCAGCAACGTATTTTCTTGAAAGTCATATGGCTCTGGTGGACAACACAAAACGCTGTGTGATACAGCCCAACCTTTTCTGCCTGCTGTGTTTTGTTCTCGTCGTAACCACAGCATTCCATGTCACACCTCCGAGGTCATTCCTAATACCAGACTGCAGCAAACAGAAGACATGAGAGGGAGACAGGAGAGTGGGGTGCCATACTTCCAACCCACAAGTAGAGATTTCTAGCATATAGAAATACTTATTACTGAGAAAATATTAAATTTCACCACAAGAGAAAAAAATTGGGCAATATACATCATGGGATGTTCTCTACCTGAGCCTTGTCTCTTCAGAAGGTAACATCTAAGAAAGACTCTGATAAAAATGACTCTTCATAGCATTACCCATGCCAATCACAAGCAGGATACAATAAATAACCATCAATAAGAGAACAGACAGCATCAACTCAGAAGCTTCTGCATATCAAAGGAAGCAATTAACAGAGTAAAAAACAGGTAATGGAATGAAAAAACGTGTAAACCATATTAAAACAAATATTTAATAAAGGGTTAGTATAAACATATATAAGGATTAAAAGAATTCAACAGCAAGAAGACAAAAAAAAAATCCTAATTTTAAAACGGGGCAAAAGGCTTTCAAAAGGAGACGTATAAAAGGCCAACACATACTTGGAAAGGTACATCCAAGTCTAATTATCAAGGGAATGCAAATCAAATAATAAAATATCACTTCACGCCGGGCGGTGGTGGCGCACGCCTTTAATCCCAGCACTCGGGAGGCAGAGCCAGGTGGATCTCTGTGAGTTCGAGGCCAGCCTGGGCTACCAAGTGAGTTCCAGGAAAAGGCGCAAAGCTGCACAGAGAAACCCTGTCTCGAAAAACCAAAAAAAAAAAAAAAAAAAAAAAAAAAAAAATCACTTCACATTAGTCAGAATAGAAAAATATATTTTCTGTAGATAAGAATGTGGATAAATGGGAGCTCTCGAACACTGATGGTGGGAATGTACATTTTGTTGCCATTATAAAAACAGCATGAAGAATCTTCAAATAACTAAAAGTATAACTACCTTGCAACTCCACTTCCAGATATATATCCAACAGGGCATCAGCACATCTGTGTTCATCACAGCATTATTCTCATTCAACAAGAAAGGGAATCATCAGCCTAAGAGTCCATCACTGGATAAACATTGCTTATAAAATGACCTAAACATTTGAGATATGGTTAAAACAAAATCCTAATATTTGTAATTTATGCATGAACCTGGAGGGAATTTTACTAACTGTTGTAAACCAGACACAGAAAGACAAACACTGTGATCTCAATTGTAAATAATAATTTTTTAAAAGTCAAACTCACAGAAGCATAAAGCAGAATGCTATCTACCAGGAACTTGGGAGTGATGGGAGGAATATAGAGATGATGGTTAAAAGGGACAAAGTTTCAGACAGGATGAGTAAGTTCTAGGGATACAGTGCATGGCACTGTGATTATAGTTAATAAAAAATGTAATATAAACTTGCAACTTCCTAAAACAATACATCTTAAATGCCCTAAATACAAAATTCTGTGAGATGATATATGTGTTAAAACTACTTGATCTAATCACTTCATAATGTATACATACATCAAAATATCACTGTTATAGCTTAAATAAGTAATGTGTCCCCACCGGCTCGTGTTTCTGAATGTTTGGTCCCCATTTGGTGATGTTGTTATAATCTGGCCCTGCTTCTAGTCCTCTGTCTGCTTATTGATCTGCCAAGATGTGAACTGCCCTCAGGGAAAGTTCCTGTGCCATGGGCAAAGCCACCCCTACTCCCATGCCTAACCCACCATGGTAGACTGATATCCCCTGATAGCATGAGCCAGAATAGACCTCTGTGTTGGTTTGAAAGGAAAACATCCCTTATTACCTCATGCATTTGAACACTTGGTCTCCAGTTGGTGGTAATGTTTGGTGGAAGATCGCTGGGACAGATATCAAGGGTATATGGGCTCATCCCATTTCCTCTTCTCTCTCTGCTTCATGTTTGCAGATCATCTAGCTTCTCGCTCCTACCACCATGCTATCCCTGAATGTGGTCATGCCTTCCCCACCAGGATAGATTCCATCCCTCTCAATTCATAACCTAAAATAGACTCTTTAAGTTGTTTTTGAGCATGGTATTTTATCACAGCAACACAAAAGTAACTAATACACCTCTCTGCTTTCTTAATTGCTTCTGTCAGGTCAGCACAAAAAGAAAATATGACTACTTTGTACACTGCAAATATATATATTTTAATTTGATGATTTTTAAAAAGGAACATTGTCAGATGCATATACAAGAGAATATTACTCCATAATTTAGAGGAACAACCCACTGAAACATATAACATTTTTGAATCTCAAAGTCATGATCAGCACAACACATGACATAAAATATTACACACTGTAAGTCTCCATTATTAAGTTCCAGTGCTGGCAAACCAATCAAGAGAGACAAATCGGAATGGCAGTTCTTTTCCAATGAGGGGCATGAAGGAACTTCATAGTGATAGACATTTCTAAATATCGATCTGGGTAATGATGACATGAATGTGTGAACTTACCAAAATCCACTGATAGAAAACAAAAATAACACAGAAATAAAGAATTCTCTATAACAAAATGAATTATAAGACCTAACAATCAAATGGTCCATTTTAATATATAAACTTTGGATCTTGGTTTGAAAAATTAATTATAAAAATTATCTTTGTGATAACTGGGTAAACCTAAATATGGACACAATATTAAGATAGACTATTATCTCAATTATGATCATAGAATTATGGTTATGTACAATACCCTCATATTACAGTATGCATGTGCAGTATTTAGGAGTATGGTGTCAACAATTTACTTTCAAATTTTCAGCAAATGTATTTTTCATATACACAAGAACATATACACAGACAAATCAAATTAATGTACACAGGAAATAAGCAAGAGTTATTCATTAAAATGCTCTTCTAATTACCCTGTATAATTGTAATTTGGGAGAAAACAAGATGGCACTCTTCACAGATGCAGATTAATCTCCAGGATATATTAAATAAAGTACAGTTTAGTTTATGTAATATTCTGCCTGCTGCGTAAGAAAATATTTTATGTATATATGTATGTGTGTGTATCTGTTTATATCCTGACAATGACAATGGTTACCTATACCGTAAGAGTGTGTGTATCTGTTTATGCCACGACAATGACAATGGTTACTAAAGGCAAAAAAAAAACTTGTTTAACATGGAGCGCCTCATTTTGTATACTGTAAATGTATAAAAAAATTTTAAGATAAAATAACAGTCGAAAAGATGTTAAAATATTTGTAGTCCTATGATTCCTCTATGCAATGTCTTAGAAAATTTGGGGAACTATGGAATATTGTAACTCAAATATTTATAAAAACAGGAACAGTTGCATCAACATACTCCGGAGTTATAGTTAGCTATTTTCTTCAGTAAAACGTATACTGAGAAAGCAACATAGTAAAATAAAATGTCTCTGTCTCCCTAGGGCTACAATCACAACAGAGTACTTCCTTTCAGCAAAGAACTGGCAACAGAAAGCAGCCAGCCTGTCAGGCGGGGCATTCAGTCAAGCTGCTAAACCATTGGTTACAAAGAGAGGAAACAGCAGCCAATGACAAAAGTCTATAGAGACTGGACTTGAGTTTCACTAACTGTCCGGGATCTAGCACATTTAGAAATCAGTATGCATTGTTTTGGTAAACTAATCATTCTTTGGAAAAAAACAAACAAAAAACAAAAAACAAAAAACAAAAAACAAAAAAAAACGCTGCCAGAAAGTCAACTTGCGATGCAAACACAAAAAGCTAGGGACAGTACGGCGTTTCTGAATAATAACCTCTGCATCTGGAACAGGCGCTGGAGTCCCTGAAACTCGCCTGCCCTCCACCCCTGCTGCACTCTGCCCCACCCAATCTGCTTCTTACCGCTGAACAAAGGACCTGAAAGAACTTTGTGACTTCTATGCTGGTTTAAGTTCAGTGCTGCTGCGGCCTCAGGGAGAGGGAGGTCAGGAGAAAGGTAAGTGCAGAGAAAAGCTAGTTTGGCGGCCCATGGGAAGAAAATGCAAGCGGGCTTCTTGGGGTAAGCACAGAAAATAAAGAGAATGCGTATCCTTACCCCCTACTTATGCTGGGATACCAACAAGAAGACTGAGTATGTAATGAGGGCACTTCAAGAATGAAGGTATGAAAAGAAATGGAATAAGGAATTGGAGGGGTTAGGAGAGAAAACTAGAGTTCTCCTCTAAAGGAGGAAGTAAGAAAGTTCTTTCTGGGATGACAGAAGGATTTCAAAAATCTCAGGAGGAAATTCTGCAGTTATCAAGGGGAGTAGGGGCTTCTCAACACCCCTAAAGCTCCTCACTGGAAGACAGGTGAGGTTCCCTGCCTCAGCTGGGTTTATCGAAGAACACTGGACAGATCCCCTTATAAGAATGTGCAGAATAACTGGATGGAATTGCAAGCTTGAAGTAGCGGCTGTCCGGAAAAGCTGACCAGGTCTTTCCGTGGGACGACTGGAAGGGATGCGAAGGGACCCCTCTCAAAGTCAGGAGGGTTTGGGGACTGGAGGGAAGAGCTGAAGTGGCTTCTGAGGAGTTGGGTTTGTCCTGGGAGGAGAAGGCAAGAAACTTTGTGCAATGACGCCACAAGTGAGTTGTTTTTGGAGTTAAGGACTCCACCTTAATTGAAAAGAGGTTCCTGAGCTAAGAAGAAGCTTGGGAAAGGATCTGAAAACCTGCAGGATTTGGCGGAAATGCCACACATCCCCAGACTAGAGCAAGGGTCCAGGATTACCTCAAAAGAAAAGGAATAAAGAGGAATTCGAAGGGAACTACTGTCTTGAGAGTGCAACTCTGAAGTGTTGTGGAAGAAATTCGAAAGTACTCCAGCGGGAAGTTGGGGTGAGGTCCCCGCGAGGCTGGAGTGGGCGGGCACTCGACATTTCCAGGGGTCCCCAGGGCTGGGGACAGGCGGCGGACGCAGAGGCTGGGGTGGGACAGGGCCAGTACTCACAGAGCGGATCTCCAGCGCCAGGGCGCATTGCAGCGCCTTCACCTTCGGCATCCGCGCAGGGTGGTGCGGCGGGGAGGGACCCCCGGCCTCCGGCCCGAGTGCGGCGGGAAGACGCGGGGCGGGACGGGGACAGGGAGGAGATGAAGTGGCGGCGGCGGTGACAGCTGTGGCCCCCAGGCCGGGGCCCGCGGTCCAGCCTGGGTCCCGCCCGAGCAGCAGCTGAGCGCGGGGCGCGGACTCGTTGTCATGGCAGCCCGGAGGGGCGGAGCCGGAAGAGACGCGTCGGGGCGGGGCATGACAGAGTGAGATGCAGAGGGCGGGGTTCGGAGACCGATGGGGCGGGGCTTCTGACGGGGCGGAGTGGCTCTTCTGTGATGTCAAGCTGTGAGCGCTAACCGGTAGGAAAAGGAACAGTTGTGCTATGGGGCCTCTGCTCAGGTCTGGGAGTCTTGGGTTCCAAAGTGGTGATCGCACCACGGGGAAGTGGCGTCAGCCTGTGGCCTCAGTTTCTCCACATATACTATAATTAGTAATCTTTCTTGAGTTTGAATTTTATAATACAGTTTACAAAACCAATATATGAAATAGGGAATTAGCGCCCAAGACAAAGGCAAAAACCGGGATGGAACCCGAGATCTCTCAAGTAAAATCACGGTTGCCTCCCGAGATCACCTTCTTAGTCAGCTGTTCTGTGATTCTCTGTCAGTGTGTCCCTATTTCCCTTCAGGATTTCCTGTCCAGTTCACCACTGTGTGACTCTATGCCTGTTGCTCAGATGGAACTCTCAATCACAGACCTACAGTAAAGAGGATGCTGGCCATAGATCATGAAAAATAAAAAGAAGCTAAAAGGCTGTCCAGTTAAAGTCCATGATAAAGTTATTTTTACTGCAAAATATGTTAACTATGTGTATATGAAGAATATATGTATAGGAAGAGTATATGGATATGAGTATCAAATACATGCTAACAATGGAGGGGAGAGTATCTGTGTTTTTTATCACTCAGTTAAGAAACAGGATGATATTAATGCCTAAAATATTCCCTTAACATTGCCTTACAAACTTTGTCCTGGAAGTAAACCCTGCAATGACTTTCATTACAATAAATCTTCTGCTGTCATGTATGCATTTCCAAACTACATTACTGCTCAGTTTACCTTGTTTACTGTTAAATAGATTTAATATTTATATATTTTTCTGTTACTTGCTTACTTCTTTATGTTGTGGGAACTAGGCAATACTAATGTCATGTATTTGAAGTTTCTACCATGATTAGACAATATTCCAATATGGAGATGTACATTGATTTATAAACCTACATTCTTTATCCTATGTACTATTGGTGATCATTTGCATTGTTTATATTTTGTCTCTTATTAACAATAATACTGTTATGAACATTCTAGAATATATTAGCACTTGAGAGGTGGCTCAGCAGTTAAAAGCACTTGCTGTTCCAGAGAACCAGAGCTCAATTCTCAGCACTCACTTTGGGCAGCTCACAACTGCCTGTATGTCCAGCTGCACAGGGAGTCTGATGTGTTCTTCTGGCACCCTGGTGCACACGTGTGTACATGTACACAGACACACACATAAATGATTTTAAACCTTTAGAATAGGTCCACTAATGCATGTGTGGTGGAAGAGGAGTGACCCCTGTGCAAAGTGCAGGTTTTGCACATGTGGGATTTTAAAGTAATACTACTACATCTTTCAAGGCTACACTAATTCCTGCTTCATCAAGAAAAATATGAGTGCTTTTTGTCACTCTTGCCAACATTGATGTTTGCATTTATTTAAATTTTTTTAACTTTAATTCTTTGTGGATTTCACATCATGCATTTCGATCCCACTTATCTCACTGTCCCCTGGCATCTGCTCTCAGCCCATGAAATATCCCCCCAAAACAAAACCAAATTTAAAAGAAAAACCAAAACAAAACAAAGAAAAAAGAGACACAAACAAAACAAAACAGAAACAGACAAAAAATAAAAATAAAAGAGGAAGAATCTTGTGGAAGCTGCAGTGTGGCCAGTTGACTCACACAGTTTACCCTTTAGTCCATTCATCTTTACTTGCAAGGTTCCTTGATCTGGCTCGAGGCCTCAGGCTTCCGCTACACACTACACCACCAAAACGGGCTCTCAGTGGGACTCCTTTTGGATATCCTGTTGTCCTGTGTCATGGAGATCCTGCTGTTTTGGATCTGTAAGTTTGTTTCCTTCACATACTCCAACAGTTCATAGATGGAGTGGATGTTGGATTGAGCTAACTCATAGCCCTGGTTCTGGGCCTGGGTGGTAGCTAGGTTGGTCAGCCTGTCGGCTTTCCTTCCTTGTCACTACCCAGGCAAGCTCTCCAGCACTGCCCAGGCTAGCTCATAACTCAGTCTACAGCAAGGAGTCCTCAGATCTGGGTCCCCCACACACACACCACCAGAGCCAGCTCTACTGTTTTGCCCAGGCTAGGTGCAAGGCCCTCCCTCCTGGTTGCTGAAAGGGGAATCTGGAGGGTTGGCATCAGCTCTCCTGCTCTCACACCCTCGGGGTCGGCTCACCTGTGCCCCTGACCACAGGGTCATCTCTAGTGTGCTGCCCAGGTGAGGTGCACACCTGAGTTGAAGGGTAGAACCATCTTTCCGGAGTTTGGGAGGGGGTGCAGCTCTAGCCTGAGGGGCGGAGCCCGCTGTCCAGCAAGGGCACAAGGCCAGCTATCCCAGGGCGAGTGAAGGGCAGGACTGCCTCAGCACAGCCTAGTTCCAATGACCCCTTGTGCTAACACAGGCCACGGACATTATCACAGACCACAGCTGCAGTAGGACCACGGACCCAGAAGTGGCCCTTGCCAGCAGCTCCGACCCAGGTGTCACCATGGCCCCCAGTGGCAGCACAGGCCACCCAGATCAGTATGGCCCACACAGCAGCATGGCCCTTGGACACCCTCATGGCCACAGGCGGCAGTCCAGACCCTGAGCATCTGTGTGGTCTTTGGTGGCAACATGGATCATGGCAATCAATACAGACCCCAGCTGTGGTAGGACCATGGATGTTTGCATTTTTACTTTTTGTATTTGTGATATTCATTATGGATTAATTTTGTATCTCTGATTATCGATGAGGTTGAGTGCTTTTGCATGTTTTCATTAGCCATTCACTTTCTGGGAACTGTCTAGTAGTTCCAAAAACCATTTTTGATTCAATTGTTTTTCTATCTTTTCTTTTTAATTTTATATATTCAGATAATTATTTTCATTGCAAATATACTTCCTTCTTTGTGCTTGATCTCTAATTTCTCATATGCAAATATTTGTGTATGTGTGTAATAGCAGAAAAGTGATTAAGTCTTGAAGTATGAACAAATCGAATAAAGGTCACGGCCCCATATTCCTCCCAACATTGCATTATTAAGTTCTTTTAATGTACATTAATGCCTCTTAATATATATTAAGCTCTCTTATATATTTACATAATATATAATATAATACATATTAATATCTTTTAATATATATTAAGCTCTCTTATGGGTGGTTGCCCCAACATGGAAAATATCACCTTGCTTTTGATTTTGTCAAGTGACTAGTGATCAGTCTTAGCATATGATCAGTCTTAGCATATGAGTACAAGTTTTTCTTCTATCTTTACTATAAATTGCTCATGTACTCTATTATTTTTCAAATGGGCTCATTTTTCTTTTTCATAGTAACCCTTTGTATCTGATTAATTAATTAATTAATTCAATTTCAGGCATTGTAAATACCTCTTTCTTTGTCAACTATTTATAAGCTTTGCCCACAGTTTCCTTAATTAATAGTAATAGAAACATCTAAATTCATTGTTATCAATCTGGCAGTCATTTTTTTGTCTTCTATCTGTCTCTTAATTTTCTGTTGCTGTGATTAAACACCATTGTAGCTAGAGTTTTCCTGCCTGGCCCACAGTCAGGGCAAATCTCTTTCACCTGCCAGTCCCACAGCCTCTCAGACCCGACCAAGTAAACACAGAGACTTATGTTGCTTTCAAACTGTATGGCCGTGGCAGGCTTCTTACTAACTGTTCTTATCGCTTAAATTAATCCATTTCTATAAATCTATACCTTGCCACGTGATTCGTGGCTTACCGGCATCTTCACAAGCTGTTTCTCATCGTGGCGGCTGGCAGTGTCTCTCTGACTCAGCCTTCCACTTCCCAGCTTTATTCTCCTCCTTGTCCCGCCTACACTTCCTGCCTAGCCAATGGCCAATCAGTGTTTTATTTATTGACTAATTAGCAACACATTTGCCATACAGAACATCCCACAGCACACCATTGCCAAGGCAACTTATAAAGAAAGTGTTTAATTGGGGCTTATGGTTTCAGAAGGTTAGAGTCCATGATGGTGGAACAAAGGCATGACAGCAGGAACAGCTGAGAGCTCCCACCTTGATCCTCTAGTAGGATGGAAGTAGACCTAGGAACTGCACAGATCCTTTAAAACCTCAAAGCCCATCCCTAGAAACACACCTCTTCCCACAAGACCATGCTTCCTAATTATGGTGATATTTTATTTGTACTGAAATATGATCTTATTTGTATGTTAATAAATAAAGTTGCCTGGGGGTCAGAACTAATAGCAAGCCATAGTAGAAGCTGGGTGGTGGTAGAACACACCTTTAATCCTGATCACATGACAGGCAGATCTCTGTATGTTCAAGGATACAGCCAGCACGGAGACACACGTCTTTAATCTCAATACCAACCATAGAGACCTAGAGGTCTGTATAGACAGGCAGTAACGAGGAGGTCATGTGGTTGGGTTTGCAACCAATAAGAAGGCAGAACAGAAAGTCAATAAAAGGACAGACACACAGGAAATAGGCCTCTTTTCTGAGGTGAAGGACGGCAGCAGCAGGAATGGTAAGAAGGCAGTTTTAAGTCTCAGCTCTTAGCTACTGCTCTGACCTCTTGGGCTTTTAACTCTGCATTTGGCTCTGTGTTTCTTATTTAATAAGACTGTTACATCTATACCTAATCTTTCCCAAACAGCTCCAATAAACTGGTGACCAAGTGTACAAATATATGAGACTATAGTGCTTTTTCTCATTCAAACCATCATAGTCTGTGTTTGAGTTTCTGACATTTTAAGAAGACTTAGGATTTTTTGGTTTGTTAATTTGTTTAAATATATTTCCTGTGTTTTCCACATGAACACTATGGTTTTACTTTCACATTTTAATACTGAATAAATCAAAAATCATTTATAGTATCAGTTAGTTCCAGCATTTCTGTTTAGTTTTTGGCTGAATGACCGGCCCAATGGTGAGAGTGAGGTATTGAAGTCTCCCACTATTAATGTGTGAGGGCCAATGTGTGATTTAAGCTTTAATAATGTTTCTTTTACAAATGTGGGTGCCTTTGAATTTGGGGTATAGATGTTAAGAATTGAAAGATCATCTTGGTGGATTTTTCTTGTGATGAGTATAAAATGTCCTCCATCTTTTTTTGTTTATTTTTGGTTTTAGTCTATTTTGTTAGATATTAGAATGGCTGCACTAGCTTGTTTCTTAGGTCCATTTACTTGGAAAATCTTTTTTCCATACCTTTACTCTGAGGTAAATGTCTATCTTTGATGTTGAGGTGTGTTTCTTATATGCAATGGATCCTGTTTTCTCATCCATTCTGTTAGCCTGTGTCTTTTTATTGGGTAATTGAATCCATTAATATTGAGATATATTAGCAGCCAATGGTTGTTAATTCCTGTTATTTTGGTGGTGGTGGTGGTGGTGATGATAGTGTGTGGTGTGTGTGTGTGTGTGTGTGTGTGTGTGTGTGTATGTGTGTGTGTTTCCCTCCTTTGATTTTACTGATGTGAAATTACTTATTTTCTGTGTTTTCATGGGTGTAGTTAACCTCTTTGGGTTGGGGTTTTCTTTCTAGTGCCTTCTGTAGGGCTGTATTTGTAGATAGATACTGTTTAAACTTGACTTTGTCATGGACTATCTTGTTTTCTCCATCTATGGTGATTGATAGTTTTGCTGGGTATAGTTATCTGGGCTGGCATCTGTGGTTTCTTAGAGTCAGTAGACCATCTGTTCAAACCTTTCTGGCTATTAGAGTCCCCATTGAGAAGTCAGGTTTAATTCTAATAGATATGCCTTCATATGTTACTTGCAGCTTTTAATATTCTTTGTTTTGTATGTATAATGTTTTGATTATTATGTGATGAGAGGACTTTTTTCCTAATCCAACTTATTTGGTGTTTCATAGACTTTTTGTATCTTTATAGGCATTTCCTTCTTTATGTTAGGAAAATTTTCTTCTATGATTTTGTTAAAAATATTTTCTGGTCCTTTGAGCTGGGATTCTTCACCATCTCTATTCCTTCTATTCTTAGGTTTGGTCTTTTCATAGTGTTACACATTTCCTTGATGTTTTGTGTCAGGAAATTTTTAGATTTACCATTTTCTTTGACCAATGTATTCATTTCTTCTATCCTATCTTCAATGTCTGAGAATCTATTTTCCATCTCTTGTATTCTGTTGGTGAAGTTTGCCTCTGTAGTTCCTGTTCACTTAATTAGATTTTTCAGTTCCAGAATTTCATCTATTTTTATTTTCTTTATTGCTTTTTTTCATTTTTGTCTTGAATAGTTTTATTCATTTATTTCAATTGTTTGTTTTTTTTCTTGACTTTTTTTGAGAGATTTATTCATTTTTCTCTTTAAGGAACTCTGTCATCTTCATAAAGTTGGTTTTAAGGTATTTTTCTTGTGCTTCAGTTGTGTTGGAATATTAGGGCTTGCTGTATTAGAATAGCTGGGCTCTGGTGGTGGCATATTGCCTTGGCTGGCTGTTGATTGTGTTTGTATGGGGGCATCTAGGTGTCTGGGTTTCGAGTGATTATAGGTCAAGGTGCTGATTTCTGAGTTTGTCAATGTTGGATGGCATTTTGTTCCTTGGTTTCTGTTTCCTCTCTGGTCTTCAATACAGTGTGGCCTGTGGTTGAGCAAGGGGTCTCCACTCAAGTTGAAGACTAGTACAAGGTGACAAAAAAGAGTCGAGGCATTGGAGATAGAGTGGGAGGGGTGGTGGGAGAGTGAGAATGTTCTTGGTTGGCGGTCTACCTGGACTTCTAGTGGCTAGAGTGGCCTCTGGTCAAGCAGGGGTTCTTTGTCTGAGTTTAAGGCCAGGACATAGCTACAAGAAGGGGAGGGGTATTGGGAATAGATAGGGTGGGGGCCACTGAGTGAGGGAGGGTGGGAGTTCTGTGGGAGGGCAGTCTACCTGGACTTCTGGTGGGAAGAGTTACCTCTTTTCAAGTGCTGGGGGGTATATCGGGGATAGGTGATCAGGCACACAGAGAGTGAGGGCAGTCTGCAGGCAGCTGGCATGGACTCTGGTCGAGTAGGGGCTGTATTGACTTCTTATTGCTGCCATAACAAGTTGCCACAAACTCAATGGTTTATGACAACACAGATTTGCAGTTTAGTAAATTTACAGTTTAGTAAATGAGAAATCAGACACAGGCTTTGCTTGTCTCAAAGAGAGACAAGTAAGCCTGGCTTCATTTCTAAAAGATCTGGCAGAGTATCTATTTCCTTGCCATTTTCAGCCTTTAGAGGCCTCCAGCTTTCCTTGGATCATGTTTTCCTCCCATTCTCTTCAATGACAACAGTTGCAAGTCAAATATTTCTCATTCGAATCCACTTTCTATCTCTCTCTTCCATTTGTACAGACCTTTGTTTTATTGGGTCTAGGCAGGCAAGATCATTTTTGTTTCAGTCTGTAACATAAATTTTTGCTCCACATAAAATGACATATTCATAGAGTCCCAGTGAGATGGTTAGTTTTTTGTCAATTTGACACAAGCTAGAGTCACCTGGGAAGAGGGAACCTGAATTGAGAAAATCCCTCCATCAAATTGGCCTGTAGCAAGTCTATAGGGGCATTTCCTTGATTGATGATTGATATGGGAGGGACCAGCCCACTGGGCCATACCACCCCTAGGGAAATGGTTCTTAGTAGTATAAGAAAATAGGCTGAGCAAGCCATGAGGAGCAAGCCAGTAAGCAGTGTTCTTTCATGGTCCCTGCTTCAGTTCCTGCTTCTAGCTTCCTGCCTTGAGTTCTTGCTTTAGCATCCTATTATGATAGACTGTAAACCAAATAAACTCTTTTCCTTCCCAAGTTGCTTGTGATTATGACATTTTATCACAGCACTAGAAAGCAAGCTAAGACCCCATGTTTAGAACATGATATTGTTCTGCCTAAGCACAAACACCAAAAAAGAATAATGGCTGAATTGCCTTGAAACACATCAACTATGTTGAAAATTCACATTGGTAATGTTACCCAAAGTGGAGGAAAGTGTGAGTTAGCTCTGGATGACTAGAAGAACCAATGCATTTTGAAGACTTACAATAAAAGGAATAAATTCATCCTGAATGCTTTGTTTGAACTAAACTTCAGAATGACCCAAAAATTGACAAGGGAAATTTCTTTACAGAAAACTCCCAGCTGTCAATAGGAATAACAAACTAGAATATCCATTATTGCTAAAACTAGTATGGAAATGCTGACTCTGATGGTTTGAATGGGATGTCTCCTATAGTCCAGGCATTTAAATACTTGGTCCCCAGTTGGTGGCTGTTTGGAGAAGCCTAGGGGGTATGGCCTTGCTAGAAGAAGTATGCCACTGAGGGGAGGCTTTGAGAGTTTAAAGACTTGTACCATTTCAAGTTTGTTATCTGTCTCCTGCCTGAAGCTCAAGATATGTTTTCTCAGTTGTTCCTGCCTCCATGCCTAATACTTGCTACCATGCTTCCCTACTGTGGTGTGGATGGATGCTTAGCCCTTTGGAGCCATAAGCTCAAGATAAGCCTTTCCTTCTGTCAGTTGCCTCTGTCATGGTGTTTTATCACAGCAATAGAAAAGTGAGACTAAGACATGGATAGGGAATGACAGGATGGACAGATGAGTCTGACAACAAACACAACTTCAATACTGACACAAAGGAGAGACAGTTGGACACTGTGATCCTTCTGAAGTGATGCAATTGGGAGTGGGTTGTGCTTTTAATGTCAAAAGCTGTAATCTGACCAAACATCTAAATCTACCGACAATATACAGGAAACAGCACTCAAAAGAATTTGTTAGACAAAGACACAGGGATGTCAACAGCAAAGTAAACACATAGTGTAACTTCTTCAACAGCTGATGTGGGGATGGGGAGCAGGGAGAAGGCTATGTCTTAAAAAGACTAAGGAGTTGCAATGGTTTTTGTTGATGTTTGTTTGTTGTTTTTCGGCTCTGGCTGGAGAGATGGCTCCGCAATTACAAATGCTTGTTTCTCTTCTACAAGACCCAAGCTCAGTTCCCAACACCCATGCTGGGTGGCTCACAAACTGCTTGTAACTTCAGTACCAGTGGACCTGACAACCTCTTTTGACTTCTGCGGATACCTGCACTCATGTACACATGCCCATACACTGATACACACACAGACACATAATGAAAAAATTGAAGAAAGACTTTTTTTAAAGTATAGTCCTTGTTTAAGAGTATGTTCACAGCTGGGCAGTGGTGGCACACGCCTTTAATCCCAGCACTAGGGAGGCAGAGCCAGGTGGATCTCTGTGAGTTCGAGGCCAGCCTGGTCTACAGAGCGAGATCCAGGACAGGCACCAAAACTACGCAGAGAAACCCTATCTCAAAAAACAAAAAAAAAAAAAAAAAAAAAAAAAAAGAAAGGAAGGAAGAAAAGAGTATGTTCACACACTTTGAAGAATTTATGAGTGAAAATATTCCTATGTGGGACAGGAGAGGAATTGGAGAAGAATGAATGGGGGTGGTATTTGAACAAAACACATATATGCATATATGAAATTCTCAAATATTAAAAATATAAAAGCAAAACATTAAAATGTTCCAGTAGAGTGGGAGATGACAATTGATGGAAACAGGTAAAGACGGGTATTAAGTTAAAAACATGATGAGTGAATATAAGATACAGATGAACTGGAGTTCCTTACACTGGGATGTGTGTGTGTGTGTGTGCGCGTGCATGCGTGCGTGCGTGCGTGCGTGCATGTGTATGTGTGTATTTTGTTTATTTTACATTAAAACATACAAGAGGAAACAGCTAGAACTGAGGAGATGGCTGAGTCAGGGAAGTGATGGTCGGAGTTCGGATCCCCAGCATGCACACACTTAGCCATCTGTGGTAGTGTGCTCCTGTAACCCAGTGCTGAGAGAATAAAGATGGGTGTCTCTGTGAGTCACTCACAGAGACCCCAGCCACCCTGGCCTCCGTGGCAAGCCCCAGATTCAATGAGAGACCTTGTCTCAAAAAATAAGGTGGAGATCGATAGAGGAAGATATGCTGAGATTATTGGCAACATTTAGCCAATAAAATATCTATATATGTAAACAAACATACATGTGGGTACAATAGAACATGTAGAAAAGAGAACAAGAAAGGCTAAATATTAAGCGATAAGGAAAGACTGAGTACAGATAATGGACGTGAGTTCTCAAAGAGGATATAAAGTTAATTGTTTCTCTAGTTACAATTATATCCGTTTTCCCCCCCTTTTTCAGTGGCAGACAACTACATAAAAACGTGTTCAATAGTGAAAATAGTGTGAAGCTCCATAGCTCCAGAATGCCTATCTTAACTATAATAGAAGTTCATTGCTATGTATGAACTGTGGGTCAGGTCAATTGTGATGTATGATGTTTATTTTATTTTAGAGTTTTTTATAATGAAGTTTGTAAAATAAAAAAGAAATAAGATGAAAAATGACAAGATTAACCTCTGTCTTCCACCCGTAGGTAGACACACACACATGAACATGTACACCCGCATATAGTACACACACATAGATAGATATTCAGCAGATTGAAATGTCCATTGTGTACTGATTATTGATGTTATCACATAAGCAATCAGTTGTAGTCATTTAAGAAGTAAATTACATTAGTAGATTTTTAATGGCATACATTGCTTATATTCCCCACACCATTTTATTTTATGAATATGTTTTATGCTATGTATAATAGCCAATGTTTGACTTAGAATTTTACACATCTACATTAAGAAAAACAGACCTATATGCTTCTTTTATGTCTCTTTCCTGACTGTAGAATCTAGATTACCTGCCTGATCAAATAAGGAAGTGACCATGTGCTTTTACCCACAGATCCCTGAAGCAAGAATTCTTTCGTTTTCATTTTTCTTTAACTTTTTTTTTCTTATATTCTGAAGATGATGTATGTTGTTCTGTCATATGAGTATCTGTGTCTGCTAATGTCTCCAATTTTCTAGGAAGTCTATCAAGTTAGTTTTCATTTCGGTAAATGTGTCACCTAGTTCAAAGATGTCCACTTGTTAGTTTCCACACATCTACTAAGATTCTCTACCGTTTCATTCCCTAGGACCACTTTTTCCTTTCCTTTTTAAGCATATTTTCTCTTAATTTCTTAAACGTGTCAGGCATGATAGTACACACTGTTAATCCTAGAACTCAGGAGACAGAGGCAGGTGGATCTCTGTGTGTTCCACACCAGCCTAGGAATACATAGTAGCAAGTTACAGACCAGTCAGCATTACATAGTAAAACCCTGTCTCAATTTTTTTTTTCTCCAACATGATTAAAGTATCTACAGCTTTAAATTCATGTGTGCGTGCACACATTCATGTGTGTGTATGAATGTGTGTGGGTAGTGTGCATGTGTATGTGTTGGTGCTCACCCATGCAGGTACATGTGGAGGGCAATTGATTCTCCACCTTGTATTTTTTGAGACAAGGTCTTTCTCTGAACCTGGAGCCCTTTGTTTGACTATACTGCCTGGCTAATGAGCACTCAGGATTCACCTGCCTCTTCCCTCCTATCTCACCCCAGGAGTTACAGATAAGCACAACCACACCCAGACTTTACATGGGTTCTGGAAATCTGATCTCAGATTCTCATGTTTGCTCCCAAGCACTTTATCCACTGGGCCATCTCTAGCCCACTCCCCCATGTTTATATATATATGTAATTTTATAATTAACTTAATTTCACATATCAGCCACGGATTCCCCCGTCCTCCATCCTCCCACCCCCCAGCCCTCCCCCCCCTTCCCACCTCCTCCAAGGCAAGGTCTCCCCTGGGGAGTCAGCCAAGGCAAGTCCAGTCCCCTCCTCCCTACGCCAAGGCTGAGCAAAGTGTCCCAGCATAGGCCCCAGCCTCCAAAAAGCCAGCCCATGCACCAAGGACAGGTCCTTGCTCCACTGCCTGGGGACCTCCCAAACAGTTCAAGCTAATCAACTGTCTCAGTTATCCAGAGGGCCTGGTCCAGTTCCATGGGGACTCCTCAGCCATTGGTTCACAGTTCATGTGTTTCCACTAGTCCATGGGGACTCCTCAGCCATTGGTTCACAGTTCATGTGTTTCCACTAGTTTGGCTATTTGTCCCTGTGCTTTTTCCAATCATGGTCTCAATATCTCTTGCTCATTCAATCCCTCCTCTCTCTCACCAATTGGACTCCTGGAGCCCCACCTGGGGCTCAGCTGTGGATCTCCGCATCCGCTTCCATCAGACACTGGATGAGAGTTCTATCATGACAGTCAGGGTGTTCAGCCATCCGATCCCCCATGTTTTTATGACACAGTTTCACTATGGAGCACAGGCTGGATCTGGAACTTACTACGGAGTCCAGGCTGTCCTAGAACTCACATTCCTCGTGCCTCTGTCTCCCAAGTGCTGGGATTACAGGTGCACACAAACACTGAGCTCTTTTAAAGTCTTAGATTTTCACACTGCCCAACATTTATGTCCTGTTGAGATGCACATGCCACAGCGTGCATGTGGTATTCAGAGCACAGCTATGTAGAGTCAGTCAGCTCTCTCCTTCTAACTTTACATGGGTTCCAGAGAGCAAACCTGGGTCCTCAGGCTAGCACAGCATGTGCATTTACCAGTGGAGCCATCTCATTGGCTCCTGGATACTTTAATATCACACTGTTTAACATTGAATTCTGCTTTTTCTTTCTTTTTTTTTTTTTTGAAGTGTTGATTCTTATGCTAGCAAGCAGTTTAATGTCGGCATACTTTAAAGCTGAGTAGATGTAATGGTGTACTTTACTAGTGAAGAGCCTGTGGGGTTTCTAAAGCCCCACTAACTGGTAGAATTTAACTTGGTTTCTAAATTATGTTTCCCTCTGGATATTGTTATGCTTATTTACAGGTTTTGCTGGGATGAGTCTGTACACCATCCTGTGGGGCATGGTTCCCACTGCTAAGTCTCCATAGACAGCCTTGGCTGACCTAGCTTATGTGTAATCCTCAGGCAGAAGAGAACGACAACGTACTTGACAAGGAGAAAAGTGTTCTTCTTATAACCCAGGCCATGTCTTCTTTCCTCCTAGAACACTTGTTTTCAGGGAGGCCAGTGACTCCTGGGATGTACAAACTCAGAGCTAAGTGCTTTGTGTGGTTCTTTAGCTGCAGTGTGTAGTGGGGTGCATGTAGATGAGACTCCATCCTCTCCGGTGCAGCTTTCCTGGGTCCTGGAGGACAAGCTTGACACCGATTATAGACTTCTACTTACACTTCCCGCCCATTCACAAGTAAAAAGCTTGCCTTGCCTGGTGTCTGCTACAAACACTCTGTCATACTGACTACAAATTTTTTCTAGGAACTTCTGCATTTACAAAGTATGAAGGGGAAATTCTGTCTGTTTGAGAAAGTTTGGAGTTCTACTGTGCCCTAGAACAGCTGATTCTAAGTATTTCTGTACTGTCTCAGTCCTGTAGCAGATGCTACCTGGCAAGCTGCAAGTGGTCCAACTCCTTGCAAATCAAATTTATCCCTCTGCCTGAACATTTGAGGGAATTCCTCACAGCTTTCTTGGGTTCTCTCTGCACAGTTCATTTTTCTCGGATTCCTTGAACTAAAGATTCCAGCAGCCCCAGTGTCAACCTGACCTTGCCTCCTGTGTTCAATGGGGCCAGCATGTAGTGCTTGGGTACCTTCTCTCTACATAACCTACAGCTGGCAAACTGTTCTCATGCAGAACCTGGACTTACCTTGTGATCAGACTTATACTGCCTGTCATCCAGTGTTTGAAACCAGTTGCTTTCTGTACTTCATCTAATTTTACATTTATTTAAATCAGGAGAGCTAATTATATATTAATTTTATAATAAAACTCAGTTATTCCAGTTGGGGAGCTATATCAGAACACAAGAACCATTCTTGTTTAATATGAAAGCTCTTTAGCCTGGGTATATGTTAACAGGTGACTTGTAAAAATTAAACGAGTGGCATGTTTCAGAAGGAAGTTTAATATCAGTGTTCACGTTAAATCTGTCGGATAATACATCCTATCAAACACACTAAGAGTTCACAGTGTTAAATATCTCTAAATGGTTGGGCTTAGCCTTTTAACCCTTTCTAACCTCTCTTTGTAACTCAGCACCTAGTTTTGGAGATTAAAGAAATCCATAAGAGGTTTCATTTAAATTGGTTCACATAATAAAAGAAATCAAATTACTTCTAAAAATCATGAACGTCCCTCCTGCCAAGCATGATGGTTAATCCAGCATTTGGAGGGTAGAGTAAAGAATACCTGAGTTCAAGGCTACATTGGGCTACATAGTGAGGTCCTGTCAAAGTAGAGATTTTAAAAGATTAAACTCCTACTCTGTTTACAGTGAGGCCTGGGCCAAGAATCCAGAATTCCTGTTGTGTGTGTGTTTGTGATGATTACTTGACACAATCTGGAATCTCCTGAGGAAAGGCTCAATGAGTGACCATCTGTATCATGTTGGCCTGTTAGCGTGTCTGTGGGTGATTGTCTAGATTATGTTAACTGATGTGAGTAGAGCTAGCTTAAAAGAGGGCAGCACCATCCCCTAGGCTGTGGATCCTGAGTTATATGAAGAGCAGAGAAGGAGAACTGAGCTGCAGGCATGCATGAATGCATGCATTCTCTCCCTCCTCCTGGCTAAGGATGTGCTTAGCTGCTTAAAGTTCCTGCCATCTTGACTTCTGGCGATGATGGACTATGTCTTTGGGTTTCTATTGCTGTGAAGAGACACTATGACCACAGCAGCTCTTACAAAGGAAACATTTAGTAAGGGCTGGCTTACAGATTCAGAAGTTTAGTCCATTGTCATCACGGTGAAAAACACGGAAGCCTGAAGACAGGGTGTGCCGTTGCCCATGTCAGAGGAGCAGCAGGATGCAATTGACTTCAGGGGATCAGCTCACCAGGAAACAAAGCACTGATGGATGCATCTTGCATAGGCAAGACTCTGAGAGCCTCAGCCCCAGAATCTCTTGCTACTGCTGTGTCTTTGCATGTTTGCCGCTGCCATTTCTCTCTGGTATCTGGCATAGTGCGAATTTGTGGGGAGGGTCCCCATTGACCTTAATATAATGTAATTATCTCATGGAAATATCTCATTCTATTGTGTAAGCCCCTCAAGCCACGTGAACAGGTCCCAAGAACCTCTAACTGCCAGGTTCCACCCACAGAATACTCTAACTGCCATAACTGCTGGACCCTGCCCCCATCCTACAGAATCAAAAGTCCAATCTCTGGACATGAAATCCCACCAATCTCTACCCTGGAAAGCTCCACCCTGGAAAGTTCCACCCACTTCCCAAAAAAACTCTATATAAGCCCTGTATCCTGTTCAGTTGGCTGCTCTTTCTCACCTGAGCAGAGGCAGCCACCCTCCTGTTTTTTCCCCTCCCAATAAATCTCTTGTACAAGTTTTGTTGTGAGGCGTGACTTTGTTGTACTCCTTGGCTCCTGGCTGCCAGGACACCTTTACATCCATGGTGTAATGCTTACATACTGGGCATTTTTACCTGTGGATTAATATGAAGATTATTTAAACCTAAGCTGTGCTGTTTAACTGAAGCAATGATTTTATACAATAATAGTATTAGTTTAAATAGGATTTTGATGATTTAGGGCCTTTAATAAACATAGGAAGATATTATGATAGAGGTTAGTTTGGTGGGAAAACTAATATAGGTAAGAGCAAGATATGGTGTTGTCCCCATCCCTGATAAATCAGGGGCTGCAAAGGATAGAAAATAAGAACAAGGAAATGTCACCAAGCTAGTTTCTCTTGATGCACAATATAAACTGCGACTTAGGTTAATGATTAAGAAAATTGAGTCCCAGAAGCTAAGTTAGCTCAAGTTATTTTAATCTTAATGTTGAGATACATGTTTACAGGTTTCAGTGTGCACCATAGCTAAAACAAAGCTTTAAATAATGAATTAAGGTTAGGTTAAGATGTTAATAGCTTTGAGGTGAAAAATCTTGGGAAACAATATAAAGTTTAGAAAGGCACATAGTTGAGTGAGGGACTCATTAAGGTCAGGGAACAAGAACAAAGCAGCCCAATTATTTTTAGCCTTTCTTGCTAGGATTGGTTGGTGATCAAGGGTGATGATTGATTCCTTGTACCCATTTCTGCCCTCAGATTCCTGATATAAAAAACAGTTGATGAGGGGGTATACACCCTGAAGATTTAAAGTAGAGATGACTGATTCTTTTTGATATATAAAAGTTTAGGTTTTCATGTTTGTGATTCTTTTAAGATTCCTTATAAGAATACCTTTTGAAACAAGTAATAAAATGATTGATCCTTTCTTTGTTACTGCAAAATTCAACCTGTCAGTTAAAGAATTGGCTGAGAAAAATATCTTACTTGCTTATATTCTGTTAATCTATAACAAATTACTTGGGTATGAATGTGTGTGGGTTCTTAGGACAACTTGTTTTTCACCTGTAATATGTAAAATATTTAATCACGTAAGGGATATTAAAACCACGCTGGTTTTTACTTGTATTCATTGTAATCATTCACTTGAAAAATAAAATGTAACCAAGTTGTAATTTTTATACTGCTTGAGAGATTTTGCTGGGGTATATAAGCTATAAGAGAATAAAAAAAGACACGAGAGAAAGAAAACACCAGGAAAGATGTAGAAGGAGAGCTAGAAGGAAGACACCAAGAGAGACAGAAGGGATATATCAGAGTAGAAAAACAGAACAGAAAAGAAATAGAGTAGAAGAAACATCAGTAAAAATAATAAAATGAAGAATTAAGCTTTGGCCCTGAGAAAAGTCCTCGTGTGCTCGTCTGTCCGGCAGCTCACCTGCTCTGCATCTCCTCTTCAGTTTCTCTGACCTACTGAAGGCTTGCCATTCATCAGCATCCTAGGTGAGATCCTGACATGTTAGAGATTTAGAGGGGTGTGTGTGTGTGTGTGTGTTTCCTTTTTATACTGGCCCCAGAGAGTTAAGTTTTACTCCCTCAGATAGCAAAGTCAAGTTGAGTGATAATCTGCTTACTCCACTGGCTTCGCCTCAAGCCCTAAGTTACTGGAGGCAGCATTAATGGTGCAGGAGGAGGAGCTGAGAGTTCCACATCTTGATCTGAAGGCAGCAGAAGGAGACTGAGACTGTGTACCACACTGAGCACAGCTTGAACACATGAGACCTCAAAGTCTGCCCCAACACTTCCTCCACACTTCCTGACACTTTGGGTTAAGCATTCAAACACACGAGTCTATGCGGGCCATTCCTATGCAAACCACCACAGACTGTCACCCAGGATTGTGAGCTAAAACAAACTTTTTCTAAGTTGTTTTTTGAGGATGTTTTTATCACAGCAACAAAAGCGAAGCTAGAACATTATATAAGAAAAGAGGTGTGGGGTGGCTCTCTGGAGACTTGGTTTTCTATCCCTGCTCAGATACTCCATTGACTCTAAGCCCACCTTAAATGGAACACTTCACTCCTTAGGCTTCAGTTTCTTCGTCTGTGAAATGAGTACCATAACAATCCCTACCTCATAGGATTTGTTTAGGGTTAAATCAAGTACTAAACAGTAAAAAGAAGTTCTTGTTGACTGAGGAGTGAGTTAAATGCTTTGTTGTGTGGGCTTTATTGTACTCTTTTATTTATGTGATAGTCTTTTTAAAATATCCATAGGAAAAAATTCTTCTGATAAAATGTTTCAAAACATTCTAATTATCTCACATTGCAAGCCAGAGGTAGAGAAAGGACACTTAGAGATCAGGTTAACTTGGCCTAGATCTTTTCCCTATGTTGTCAGTGCAGCAGCAACTTGGTTTTCTTTTCATTTTCTTTTGTATGTAAAAAAGTTTGCATAGAAAATGTGCTTAATTACAAATGTGTTGAGTTAAAAATCAGACCTCTTAAATTTCAGCCCTTAAATTCAGACTAACATGGGGCTGTTGCTGTCTTTGCCACCTGCTAGTTCAGTGACCAGGCCTCGCCTCCTTGTGTATATGCAATCCATCTCACAGACTTCCACAAAGTGAAAAGTACCAGGCCCAGGACAGCAGGAAACAGTAACCTCAGGACAGCAGTGACCTCAGGACAGCAGTGACCTCAGAACAGACAGCATTGACCTCAGGGCAGCAGTGACCTCAGAACAGACAGCAGTGACCTCAGAACAGACAGCAGTGACCTCAGGGCAGCAGTGACCTCAGGACAGCATTGACCTCAGAACAGACAGCAGTGACCTCAGAACAGACAGCAAGTGACCTCAGGACAGCATTGACCTCAGGACAGCAGTGACCTCAGGACAGCAGTGACCTCAGGACAGATAGCAGTGACCTCAGGACAGACAGCAGTGACCTCAGGACAGAAAGCAGTGACCTCAGAACAGACAGCATTGACCTCAGGGCAGCAGTGACCTCAGAACAGACAGCAGTGACCTCAGAACAGACAGCAGTGACTTCAGGACAGACAGCAGTGACCTCAGGACAGACAGCAGTGACCTCAGGACAGTAGTGACCTCAGGACAGACAGCAGTGACCTCAGGACAGAGGGCTTGAGTTCTCTCCTTTCTATTCTCAGGTCAGCACTGACCAGGTCAGAAGTCTTCTGAAGACCACCAGATTTGGTTTGAATTCTTTGAGCTAGCGGTCAGCCATGGATAGGAGCATCCTGCCTCAGCCCAGAACTGACTTGTGTTCACTCTTCCCTCCATGCTGTAACTGACTCCCAGGAGTTCCTTCTGCCACTGCCTTAAAGTCTGCTGCTAGTTCCTAAGTCCTGGGCCTAGAATTACGGAGAAAGAGCCAGTGTGAGAGGCAGCCCTTTGAAGCACAGGCAGCACTAAAACAGAAACGGCACAGCTTCTGAACTCGCCTCTTTTATCCTGCATGGAACTTCCTAGGAAGCAAGTGCAGTGGAATGTGTGAACCCTAACCTCACTACCCCACTTAATGAACACTTTGAGATAACTTTTTCTTTTATACTATCTACTTTGCATTTATTTGAAGTGAGGATGATAACTCAGAATAGCCAGCCAATCAGCGGCATTTTAAATACCGCCATTGGTGACTGTTAGCCAATCAGAGGCATTTTTTAAACACCTTCATTGGTGACTGACAGCAGATCACAGGCTTTTTAAACACCTCCATTGGTGACTGACAGCCAATCAGAGGCATTTTGAACACCTTCATTAGTGGCTGACAGCCAATCAGAGGCATTTTGAACACCTTCATTAGTGGCTGACAGCCAATCAGAGGCATTTTGAACACCTTCCTTGGTGGCTGACACTCGTTAGTATTCAGTATCTTTCAGGAAACTCATCTCTAACAATCACTGTCTTCATTAGTAAAAAGAATTTTAATAGCAGCAGCCGCCATCACTACTCACTGATACTGTGTGTCAGGCATTGCACAAAGTACTTTAGGAACAAAGTGACATACCTCACATGATTCTGCAAGGTTTCAGTATTCCTACTTAACAAAACAGGAAGCCAAGTTGGAATAAATTAGCTTACCCAGGAACAATGACAGTGCCTGGCAGAGCAAGAATTAAAGTTAGAACTGTCTTAATTCAAAGGCAGCCTTCTTTTTGCTATAATGATGATTCTGTATTGTGTCTCATTTTAGTATTATGAGTAAAAAAATATGCCAATTAAGTGCGACAAAATACACCAAATACTCCTGATAACCGTGGTTATTATATTATTATCACAAAACAGATGTTATAAAAATAATTTTATGGCCAGGCAGTGGTGGCACACTCCTTTAATCCCAGCACTTGGGAAAATATGATCAGCTGTCAGTCACCAATGGAGGTGTTTAAAATGCCTGATTGGCAGAGGCAGGTAGATCTCTGTGAGTTCAAGGCCAGCCTGGTCTACAGAGTGAGTTCTAGGACAGCCAGAGCTACACAGAGAAACCCTGTCTCAAAAAAAAAAAAAAATATGATTTGAATTCTGTTATTAAACACATGCCCCGATCATCTATGTTGATAATTCTGTGCACCTTATAGGAGAACCATTTCTAAACCTTTAACATTATGCTTGGTTATCACTAAGAATACTACAGAAGCCTTAACAGAAATGATTATGATTTTTCAAGTCTCTGATAGTTTGTTATGACAGACAAAACAGATGATGGGGAGATGGCTCAGTTAATAAGTACTAGCCATTTAAACATGAAGACCTAAGTTTGGTCCCTAGCATCCACATAAAAGGCTAGGTGTAGTAGTATGCCTGTAACCCCGATGCTGGGGACACCAAAACAGAAGGACTCCAAGGAGCTTGCTGGCCAGCCAGCTTAGTCTAATCAGTGAGTTTCAGGTTCAGTGAGAGACCCTGTCTCAAAACACAAGGTGGAAAGTTATACAAATACCCATGTTGACCTCTGGCCTCCACGCACATGTGCACACACATGCACATGTGTGCCCCATGCATACTAACTTTCACAGACCCATGAAATGCACTAAAGCAGAAATCACTTTGTTGTAAGAATTTTATTGTACAGAGCAGTATGAATTGTACCCTTTGGAAAAATGCATTTGGGTTTAAGATGTATTCTCCAATTACATGTAATAATAGATACCCAGAAGAATGCTTTGTTTTATTAACCTTGTCTCCCTTAAGTAAGATGCTAGCTCAGTCAATAAGAATTAGAGTATCATTCCTCTGGATGAGCTTTAGAAAGTAATAAGCCAGTGAAGGATCACATCCACATTTTTATATGACAACCTCAGGGTAAACAGGCATGAGTAACGAGCCAGAGTGGGTCGTTACTGGAGACAATGGAAGAGCACACAGTGAAATTTCGAGTGCTGGGTACAAACCACTTCCTGGAAGTGGGCATGACTTCCGACCTAGCAGAGGGCCTCTTGAGGCCCAGTCCTACTTCTCCATTATAAAACAAAGAGCCTGTTGACACAGTTCTCACAGAGCTGTTAAAGATGTCTACATTTTAATCAGTGTGAATCGCTATTGTCTTCATGAGATGAGATTAGGACTTTGGCATAAACTGTGCACAACCCTGTGAAGACACCAGGTGAAGACAGCCATTTACACACTAATGAAAGAGGCTTCTTCTAATTGCTTCCTGTTGCTGTGATAAAACACTGGCCATAAAATGACTTGGTGAGGAAGGGTTTATTTGGTTTATTGGTTACGATCTACCATCAAAGGTTGTCAGGGCAGGAGATGGAAGCAGGTACTGGAGCAGAGAGCATAGAAGAATGCTGCTTGCTGGCTTGCCCCCACCCCCCCATCCCCCCACCCCCACCCACCCCCACCCCCAACCCCCCACCCCCCGTGGCTTGTTCAGCCTGCTTTCTTCTACAACCCAGGGCTGCTTGTCCAGGGATGGAACCTCTCACAGTAGACTGGGCACTCCCACATCAGTCATTAATCAAGAAGCCCCCCAGATTTGCACACAGGCCAATCTGATGGAGGCACTTTCTCAATTGAGGTTCCCTCTTCCCAGATGACTCTAGCTTGCCAGACTGACAGAAAGAGAGAGAGAGAGAGAGAGAGAGAGAGAGAGAGAGAGAGAGAGAGAGAGAGAGGAGGGAAGGAGAAAGAAAGAAAGAAAGAAAGAAAGAAAGAAAGAAAGAAAGAGAGAGAGAGAGAGAGAGAGAGAGAGAGAGAGAAAGAAAGAAAGAAAGAAAGAAAGAAAGAAAGAAAGAAAGAAAGAAAGAAAGAAAGAGAAAAAAAGAAAAGGAAAACTTAGTCAGCAGAATTGACCCTTTGTCTACTTGACACACCACTATTAAATCATAACCTTTCCTTTCTTGTTTCTCCCTAAGAGAGAATCACAATAAAAGACAACAGTATAGCTTTAAAAGTTTGCCATTCTTTAACAAAAATCCAAACAGTAAAGGTTCAATCTCTTTTAAAGATCACTGTCTCTTTTTTAAAAAGCACAATGTCTTTCAACAGGTAGCTCCTGTAAAATAAAAAAAATAATTTACAAACTTTGAAGCACAGTCCTAATTAGTCCTAACAATAAAAACCCAGAGTCAGATACTGAGCGTGAAAGCTGAAAGATCAGAGAAGCAGAGCTGCCAGCCACAGATAAAGACTTCTTACCTCTATGAAATCTCAGAATGAAAGGGCAATCATATCTGAATGGGCCGAGATCCTGTCTCCACCTCCCTAGTGCTGGGATTAAAGGCGTGTGCCACCACCACCCAGCTCTGTTTCTCTTTTAGACTGGTTCAATCTCTTGTAGCCCTGGGTGGTCTTGAATTTTTCACCTTCCTGCTTCCTCCTCCCAAGTGCTGGGATTAAAGGTGTGTGGCACCACTGCCTGACCTATATGGCTAGCTCTGCACTATAATCTCCAGGTAAGCTTTATTTGTCAGAACACAAACAAAATATGATACAACAAAACTCTTACTCATGAAGAAAGCACCAAGATACAGCCATAATTAAGAAAGAGCAAAAGTGAATCCCAATAGTATATAAATAGCTCAGTGTCCAACATCTGGGACTTTCTCATGAGCTCCACGGTTACAGAAAATTTGGGAAGCTCTGCTTCTAGTACATATAGCTTGTTTAGTAAGCTCAGGCTGGCTCCACTCTACATCTGCTGCTTTCCTCAATGGTCATTCCACAGTCCCAGCATCTCCAATATCCTGGAGTCTCTACTGAAACCAAGGTTGCACTTTCACTAGTAGCCTGCCCTGGGCCCTCTTCAAGGACTCCAACCTTGCCTCATAGGGCCAAGCCTCAGCTTCCCCCAACGCCTTCTCTAAACTCTGGGGCCTCCACTACAACTTAAGCTGCACTTTTGCCAATAGCCTCTCCTGGCCTCTCATAGTGCCTCAGCTGCTCTCCGTGAATCCTTTAATCCTGCAGGCCTCATGCCACCAAACCCAGTAATCTGGAAGACTCGTGCACATTACAAAGTTCAGCTGCCACCCCAAGATGCAGCCTTGACCCCCTGTGAACCACAGATTCTGTGTGCTGAGCCTGAAGAAGTATTTCCAGGAAATTTCAGCTCAGTGATTCTCGTTTTTTATTCATCACAGCTGAATTCTCAGCTCTACCTAACCAGTATAGATTGTATCAGTAAAGCAAAGGTTTCTCTTCAGCGGTGCTGGCCTCTTGTTGATTACAGCTGAATATTCAGCCCTCGCTGACCAGAAACCAGAAATTCGCAGCTCAAAACATCATGCGAACAGCCTAATAGAGTCTTTACCTCATTCTAAAACATCACAAGCAGGCCTCAATTTTCTGCCTTTCTCTCAGTATTCTGATCTTCAAAGCTTCCACAGAATACCCGGGAAGCTATAAGCACTCAAGAGTTTTTCCATCCTGAAGTTCCAAAGCTCTTCCACAGTCCTCCTGAGAACTGTTATGCCCAGATCATGGGGACTCCCAAAAGGCCACCATGGAGACAGAACCCCTTATGTAAAAGCAAAGAGCCTTTATTGAAGGTTGAGCTTGGACCCTTCATGTGTCAGATGCAGTGTTACAATCAGAGTGCTGAGCCGAGACAGGGTGGGGTTTTTATCATAGTAGAGGTTGAGGGTGAGGGGATTTCCAGGGTTCAGGACCCTGATGGGCTTACATTTGCTAGGGGTATCTTGGTAAAAGGGAAATGGGTGTGTGCTGGGCTGAAGGACACCTGGTAATATCTTATAATGGTTGGAACATTAGGTATTTCCTCTGGAACATTAGGGATTTTCCCCCTGGGATGCTGATTAGCCTGTTCCTGGTTGGTGCCAGTTTATGGCTTTTCCTAGGGACCGGGTTGGTAAGTCTGCCATGATAGCTGTGTCTGGGCCCCTAAGCCTGTCATGACAGCTGTGTGATCAAGCTGTTTTGAGGCCCCCCCACAAAAACAACACATGTCTGTCGCAACAATACTCTACAAACCTGCTACAAATTTTTGCATGAATTTGTTTTCAATAGCTGTGATAAATATCATGGCCAAAGCATCTTGGGAATGAAATGATTTATTTCAGCTTACAGATTACAGTCCATCATTAAGAGAAGACAAGGCAAGAATTCAGGAACCTGGAGGCAGGAAGCGAAGCAGAAGCCATGGAGAAACACAGTTTGCTGGCTCGTACCCCGTGGCTTGCTCAGCCTCCTTTCTTCTACAACCCAGGACCACATGCCCAGAGGTGGCTCCCAGTGGACTGGGCCTTCCTGCATCAATAAATAATCAAGAAAGTGCCTCACAGACTTGTGCACAGGCCAATCTGTTGAAGACATTTTCTCCATCGGTGTTCCCTCTTCCCAAATGACTCTGGTTTGTGACAAGTTAACAAAATAGTAGCCAGAATTGGACATCTGAAGAAAACAACTTGACCCCTTTGATCTAAGACTTCTGTTACTTCTGTTAAGCCACCCAGTCTCTGGTAATTTGGACGACAGTCCTGGAGACCTAGTATAATACTAACCTTTTTTTTTTTTTTATTCCATTGAGTATTTTCATCCTAAAATCACTCATTCTCTGACCTCCAAACATCACAAGCTATACCTCTCATGATTCCAAAGGGATTTTTTAAAAAAAATCATAATAGCATGGAGCATAACAAAATACCAAAACCTCAGGTAAAATGTTCTTACTTGCAAATAGAAAATTCAATTACCTTTTGCTCACAAAATAAACATTCAATTTTCTCATAAACAAGCCTGAGGTTAGTTGGTAGTGGGCTACTACAGAAACTTACTATATTTGGAAATTCAGGGTTTTTCCATTTTTCCATTTTATGAACTGTAGTACTTTTTTTATTAAGTTAATTCTTTGACAATTTAATAGATGCATATAATTCATTCTGGGTACTCACACCCCCCCTCCCATGCTCTCTCATCTCCCTTCCACTCCCTATCAATCCCTTCTTCCCCCTGCCTATTCCCTCCCTAGAATTATGGCTTCTGGTTTTATTTTTCCTGCCAATTTAATTTTACCTGGCCACTGAATTGAGATTATCCATTGGAGACTGATGGAGTCAAAAGTGAATACATAGCTTAAGATAATGACTCTCCCTTTCCCTGAATCAAACAGTAGAAAACAGTTCGTCCATGAGGGTAGGTCCCCTGAGTCCCTCCTTCATCCGAGCCTCGCTGTTGATGGCCCTTTCTTGTGAAGACAGGGTGCAGTCATCTGCAGTTGTTGAGTACAGCACATGTTTTAAAGAACTGTTTATTCATTTGGAATTCATTTTTGGTTTTTAATTTTTTCCCTCTGTGGGGGATGGGTGGCATCATGCTGGTGACCTTTAGGCTGCATATCTATATATGCGCCAGGAAAAGGGAGAAAGGGTACCATGAGACTAGTGAAAATCCACATCTATGCTCTGCAGCCTCCTGCAGTTCACATACTATCCTGATGTGACATGATGCATGTGTGTCAGCACACACACGGGGCTAAAGGAGACCAGAGGGGTGATATTTCAGAAATAAGACAAGGGTGTCTATGCCCGACCCAAACTGGTGGCCCTCAATTTCAACAGGAGTAAATGGAATTTTTAAAAATGTGTATAGATTTAGATGCCTAGGCTTCATTCCCCAAATCTCTCTCTCTCTCTCTCTCTCTCTCTCTCTCTCTCTCTCTCTCTCTCTCTCTCTCTCTGTGTGTGTGTGTGTGTGCGCGTGCGTGCGCACATGTGTGTAACTGTTAATTCTTCAAGTGATTTCACTATGTGGACAGGTTGAGAACCATTGAAGTAAACCATGTTTGATCACCTGGAAGAAAATTGAGATTCAAATAGCAAGCGGGACAGGAAAAGTAATAGGTGGTTACAGGAACTGGCATGCTGTGGCAGACAAAGACGGAAGTCATTTGCTCAGGACAGTATGATCCAGGCATGTTGGGGCAAATTTAAATACAAGGTTAAAGTGGATAATCAATCCCTTTCTTATCTGTATCTTTCATTCTCCATTTCTTCCTCTTCCATCACCTTTCTTTTTTACCTTTCTGTTCTTAACTCTCTTCATGTCTCTCTCTCCCACTCCATGTTTCTACCATTTGTCTGCTTCTCCGTTAGTCTAGCACTTCTTCAGAATGAGATCATAAATAGGACCAGAAGTACCTTCTCAGACTGGGCAGATGGCTCAGTGGGTAAATGCAGCTGCTACACAAGCATGGAGATGTTTTATTTCCTCAGTTGTTTTACTACCAATAAAGACTTGGGAGTCAGATATTGCGGGGAAACCTGATAGATCAAGGAAGTGGAGGGGTGACCAACTGACCTTCCTGCGGTTTCATCATGCAGTGTTGCAGTAGGTTCTGGTCTAACTTTCTGTCTGTGTCTGAGTATTTTTCTTATTTTCATTAGTAGTTATTTCTAAGACTTGTATCTTATCAGTCAATTTTTCATATTCGACACAGTTATCAAACCACTTTTTAAGGCTAAACTATGAGTTATCAAACTGATAGTAATTATAATCGACAGTATGTTAATCCCAGTTAAGTTGATTATCCCTTCATTTATTTTCTCCCTTTCCAAGCCATCCATTGTGACACTCTACAAAGTCCTAACTCCTTGCATTGCGATATACCCCATTCTCAAAGTGAGAAAGATTTTTCTTTAGACTTCCCAGATGTCTTACCAAATCAGTTGACTTTTCACTTTGTCCACAGCAGCAGTGACTATGACAATGGTGATGGGTGACACAGGGCCTAACACGGCAGGGTGCCCAGGTGGCCACCAGGCTGGCACAGTGGGTGGTGGGGGTATGGACACGGGGGGGGGGGGGCAAGGTGGGAGAACAGGGCATAGTGGGCTCAGCACAGGGGCCACCTGGGTGACAGAGCAGTGGGTCGGCCGCTGTGGCTGTGGCCTCTGCAGAAGTGTGTAGGAACAGAGTGTCCTGTGTGCATGTGTGGGGGATTAGCAGCAGCCAAAGCCTGAGCAGGCATTGTAGTACAAATGTGGCAGGTACATGCCCTGGGAGCATATGCAGGGGGACTGTGGTGAGAGAAGCCAGTGACCCACTGCGGGGGATGGGCTGGGAGGCGGGAGAAGCCACCAAGGAATGGCTGTGGTGGTGGGGAGAAGTAGCAGCTTCAGAAGCTGCCATGTAATTTCACAGCCCACATTGGGCACCAAATGTTGTATTACCTTAGTTGTTCTATTACCAGTGAAGACTCGGGAATCAGATATTGGAGTGAAAACCCTGATAGATCAAAGCAGTGAAGCAGTGACCAGCTGACCTTCTCGCCATACTTCCTAGACCAAAAAGGAAGTCCAAAAAGCCCATGAATCTCCAAGTCCCTCCCTATTCCTTCCTGTGCCTCTCTATCTGTATCCTGGGTCCTCCATATACTCTATGACTGATTCTTGTCAACTAGTTGCTGGCTCCACCCCCTGATTTAAGGTTAACTTTATTAACACAGTCTCAGGGTGTCACAGTGTGATCAAATTTCCTGCAACATGAAGATCTGAGTTCAGATCCCAGCTTCCACCTAAAAATCTGCACACTTGTGATTTCCGTGCTGTGAGGGAGACAGAAGGATTGCTGGGAGTTGCTGCTCAGCCAAATGTTGAATTATAGGTTCAATGAGAGACCCTGTCTTAAGATAATAAGGCATAGAATGGCAGAACAGGACACCTGGTGCCCTCTTCTGGCCTCTGTGTTCACACATGCGTGGGTACTGTCACACACATGCACATATACCACCCCATACCTACACACAGATGTATCCTCTGCCAAATCAAAACATATTACTACCTCATTAGTTGAACATTCCCTGTAAAAACCTATTGCCCACTGCATAGCTTCTGTGTCAGACAGCAAAGGTTCATTTTGTGTGGGTCACCCATCTGCTTGAGATGGTAAGTGCATAAAGTCTGGGCACTAGCTATGTCGTGTTTTGATTTGCTAGCGAAAGAAATACCTTTTTTTAACTTCACATGATATTGCCACAGAGGCTTCTGGGGCCCTGGCAGTATGAGGCTTCCTTTTCTGCTCTAGTATGGCTGTGACTGTTACAATGTTCTCTTCCACAATGAGGCAAAGACTTGGCCCAGTGGGTACTATAATGGATTGGAGCCTCTTGGAACCCATTTGCCCCTTCCTCTTCGGTTCCAATGACATCTGTTTTTCTCCATGTTTTTGTTACACCTTGGTTTTGTCAGCTTGGCTCAACTTCTCAGCCACTTTGATCCATCCATGATTAGTGGCCCTCTGAAGCAGAAGCTATGTAGCCAAAAAGGTGTAATAGAGACAGCCTGCTTAGACATAGGGTGGTTTATTATCAAGGAAAATAAAAGCCTCTGTTTACAAAATCAGTTTGCCATGAGAAAGACATGAGTAGGCACAAGAAATAGCCAGTTTCGGAAATGGATTAATGCCCCTCAGTGCCTTGGGCTATCATGAGTTTGGTTGGAAATCTACCCAAAGTGCCTAATACATTTGAAAACTGATCACTGGTGACCTCCAGCAGGTAAGTTTCAAGTAATGGATGAATATGAAGAAATGCTAAGTACGGTAGCTGAGAAGGCATGAGCAAGTGTAGGAGAAAGACAAGTGTAGGATCAGATGTGTGTGAGTGCGTGTATGTGTGAGTTTGTTTGTGTGCTAGTATGTATGAGTGTGTGTGAAAGAGAGTCTGTATATAAAATGTGTGTGTGTATGTGAGTGTGTGTGTGTGTGTAAGTAGGAGACACCTGAGTAAGCTTATTGACTGAGCATATTCATGCAATAGAGAGTCTGAGGTCAAGGCCAAGGGAAGAAAAATTGGTTTTGAAGCACCAGACTGGCACCTTCTCAGAGCTGGAGGGAAGGACTAATGTCTATTTGAAAAGCAGGTGACTGCACCAAACTGGAAAAACAGAAAAGCTACTGGGGAGGGAAGGGTTCTTTTATAAAGTGAAGTCATTTAAGTGCTCACGTGTCCCTCCTCCTGTGTTTCCTCTTCCTCCCTCCAACAGGACCCAGTACCATGCATAGGGCAGAGTTAGGGAGCCTCCCTATTCAGGACCCTAAAATCCTATTTCTTTATTACCAATACATGTGCTTCATTCCCTCGTCATTTTGTCCAAGCATACAGGCAAACGCAGCTTACTGGGGAGATGAGGGAAGAGAACAAGGAGGAAGTATATGCTAAGTTGGGGGATCATTAGGTTGAAGCAGATAGATTAATCCCGCTTTTGGAAAGAACTACTTTGGCTTGGGGAAATGATTTTATAACTTCCGTGTGGATGTGGACAAGAAAACCCAGATAATGAAAGTAGAATGGCCTAATGCAGTCAAAAAGAAAAAAAAAAAAGACAGAAGGACTGGGAAGTGTCAAGTGCTGGCTTTGTAAGCATGAGGACTTGTTTGGATACCCGGAACATATAAAAGATGGGCATGGTGCTGCAAATCTGTAACCTGAAGTTGGGAGGGGGGAGGAGGACTTGAACAGGCAGCTCCTAGGGACTTGATGGCCAGCTAGTCTTGCCAAAGCAGTGAACTCTTGGTTAAGTGGGAGACTCAATTTCAAGATGTATCATAGAGAGAAATAAAGGAAGACCCCTGAATTGACTGTTCGCCTCCATATGCACACACAAGCACATGTACACATATGCACACTCATGCAGGCATGCACACCGGCGCGCACACACACACACACGCCCATGTACCACACACATACACATGCACAAATGGAAACAGTGTAAGGATAGACATGTTTTAATAAAGTAAGTGATAAATTCAGAGGTTTGGGTATAGGGAGGTGGGTGTTTGAGAGTTCCCCTGTCTTAATTATTTTCTATTGCTGTCATGAAACACCATGACCAAGGCAACTTATAAAATAATACATTTAATTTGAGGCTCACAGGTCCAAAGGATAGTAGAATCCATGACCATCATGGCAGGAAGCATGGCAGAAAGCAGGCAGGCATGGCTCTGGATCAGTAGCTGAGAGCTTATATGTTGAGACAACAATCATGAAGCAGAGAGAGTGAGCCAATTGGAAATGGCTTGAGGTTTTGACACTTTCTCCAAAAAGGCCACACCTCCTAATCCTCCCAAACAGTTCTACCAACTGCCAACCAAGCATTCAAACATGTGAACCTATGAGGGCCATTCTCATTCAAACTACCACACATCCCATGTAAGAAAGAATCAAGGGATGGATGCACTGTTGAGAGAAAGCAACGCACAATGAGATCCCAAAAGTCATATCTGACTAAGAAACAGAAGGCCAAAGTCTTGCACTTCTGATGACACTGTGTCATTGTTAGTTTGTGTTTTAGTTGGCCTGGTGGCCTTTGATGGCCAGGTCTTACATATTCTTTTCTTTGTATCTCTATTTCTTTTGCTGAAGTGTTTCAGTTTTGATGAAATTTGAAACTTGTTTAATTTAGATAGCTTCTTTTATTTAATATGTGTGTTCATATGTGTGTGTATTCATATGAATATATGCATATATATATATACATATACATATGTGTGAATTTGTGTATGAAGACCAAAGGTCTAATTTTTTTTGGACAGGGTCTCTCACTGAACCTGGAGCTGTCCAAATGGCTAAATAGCTGGCTTCAAGCCCCAAGGGTCCTCTTGCTCCCACCTCCAGCTGTGGGATTACAAGTGTGCACTGCCAAGTCCATTTTTTTTTTTTTAAAGTACTGAAAATCCAAACTTGGTCCTCAAGCTTGAATTACAGAATGTGGTATCTTCCCAGCCCCAGGATGTTCCTTTACAAGAACAATAAAAACATATTAATAGAAAATTGACTCTAATAATGAATATGTATTTATAATAAGAAAATAAATCAGAGATTCATTTTTCAATCTTAAAGTCCAGGAAAAAAATGTATTAACTTTATGAACTACCAGTTGTTGTGAAATATTAATTTAAGGTGTGTTACATTTGTTTATGCTGTAGAACATTTGTTTAATGATGCAAAGGTTGTTGCATTCTTTTATGTTGCATTTCTTTAACTCTGTGAAGTTGTGTTACTGTGCCTGTCTAAAACATCTGATGGTCTAATAAAGAGCTGAACAGCCAATAGCGAGGCAGGAGAAAGTAGAGGCAGGACTGGCAGGCAGAGAGAAATCTGGGAAAAAGAAGAGATCAGAACAAGGTTTGAGAAAAGGAGAGGAGGTTGCTGAGGGCCAGCCACCCAATCACACAGCCAGACATGGAATAAGAAAGAAAGAAAAGATACACAGAAATAGAGAAAGGTAAAAGCCCAGAAGCAAAGAATGGAATAATTTAGAAATAAGCCAAGCTAAGGCCAGGCATTCATAAGTAAGAATAAGCCTCCATGTGTTTATTTGAGAGCTGAGTGGTGGGCCCCCCAAAGAGTAAAAACCAAAGAGTTAAAAAAAAAAAAACCAACAACAATCATTCTAATACATTTCTTCTTATAGTTCCTGGGTTTAGTCTTTAATAATATCTCTTTTTGACAATTTTTGTAAGAGCATTTTCTTTTTCTTCTTTTTCTAAAGCTCTGTCTTTGTTTAATTTTGCTTTGTTTGTTTCTGCTGAGATAGGAGTTTCTTGATGGAGTCCATGCTGGCCTTGAACTTGTGATTCTCCTGCCTCACTTTCCGAGCTCTGGAATTAAAAGCCCACCGCCATACCTGGCTCTCCTTTTGTTTTGAAATAACAGAAATATGCCCCAAACTTACTTCTATCATGATGATCAGGATTGAGGTCTTCTTTTGTAGTTTATTTTAGCTTCACAACTCCTTAACAGTTATACACCATGGTTTTCACACTATTGTCTTTTCCAACTTCTGTTGAGTTTTGCTTATTGTGACATTACAGGGCATTCTAACATCCGAGTGCAGAGCTAATCTTACGGGGTCTGAATTGACGGCATTACCTAAGCAATCGGCTTCCCCTTGTCTTTATTGTAGAGGCTTCACTGTCTATGGGTCACAATGCTGGGCAGGCCAGTAGAGTGGGTGTATCTGCATTTGTGGAAGACACTTCTACTTTCAAGATGGCTTTCAATAGGCTGAGTTTTACTTGGCAAGTGACTGTAAATCATGTGAATATAGCACACTAAGCCCAGCCTTCAATTCAACTTCCCCTCTGCTGGATCCCAACAGAGTTCAGGGCCACTCCATTGTCACCATATGAGAAAGAGGCTGAAGTGAAGTTAGCTAGACAAGGACCTGTAGAGGGCTGCCATTCTGATATTGTCTTTTACAGTTTTCAGGAACAGTATCAGAGGACAGCTTGTGGAGCAGGCTAGTGCAGGTCAGGGGCCTGGGGACTCCTTGAATCTACTTAAATCTGCTGATCAGTCCTGTAGTGGGTACTGCCACTTAGCAGGAACTCCAACAGTGGCTGAATAGATACATATGAAAGCCAGGGAAAGGTAGGAAGAGGGGAAGGAGCTGAGCAACAGCACCAGCGCCTGTAAAGAAGACACAGGACACTGTTGGCAGTGGGTGAAGTACTGTCAGCCCCCGCCTGACCTCAGCCAGGCAATGTGTTGCACTCATAGCTGGTGCTTGGAGCCCCCTGGATAAGCAGACTGTGTTCTTCCTCCTGCCTCACCTCTAGCTGTTCTAGCCACACAAAGAGCTATATTCTCGTCACCATGGTGGGAAGGTTGCCAGTCACCCAGCCTCCCTGTGTGCCTCTTTGATTTGCAACATTTAAAGGGCCTAAAGAGAGGCATTCAGAGGCAGGCTTTTAAAGTTGAAGTTACCCTAGTGTGAGTCCCAACTGCAATGTCTTTGCTGGCAGTAACTGCTGAGCACAGCTGGGCGGGTGGCAGCGCTTGCCCTATAAAATGTTTGATACTTTGCCAATAAAGTGTAAAGAGGAGAAGAAAGCCCGTGTCTACTTTGCAGTCACAGGGCAGCTCTGGAATGTGCTTGCTGAAGCAAAGCATGACCCTTGCTCTGTCAGAAAGCAGTACTCCAGCCCTGCTCAGAGAGGGTGTCAAGTTTCAGAACTTCAGCCTTTCTGGTCTTCACTTGACAACCCCAGAAATTCAGAGCTTGTCCCCGACCCTCCCTCCCTAATAGTTTTGATGGTTAAGTGTGTGCTTGTGACCCCATCTTGCTGTGGGACCAGTGACTCTTCAGTTCACCTCCTTGTGGTCTTGTTTGTCGATCTGCTTTTCTTATGCCAATAGGAACCGCACCCCCTCTGTTCCAGGTAGTACTCTTTACAGGTGGCCCCACTCCTTTCTCCCTAGAGCAAAGAATCTCTGGAGAAAGAATCTTTACAGCCCTTCAAACCATCTCCCTAGTCACACTTCAGAGTCTGGGACGTCTACTGAAAACTGAAAATAACTGCAACTTGAACCAAATTGCTACCAGGCACGCTGAGTAATGTCCTTGCTTGTTAACCCCAAGAGGAAGACTGGGGCAAGGACCTTACAAGTTCAAACCCAGTCTCCAAAACATAGATAACCAACAGAAAGCTTACCAAAGGTAAATGCTTTTCCAAATTCCATATCCATTTTTAAATAAATGACAGCCAAGTATGTTTGTATTCATCTGTCTCTCCCTTGTTCCTTGTTCCTTCTTCCCTTTCTCTGTATCTCTGTATCTCTCTCTCTCTACCTCAACATGCCCCCCATGTATGTTTATATGCATAGACCAGAGAACAGCCTTGGATGTAGTTCCTCAAGCACTGTCTACCTTTTATTCTGTGGGGAGGACATGACACCCGTATTCCCAAGAGGTGGGGTGGGTGGTTTTTGGTCATTTGGTGGATTATGGATGTTTATCATCATTTAGGTGGGTTGGTTACAAGTTGTTATTGGTCATAGTCAGGGAGGAAACTAAGCAAAGGAGATTAGATTCAGGGATCTCATTCTAATAAGAAAAGGGGGGTGTAGGAATGATAGGATAAAAAGGTAAATTATTGAATCTAGTTTTAAACTAAAAAAACAACTGCTAGTCTTAAATATTTTACATAGAATTTTTGTATATTGATACAAATTTAAGGTTATTTTTGTTATACTATATATATGTTTCTACTCTTGTTTAAGGTATTGTACCTATGCAACTCATTTAAAAATGTAATGTATAGTTCTACTCCTTAAAAACTATTATTACAAATTATTAAGGATAATTAAGAAATGCAGGATAGTTGTTAATCATCTAGAACAATCAAACTTGTAGTCATGTTAGGTATGTTTTGAAGGTCAAAGAGAGATATGTTTTAGATAGATATGTAGTCCTCAAACACTTCAGAGATCTATAGAACATGCATTTAAGATGTTTTAATAACCTAAGGCTTTTCATGACAGTGAGACATGTCTGCTCCTGGCAACACCAATTTACTTCAAAGATGATGGGTATTGAAAAACCTCCATATGTAGTTTGCTTTTATTGTGGCAAATATAGCTACTGGGCAAGAAACTGCCCTTGCTCTGACTGCTGACAGTATGCTGTCCAAATTGGACAAGCAGGATACAAATGAAAGTGACTACTTTGCCAAGACAAGGTAGGATGGCCCTTCAAAATTCCTGCTTCATAGAAAACTCTGTCAGATATTCTAGCCTGTAGGCTGAAGATGGATGTCTCAGCATTACAGAGGAACCTTGGGGTGACCGTCTATGCAGCCAACCTTTTTTGTCCTTTCTATAGCTTTGGGAGTTGCTTGCTTTGCACTTCCTGTTTACTCAGGTAATAGTATATCTTTCTTGGTTTTCTGATGGAGTTGAAGAATAGATTGTTATAGTTACAATTGTCCTTGTTACCAAATTCAGAAAAGGAACTTATAAAAGAATTGTAAACTGTATAAGGTTGAGAGACATAAAAGCTTAAGTTGTTTATCTAAGAAAATATTTTGAGTTCTTAAAAGATAGTTTTAATGTTGGTAATACAAATTATGATATAAAGTAAATTAGGTACAAAACTTTGGACTACCAAGATAGGACAGATAATAGAGTATTTTTTCTCCCCAAAACTGCCAAATACAAATGGACTGATGGACATTGTGAATGTCATTCTTACCTGATAATTGTTCTTATTGCATATAGTTTTACTGTGTTAGAGTTAAAACCTTCCCTTTTTATTTAGACAAAAAGAAGAAAATGTTGTGAATGAATATTTTGATAGCACTCTGACATTTCCGAGACAGATAATCAAGTTTACCTTGAATCAGAGGGAAAAGCTAGCTACTAGCTGATCAGAATTAGCCATAGAGATTTTGGAGAACCCAGGTCATGTAGAGAGACAGGGGAAGTAGTAGGGAGGGGCTTAGAAAGAGTCAAGGGCCCTTTTGGATTGAGAAAGGAGAGAAAGAGATCACTGGTTGCTTCTCAGCTGCTTCTCTGAATCAGGTTTTTACCCCAACATCTTACTGCTGAGTTTTATTTAATAATAGAACAATATAAGTAATCGCTTCACAGGGTCTGTTACTGGCCTGGAAATCCCCACAAAAGCTAGGATGTCTGGCCAGCCAATAAACTTCAGGGATTCTCCAGTACTCCATCACCCCCAGCACTGAAACCACAAGCACATACTACATAGCTTCTGGGGGTTGAATTCAAGCCCTCATGCTGACAAGGCAAGAACTTTACTAACTGAGCTACCTCCCATCCCTCATATCTATTCTTGTTAAGTGTGACTCTTATTTTCTGTGGCCAAGTTGGAAGACATGATTGAGAGTGTCTGTCAAATGTATTGTGACATAATGCCTTCCTGCCAATCTACAAACTCAAACATTTCCCAGTCATTAACCTCTCCCTTTAAGAGGCATTCCCTGAAATTCTGTGGATCTTGCTTCAAAGCATCCTGTGAAGCTCAGTCTCAGCCACTAGGTCCCCAAATCTCCTTTTCTTTGTTTTTCCCTGGCAGATTTTCAGATCTTTTTACACTCAGGATTACTGGAGGCTTTGTTTTCCCAATATTCCTGGCTTTGTTTAGGATTCCTAGAGTCTCCAGTTATCAACAAGAGCAAGTAGTTTACTGGGGAGATGACCCTATGTAACACCAACCAGAGAAGAAAGTGGATCAACCAAGGATTTTTCATAAAGCAGGTTTCTCCATGGGCAGCTGGAACTTTACCTCACTGAAAAGTTGTGAGAGCTAGTGTAGGATGTACCCCTCAGAGTTATCTTGCCCTAGGATCAAAGAATCTCTGGCCTTTATCCACCCCTTCTCATCAGCTACTGGTAAAGATTCGTTCTGGCCCTTCTAATCTACCATTGCCAGGTAGCTCTGGGAGAAACGGACCAAAAGCTGTAAAGCAGGATATAAAGAGCAATAGATGGTAATGATCTCTCCATCTATGCCAGGTCAGGGCTTTAAACAGGGTATAAAGATGTTGGCAGTCAAAGAAATAGGATAAAAAACAAAAAATGACAGGTGTTATGTTGATTGGCTAGGAAAACTCTGAACAGTTTCAGAATATCCCTACTAGGTGAGGTATGTACACAGAACAATGGCCCTTTCCTCTAGAGAACTTCTCTACTCTAGGGGGTACTTTAACCTCTCTATTTTTATATTTTATGCATCTACATGTAAAAGAGTAGATTCTGGATAAAATGGGCTTCCAAGAAAAGTGCACCCCTTCCTCTGAAAGTTCCCACCCTTGGGGAGGAGCTAGGGAATAGATAACCAGAAAGGAGAAATACAAGACACCCATGCCTGCTAAGATTAGGTCTTGCAGTTCTGTCCAGGCAGCTCTTTTCCTAAGGAGTGTATTCTGTTCAGGACTTACTCTAATTAAACTCTTGAATGCTTGAGCTATGACTGTGTCCCAGGTAAATTCCTCTCTATTTGGAGCACATGAATGGAAGTTTCTGGTGGGGTAGAGACAAGAGGAAACTGTAGTCTCCCCCATAACACCCTCTGGGCAGTATGCTCCCAAAAGTCCAGAAGGCAGAGAAATATGGGTACTGGCTGTTAGAAGTCTGGCTGGTGAGCCCAGATATGGTGTCATGATACTGGGCTGGGACATTAGTCTCATGAGACACATTGGGTCTACTGTCCCCCACATGACTCACTGAAGTCAGAAGTGTGCATGATCTGTGGAGAGAGATGATCCCCTGGATGATTCAAATGCCCAGACAATCTGTCTAGACAGGACCCTCTGGGAGTATACAACAGGACCTGTCCTCCAGTGACTGTGGACACTGGCATGAGTAAGGCAGGGAGTTAGGGATCACAACAGAAATTCTTAGAATGGGGCTCTAAGGAGGGGAAGCAAAGGCGCAGGTTGGTATTGTTCTGGGGAAGTGATTACACGAGGCTGATTTCACCCTGTTGGCACTTCAAGAATGAGTGGGCCATTTGGAAATGGTGGTCATGATAACTACATGATGCTTCTGAAACATTCTTCTGTCAAGGTAATCCCATGCACCCATGCTGTCAAGAATAATGCAGCACCCCCAAACCCTGCCCCTTTACTTTTAAGTGAAATACTGGCTTGTGAATATCTGCGTGTGTAACCTAACTGCATTACACACACACACACACACACACAAAGTCTTCTCCCCATGGTTAATAAGAGCATCTTCCAGCAATACCACTTCCTTCTAAATCAAGAGAAGACATATTTTGGGATGTCTTCTCAATATCAAAACTGAGATATTGTTTTGCTCAGAACGCTATCAAGAGTTGCTCTGAACTTTAGAACGTTTAGCACTTGCTGCTGTGGTCGATGCTACTGACTCTCAAACAGGAAAGCCGAGGAAGAGGTGAAAGCATGTGCTACTTCATTAAATTGGCTTAATTTTTTCCAGTGTGTGTGTGTGTGTGTGTGTGTATGTGTGTGTGTGTGTTCACATATGTGTGCACAGATGCATAGGCTGGCCAAGAAATCCTGGTCCAAGAGATTCTCCTGCCTCAGCTGAGACTACAGGATTCATTATGTCTTTTTACGCCGTCAGGTCCTATGACTTAGAAGCAGACATGCATATTATTCTCCTGCATGTTACACTCAGTTTATTTCTCCTGTGTATTACAGTCAGAATATTGTATATGCTTTTGAAAGCTTATTATACAAGCAAATATATATTTTATGTGACTTTCAGGTAGAAGGTGTTCAAAATACCTTCGTATAAAAAAGGTTGTGCCTGGGAGAGCTGAGTCGCTGCTCTAAGTTTACAGAAGAAATGCGGTATCATGAGCAGAAGCTGCGATCGCCCCCTGCTGGTAACAGGGACTCCTTGCCACCCTGCTGGCTTCCCTCCTTCAGATGGTGGGTGGTGTCTGAGAGCCTCCAGACTGGAGAGGATCTGAAAACCTCGTCCTAAGAGGGTTGGTGGGGAGAGGGTGGGAAACGTGGAAAAGAAATCTTAGGAATGTGATTTAAGAATATGTAATGTGGAACATGTCCTTTTCTTTCCTAAGAGCTTACATGGACTAGCTGGTCTGAACTAGAGAGAGAAGAAAGCTAGGGGTTGTGACTTACAGACTCGAATGCTATCAAAATATTAGGGGGAAAGTGTGTTCCCCCCCCCTTTTTTTAGTCAATTAACAAAGTCACCCTTCTCTTACTTCTCATGGCAGCAACTTCCTGGCGGCTCATTGTTTCTTTTTTGAGTCGGCACTACATTGGTTTAATTAACGAAATCAAATCCAAAAGGACTTGGGCGTTCCTCTCCTGCAGTTTCATCTTGATTCCACGCGGTGGCACTGTGCTGGGCTGTAGACAGCGCGGCAGAACACCAGAGAAAAGGACAATGTGTCTTTGTGTGGAAGAGTGACCAGTGAGGTTTGCCCAGAGTGACGGAGGACAGCAGGAGCCTAAATAGCTCCTGCCCCGAGGCTCAGACATTTTCAGCATTTGCTCTGTGGCAGGTTTTCCTGAACTCGGCTTCCCGGAAGACACATAGAACATTCTCAAAGCAAAAGCCTGCCTCATTGGCCCTTTGACCCTGTGGGACTTCACACAGCTGAATCCACTCCACACTTTCCCTAGTGTATCCCGGGTGTTTGCCAGCTTTGTCCTGTTGAATTTTCGTGCCCGCTTCAATCTCTTCATTCAAATTACCACTTCTATCCTCGTGCCGTTCTCAGGCATAGCCGAGACTCTTCTGAGGACACTTCTGTTATTATGCCTCTGGAAAACATCTTTTCGAGCAGGAAAAGGCTACAACAGTCTTAAGGAGAGAGACAGAGCCTATGTTATGTAAGGAAGAACTCAAAACAACAACAACAACAAAACCCTTAGCAGTCTGTAACGTCTGCCTCAGGAGGTAGTGAGTTTCTTGTCTTTAGGAACACTTGGAGCAGACTGTTCTGAGTACCCCTCACACCAACCTCCCAACAGGTGCGCACTGCCAGCCACCTGCAATGTCACTTTGGGGTGGTGCAGGAAGGACACGAGGCCCAGTCTCTCCAAATGTGCCTACCATCACAGTTTCCCCCTCTTTTGTTGAAACTAATGAGTCACGATCAGAGTAATGTTTTTCTGTGACTCCAAAACCATTTTGCTTAATGAGGTACTAAGTCTTTATAATTAGGCCCAGAAGGAAATGAGGACGTGGCCCTTAAGAGCAATAATTATTTCAGTTATTTATGGTAATAAAAAATTGAAAATAGGAATTCTTCCTCAGAATGCGACTATTTATTCTTTTACATATTGCCTAACAGGCAATTACCCTATTAAGGCAGCATTTTGTTGCTAAAGACATTAATTGAAATGTAAATTAAATGTAAATCAGCTAATTAAATTGATATGTAATGAACTTGTCAGGCAGGCCTCTCTGATCAGATGCATTCCACTAATAAACAAGCGTTGCAGCCTGCCCAGCACACAACCCGGGCAAAGGGTTCCTAGTGGAACTGCACCTGGCACAGGATTAGCACAGAGGGGCAGGCTCTTCAGAACTCCAGGAGGCGGGAACATTTGGTCATTGCTCTCGGGGACACTTGTCTTCGGGTACCTATCTGGGCTTCCTTTTCTTAGGATACAGAGCTTCATATGCAAACACTAGAAAATTCAGTGCAAACTGGGACATGTAAATGGTCTGCCTGGAAGTATGATGTATCTTGGGAGTGACCGGCGCTTTCTGATTCCCTTAGCTGCATGCTGCTCTCTGGGCTGCATCATCCTTAGGCTGACATCTTATGGACTCATTTCCACACAGGGGAGCAGAGTTAAATGAAGTTAAACGTTGAGGTTTTTGTCAGTTGACCTAGGGCACTTTTGCAGCTAGCATGAACCGGCACAGCTGAGCCAGTTGTTCAAATATTGAAACACTCAGTTGGCAAATAGCTACTTTTCTACCTCGTGGCTATTTGTATCTCAGATGTACGAGTCTCCTTTGCTCTGGCCTCTCAAGATCCTTTCCTAGAGCCCTTAGCATGGAAAGCATTCATATCTAGTATAAGAAGTGTCCCTCAGGGCACTGGGTTGGTATCTATTCTGACCAGCTGATACCCTTGTACACCCTGTAGGGGGTCACTTCTAAACCAATCTTTGTGATGGGGAAATCCCATTCCATTGTAGCAAGTAGAAAGACACTTTCTTGGTTACTGTACCAGGTGTGCCCAACTGTGGCCCATAGGCCACAAGCATCCCAGAACAGCTATGAGTGCAGACCAAACACACTGTAAATGATCAGGTTTCAAAATATCAAAAGGCTGGATACCCAGGCCTGATAGATTTGGTTAACAGTGATCCTCAAAACTGTATACACACTGGAATCACCTGAAGGGATTCTCAGAACAGAGGGCTGAACTCCACTCCCAGAGCTTCTGATTTGGGGATCGGTCCTGAGCCTCTTATTTACTGTCAAGTTGCTAGGTGACACTGATGTTGTGGGGCTGGAGACCACACCTATATCCACCCTTAGAGGATTGAGAGCATCATCGCTCAGATTGTTTTGTGGTGGATAATGCAGGTGAGGAACCACAGGTAAGAAAACTAGGCAGAGCCACAGATTTGGACAAATAAAATTGTTTCAGTGCTCTGCTGTGTTCATATATGTCACCCTTCTGGTCACTGATTAAGTACCTCCCCCAAAGGAACTCAAGAGAGGAAAGGTTTATTTTGGCTCATAGTTGTAAGGACTTAAATCCATTACGGCAGGGACAACATGATAGTGGGTGTTCCTGTGGCATCTGGAGGATACAGACGCTGCCTGCTGACTTCTCAGTGGACCAGAAAGCAAAGATGGGGCAGGAAGTAGGGTCTGCTATAAACTGCAAAGCCTGCCTCCAGGGACCCACTTCCTCCAGTGAGGCCTCCACCTGCTAATGGTTCCACAACTTTTACACACAGCACCATTCCCCAGGGCACCAAGTGCTCAAACGCAAGGACTTGTGGGGGACATTTCACATTCCAAGTGTCACACTTATCTACAGCTGCCTTCGTGTTACAACTGGGTGAATGGGACAGACACCTTGTGGCTTTTGAGACCTAAAATCATTACTGTTTTTGTTGTTGTTCTGTTTTGGGTGCTTGCCACCAACTCTGACGACCTGAGTTTGATCCTTGGAACACACATGGTGGAAAAAGAAAACCAACTCTTGCAGGTTGTACTGTGGCTTCTGCTTGTATGCTATGGCATGCTCACCAACTCCCTCCGCCCACCAACACACACAAAATAATTTTTAATGTAATTTAAAAAAGAGATTTATTTATCTTAGCAGGGTTCCCTACTGACTAGCTGACTGAATCCCCAGTCGGGTCTTTAAATCTGGAGAGGCTCCAAGATCCAGGGAGCCCAAGACCTTCTCTCAGCTTTCTCAACACGTTCCTGTCTGGCTAGAGAAGCACAGATGGTTCTTGTATCTGAAAAGATCCATTCATTAGGAAAATCGCTGAACGTGGTTCAAGAGGCTACGGATTTAAGCAGTGAACAAAACTGCTCATTCTCCAGCCAAGTTCACCCACAGTTGAGTCTTAGCACACCCTTCGAGCTTCTAATTAGAGTATTGGTACCTATGAATCTTAAACGTTTTCCTAGTTACTAAAATGTGACATATCCTCATGAAGAAATAGATCATTTATAGCAGTGGTTCTCAACCTTCCCAATGCATTGACCCTATAATATAGTTCCTCCTGTTGTAGTGACTCCCCAACCATAGAATTATTTCATTGCTACTTCATGACTGTAATTTTGCTACTGTTATGAATCATAATTAAATATCTGATATGCAGGATATCTGATATGTGATCCCCAAAGGGATCATGACCCACAGGTTGAGAAGCACCGATTTACAGTCTCCTAGTACCATCCCCAGTAACTCTGACTATGTAATCCTTTCATCCACTTTCTCCTCTCTGAAAAAGTGACTTCTGCCTTGAATCTTATGAAGTTAATCTCATGATACCCAAGCAGAAGGTCCTAAGTCAGGATCCTCAACACCCATGTAAAAGCTGGGTGTGGCTGCACACACCTGTCATCTTAGTGCTGGGAAGGTGGAAACACATGAATTCCATCAGTGGCTCATCAGTCAGCAGGTCAAGCCAATTGGTGAGCTCTGGGTTCTTCCTTTCAAACATAAGGTGGCAACAATAGAGGAATACACCCAGCATCAGCCTCTGGCCTTCACACATGCACACGCCCCCACAAATATATATGTATTACATGCACAAATGCATACACACGTAGAACACACACACACACACACACACACACACACACACACACACAGTGCCTCCAACTGTATTAGCTAATACCAGCTTGTTCTCCAAAACTACACCACATGATATACTTAGCAAGAGAGCATTCACATTGTGCCATTGCCTTACCAACACTTACTACCTTCAGATTTTTAAGTTCTAATATCTAAATTAAATTGAATTATAGAAAAAAGAATTATCTACCCTATCAACTATTTTATAGTACTGGGGATTGAACCCAGGGCTTTGAGGACACTAGGCAAGAACTCTACCACTAAACTATATTGCAGTGCATCCTTAATCTTTAAGCGTATGTTACGGATGACATGTATGATATTGGACAGCAAATCTCTAGAGCTTATGCATCCTAGCTGAAACTGTATGTCTTTATATTGATACTTAGCCATCCCTTCCTCCCCCTAAAGCCTGGTACTTACCATAATGCTCTTATCCTGTGAATTTGATCACTTCAAATACCTTGTGTATGGAGAATCATGTAGTCTTTCTGTGACTAGCTTATTTCCCTCTGCATGATGTCTTCAAGGCTCATCCATGTTACTGTGCGTGCAGAATTTCCTGGTGAGTACTCTATGGGGTAGTCAAACCACATATTGTGTATCTAGTTACTTCTCAGTGGACACTTAGGACATTTTTACATTGTGACCCTTGTGAATAGAGTAGCAATTAATATGAGAGTGTCCACATGGCTTCTTTATTAGAATGAAGCCTAGAGAAACTGGGAATAAATTGAATCTTGGTCCACGTTCATTGATGTGTATAGACTTTGGGGCTGGGTTAATTTCAGTGAATGAATTTTTTATTTACAAATTCTTTATAATACATTCTTAATAAAAGATAAAAATTATTTAAAAAAAACTTGACGTAACAGTTTAGGAATTGTTTTTGCTTGTACTGTCAAGGGTTCAGTGTGTGTTTACTTGGCCCATGAGTTTGGGCAGAGCATCATGGGGTGAGAAAACATTGTGTAAGTTGTTTTTTAACTCTTGGTGGAGAGAGAGCTGAGAGCAGGAAACAGAGGAATTTAATGAGATAAGAGATCATCCCCAAGTCCTACTTTTTCCAATTCAGCCCCACCTCTTAACCATGTCCCATATATTATCGTGTCGTCATCCATCAAAGGGCTAATCCATTCATGAGGTCAGAGCCCTCATGATCCGCTGTCATTGTAAATGCCATCAGAGGACACCTAGAGAGTTCTGCTTCACTATCAAGTAGGCATTTGTTGATCTAATCAAATGGACAATCAAAACTAACCATCAGGGAGCTGTAGAGTCTCAGAATAAGCCTGTTAATTTATAGATCCAAATCTTTGCAATATTAACTCATATTTCATATTACTAAAAAATATACTAATAAATGTGTATGCAGGCATGGACCAGGATGAGGCTGACTGTTGACATCTTGCTCTGGGGAGCTGTCACTTAGGAATAACTCAGTGCAATCAAGTCATACTTGCTTTCTAACACTAAGCATGGTGTTTTATGCCTGTAATCTCAGCATTTGGGAGACTGAGGCAGGATTGCCTCATGGATGAAGCAAGCCAGCTTGGGCTTTGTAATGAGTTCTAGGCCAATCTGGGCTCCAGTGAGAACCTGTCTCAAAAACACAAACAAAAAAAAATATTCGTTTACCAATGACTGATAAAATTTTAGGACATGTTCAGGGGGAGAGAACACGGAGGTGGATGACCTTGGAGAATAAGCATGGATTTTGTAGTTAGTCCACACGGGTGTTGAATCCCCAGTTGGCTTTGATCTTGCCCTTTCCTGTGACCTTAAGTTGGGCGGGAGGGCTATGTGAATGCTGGTTTCCATCTGGAGCCTTATTGGCATGAGCAACCCACATTGGCTTCTTCAGAATCTGCATATTTGATAAATGTGTCACTTGCTATCTTTGTCATTTTTACTTTCACGCAGTTCAGCAGGAGTTTAGCACTGAGGAGCCCTTGAATGCGAAGCTTATGGAGCAATTAAGCCCTCTCCTTGGGGACTGCAGACCTGACGACCGCCGGTGCATAGAGATGAGCCATTCATTGTACATTTGTCTCCCTCTTGCCAGAGGAAAAAAAATGAAGTGCTCCAAAATTCATCAAGGACTTTTGCTGTATTTCAATGAGCCGTGTGTATCTTGTATATTGTGTAATTAATCTGGAAAACTACTCATCTCATAAACCCAGGGAACAGGCCCATTTTCTATTTAATTTCTTTTAATTAGCTATTCCCAAGAAAGCACGGTATGTCTGCAGGATGATTCCCACCTACCTGATGGGAACGGTCAGTAATGCTGAACAGATGAAGGCCTCACATTTAACCCAAATGCCCAGAGACCCACGCTGTGGCCCTCCTGACCAGGTTTCCAGTCTTATATTGTCCCAAACATTATCCTCCTCAGATCCTGGAGTTCTGACAGATGAGATGACTTGTCCAAGGTCACAGGGCGGTTTTCTCTTTGCAAAGTCCAGCCACTTAAGTCAAGCACTTCTGCATTCAGATCTCAGCTGATGGTGGCTAGCTGTGTGACTCTGTCTGTTAGTCTCCAGGTTCACCCTGAACTCACTACTGTAGGGAATGCTGCCCACTTCTGATGCCCTACACTGATGTGGCCACGGGAGCCTGCTCTCCCCCTACACGGAACATCTGTCTCTGTGCTACAGAATGGAAAATGATAGAAATTAACAGTCTTTGAAAGCCAAGACTGGGGTTGGTGAAAACACCCAGAGCTTCAGCTGGCTAACTCTGAGATAGGAATTCTACACTGGCTCCAAGTGTTGCAACAGGATTAAGCTTTGGCTACTAACTTACTTGACAATAAACACTTCATTGTCTATCCTTCCTTCAGGCTTGCATTTTCCTGCAGAGCACTTCTTGAGAACTCTTAAGTGTCTTGTACTTGGATCCTCATCCAAGATCTGTTTCTGGGAACCCAAACTAGGGCAGTGATCTTTTAAAACATGCTCTCTAGTTCTTAGTTTCTTCATCTGACAAAAGAGGGTGTATGTAAGAAATCACCCCACAGGTTGGTAGGGAAATGTGAAGGAAATGCTGCATATAAAGGGTTTTATACAATTCCATCCATATCATTCTAATTTATAATAGAGAAAAGAAGAATTATCTATCCAACAAGAAGAGAATGGGTAAATAAACTAGGATTTATCTATATGAAAGACTATTTCATCATGAGTAAAAATTAGTGTTCTCAAAAAATTTTTCTATGACATGAAGAAATGTGCTTAGAAGCTACATTGTGCTGTCTAACCAGGGGACACTGTGAAGAAAAGCGTGTAAAGGTGGAAACACAGAATTAATTGGCTTTGTTGAAAATGTAAAAGTACATAAAAGCCATTTATGTATCTCTTGATAGCGACAAGTTATTTATAATTTTCTCTGATTTTGAAATTTCAAAGTTTTCAAAAAAAACACTGTTAATGAAAAAGTAAATGTTATTTAGAGAAATTGATTTTTTAAATTTCAGTAACATTTAAAAAAATGATGCTAAAACACAAACTCCACCCAGATTGCTAACTTTCTAATTTCCTTGTCTTCTGGTCAGAGGCTTTGGTTAGGCGGGAAGCCACGTCTCCTGTATTATTGGTGTCAGCAGGAGGATGAGGCTTTGCAGAGGCCTAAAAGGAGGGTCTAAATCTGACTTATTTTGAGTGCCAGCTTCTGGCTCCTGGTCCTTCTGAGCTTTTCCCTTTCTTACTCAACTCACGGGCTATTTTTCTCCACAGTGTCACCTCTGCTTCTCTTCTGGGTCCTATTTGTGATATTGATTCCAAGCTGGAGCACTGTATGTGCCAAGTTTTCAACAGGTCCAGTATTGATGATTCCTTTGACCCAGCTCTAGATTAATTTCTCCTGAGAACTATCTGACTTACCTGCTCCTATCCCAAATTGATTATACTAGGTGAAAATTCATATACACTCAACCTTCATGCATCACCTCCCCCTTTATAGATGCATGCCATTCTCACACTATAAAGGATAAAGTCAATCTACCCATCCATATTCCTGTCCATCCACATCTACCCATCCATCCATTCATCAATTTTTTTTTTTTTACTAAGTAAATATTTACGTTCAGGGCTGTGCCTGATTCTTAGGGTTCAACGTTGACTTGGACACTGATCCTATTATACTTCCTAGTTATAGCATAGCAAAGGCAAGAAGCTCATACTCACTGACCCTCCTGTTTCCAAGAATAGCAGATACCTCCCACATCTCAGTCTACCTGACTTCAGCACAGCATTGTGGACAGTTCCATGCACTTGGCCAGTACCACTGACCTAATGGATCATCAGCTTCACCAGAGATCAGCTTTGCAGAAAAGCAGTTTATACCATAGAGGTAACCCTCAATTATAAAGAATGTTTTTGTATATTGTTGCTAATAACATCCCTCAAAGGATCTTGAGACCTCTATCCTCTTAGTGGTAATTAGCTCAGTAGCACACACTTTACTGGATTCCCTCTTTGCTCTTACTTCTGCCTCTCTGTTATTTCTGTTTCCTGTTAACACTTAACAGATGAATTGCTTGTCCCAGCTCCTTGTCTTGTTGCCTACAGTTTGGAAAAAAAAAAAAAAAAGCTTACTTACTTACTAATATACTAGAGTAGACATCACAGTGAACGTATGTAACAACTGATATTATAATGACAGGGGAGAAAATATGTTGCAGGTAAGCCTGCTGTTGATAAAGACTCCTCCTTACCCACCTGTGATGAGGAACTACAGCTTCCAAGTGTGTGTCAAGGTGTTGGTTTGACTGACTCCTATAGAAATACTCAGTATTAGGATCATGAGACATGTTCTATATAAGGGACTTTATTTACATCATCTCATTTATTCCTTGCTACCTTCCCCTGAAAGAGGCAGTAATTAACCCCATTATACAAATGTAGAAATCGAGGTCCATTAAAACAGCTCAAAAGCCACAAGATGACAAAAAAAGCACTCTCAACTGGTCTGTCAGATGACAGTGTCTATACCCTTGTGCCTAAACTTCTGTGTGAGTCCATTACAACATCCATTCAGAGTCCTAGTCTCCAACTTCTTGACAAGCAGTTTCTAATACACTTACCTATTCTAGGACAGCCACAGCTGGTCTGTACACAAAAATGTTACATGTAATAAATAAGTCTTTTATTTTCTACTGACACTTAAGATTAAAGTATTGTTTTATTTATCCTGACAGGTCAAGTGTACTCCCTGGTGCCTATACCTTGGTGATGTTAATTAGATCTGTGGCATTGCTCCTCTCAAATGCAAAGTTTGCCAGGTCACCTTCTGGTCTCCTCCAGAGGTATTTGGTTCAGCATCAGGTCAGAGGACAGAGAATCTGTTGCTAAGCTGAAGCTGAAACTCTATCTTTAGCAAAATGGAGGTATAAAGAACACTTTCATAAAGCTACAGAAATGCTGGGAACAAATTGGGATTAGATTACAGATATTTTTCCTTCTAGTTCAGCTGTTGTATGTGGTGCTGGGGGTGAACCTATGAAGCTCTGGTATAAGTATGTTCTTTAACACTGAGCCACACCCCTGCCCTTAGTTCAGTCTCTTTCTATAGTTCATTCCTGGGTTCCTGATGTCCCCACTTCCCTAATGGACACACACCAATGCCTGCTTCTAGTAGGAACTCAGAGAACAATAGTTCTTCCTCCTCATACATTCGTTTCCCCCCAGAGTTCCTTAGCCTGTGATTTAGGAAAGGCAATCATCCTTAACCCAGTTCTATAGTGGGGAAACTGAGGCTCAAAGAGGGGAGATGGGAGGGTTTCAGTCCATGCTCCTGGGTTAGTTAGTTCTCTTCAACTTAAAAAGAACAAGTTAGGACATGCACCACACTGAACAAGGCTTAAGGTTTGTAGAGTCCCTGTCCCACATATTTGCTTTTTAATGAAGTTGAAGTCTCAAGCTGCCAGGAGTTGTTTTATGGGCCAGAACAACAAAGTATTTCACAGTTGTGCACACTCTACCTTAAACCACCTGCTACTACTCACCAGTGTTTGGAGCAGCCTTGTTTAGAAGCACTGGGTGAGTGCTTCTAAAACCTGGCAAAAAGAATGATGTGGAGTTACCAATCCCCTTTGCTGGTACCCATTGTATCCCTGGTTAGTTTGCATCTTTTGTTGTTGTTTGTTTTTGTTTTTGTTTTTTTTAGGGGGGCAATGTTTTGGTTGGTTGGTTGGTTGGTTGGTTGGTTGGTTGGTTGGTTGGTTTTGCCTTTGGAATTCCTCTTCTTAATAAACACTAATAGCTGCTGCTACCAGGATCAACAGAGACACCTCTTTGACTATGGCTGAGGAATTTCATGGACACTCCCCAGTGAGGCCCTGGGAAATAACACAGCTTAAGACAAAGATGGGAGAGACTTTTTCTCTCTTACTCGCCCCTGTGCCCTGTCCTGGCAGGAAGCAGCTCTGAGAAGATGGACATCTTTCTTCAGAATTAGGGGAAAAGGGGCAGCGAGGTGGGCTTAGTCCTTCTCTTGGCTTGAGCTACACACACACACACACACACACACACACACACACACACACACACACACACTTTTTTCTTAACAAAGCACGTAGGAACTTGAACACATCCTAAAATCATACCCTAAAATTAAGGACATGGCTAGATTCAGCCAAAACTGGGTTGGGGTATATGCACAGTAAAGCAAACTATGTCGTCCCCTGAGCAAATTCCTTGGAAAAAAACCTGTTACCCTCTTACGGCTATGCTTGGTTAGGTGTGAATAGGATTAAAAATCGAAAGGATCTGCACAGGGAACAAAGACATATGGCCTAAACCTGTCAGCTAAAACCAGGAGGCCATCTATCCCTGCCCCAACCACTGACTCCTCCTAAGGAAAGCCCAGGCTGTTCTCCAGGAGCTCTGAGAGAATTTCACACTTTGGCAGCACTAATCTGCATTTTCGCTTTCTTCTGAATAAAACCTTTCCTGCGCTGGTATCTGTGTCCGGTTCTTTAACTCTCTACACAAATTGCCAAGAACCTGGAAATATCCCATCACGACAGAAACCAGTGGCAGCAGTAGAATCAGGAAACGGGGCCCTTGGTGTGCTCCCCACCCCAGAGGGACCAGGCCAGCCAGGATCAGCTTTCACTGACATTGGGAAGGAGAAGAGATGGCCCTGACATCCTGCTGGGAACAATCCCAAGGAGGCTGGGGCAGAGGAGGTGACCCATTAATATGGATGATATGTCAAGAAAGTAGACAGAATTTCAAACAGGAACTTAACCCAGGACCTCTTACTACAGGGTATGTAAAACTGTGCTTAGAATCAATAATAATCTGTCTCCTCATACTCGGTAATAGAGTTACACAAAATCACAACTGCACAGCCTCATGCATTTCACACACGAACTCGGAGAAGCTACTGATACAAATGCTACACAACGCAAATTCACTGGCACGTCCGCACCGCATGTGGAACCTGTGCAGGCAGGTCACCTGTCACCCCTCCTGGTGTTCCACGGGCACTCTTAAAATTTGACAATTTTCAATGTAAGCTTGGAAGCTAGGTTTCTTTCATTTTCCCTAAATTTGAGGTTTGCTTTCATTTGGCAACTTCCGGAGGGAGAAGTGTATTGTTGGTCATAGAAATATCCTGCTCTAAGTAGGCCTCTTCATCCTCATCCCCTCCTCTTCCTCCTTATTGTCTTCCTCATCCTTGTTTTTTCTTTTTCTTTTATTGAAAATAGATTTTTTTTCCATAAAATATATTCTAATTATGGTTTTCCCTCCCCTCCCATCTGAATCCAAATCCTTTATATCTCTCTTAGAAAACAAACAGGCATCTAAAGAACAATAATAAAATAAGATAAAATAAAAACAAACAAGTTGAAATAGGACAAAACAAACAAACACAAACAGGAGAAAAAGAGCCAAAGAAAAAGCACAAAACCACATATAGACACAGAGACACATGTGTTCGCACACAGGAAGTGTCATAAAAACACAAAACCAGAAGCCATGATATATACACAAAGAACATAAAGATAAAATGCTCCAACAAAACTTTTAAAGACAGAATGCCATTGACTTCATTTCACGTTAGCCGTCTACTGCTGTGCATGGAGCCTGCCCTTAAAGTAGTTTGTACAACCACTGAGACTTTACTGGAAAAAAACTGATTTTTCATTTGCAAGTCCTATTAGAGACAGCTTCTAGTTTAGAGATGGGAGCTGTGTACACTTCTTTCAGCACTGGGACGCCATCAGGTGCAGACTGGTGCAGGCCCTGTGCATGCTGCCACAGCCTCTGTGATTTGTGTTTAGAACGTTAGGCCTTGTAGTGTTTAGAAGGCCTTGTCTCCTTAGGGTCCTCTACTTCTTCTGGCTCTTACACTCTTTCTGCCTCTTCTCCCACAGAGTTCCCTGAGCCCCAAGGGGATGGATTTGATGTCTTCATCCCATTTGGGACTGAGCGCTCCAAAGTCTCTCATTCTCAGCACAGTGTCTGGCTGTGGGTCTCGGTATTTGTTCCCCTCAGCTACAGGAGGAAGCTTCTCTGCTCATCCTCATTTTTGTCCTCTTCCTCCTCATTGTCATCATAATCTTCATCCTCCTCATCCTGTGTCATAGTTTGCTTTCTATCACTGGGATAAACACCATGACCAAAAGCATGGGGAAGAGTTTATTCCATCTTACAGATTACAGTCTATCATTAAGGGATGTCAGGGCAGGAACTCAAGAGAAGAACAGAAGCAGAGGCCATGGAGGAACACTGCTTATTGGCTTGCTCCCCACGGCTTGCTCACCCCATTTTCTTATAGAACCCAGGGCCAGAATAATGCAAAGCTGAGTTGGAAAACAGAGCTGATATCTAGAGAGAGTAAAATAATAGCCATTGCAAAGTGCTAGATGAAATGTTTGAACAATAGTTGTCTAGAAGCCCAGAGGAGGGGTTATCTATAAAGATCAGGGGAGACTTCCTGCCACAAGGCCTTGTGGGAGGAGAGGAGAGATGATAATCAGGGGAGCAGGGAGAAATGGGGAGTTACCTGGTAAACACAGATGCCTCATGGATTTCATAATGGCAAGAAGCTCCGGATTAAAAGTGAAGTGTGAACACAGTAGAAGCCTTTCAGAGGTCTCAGAAGAAAGGGTGGTGGTGGAGAACAGTGTTCAAAACACGATTCTTTCCCTTTCGTCTTTTCATTTGATCCTCGCCATATTCTTGGAGAATATGTTAGTTGAGAACCACATCCTCATATCAAAGAATAAAACTGAAATCAGCTGAAGAGCTAGGGTAACTCCACCAGGCAAGAGATGTATCACATACTACACAGCCAGCAGCATCAGAGCTGGGAGCAGATGCCACTTTCCTAACATTTACATCTTTAAATATGTTTGGTTTCCTAATTTGAATCTCTAGCGTTTGCTCTGGGAGTGGCTTGGGGTAGAAGAAGAGGACGTCTTCAGGACAGGTAGTGGGGAAACTCACTGGGTCTTGTCTGCTTTATCAAGTAAGTGAAAGAGGCAGCTACAAGGAACTGCCCCTCCCCCCACTTCCTCCACTCCCCACCCTGTCTCCTGGCACCATAGACATTCCTCTCCTTGCTACAGCTCTAGGGTGGCACCAATTCTCCTGTTAAGACAGTCCTTTCACCGTTGCTGGTTCAAAGGAAGAGACTCGGCTCAGAGGACATCCAGCTGCAATGCCTACAGCCGGGCTCGAGGGAATAAGGCAAAATGAGGTCGTGCACAGAAACAAAAATGAACCAGTGAGCTCCCTGAGGCTGAGGCTTTTTATAACCAGCATTAAATATTTATTGTACTGTCAGTCTTGGGATTGTATACAAAAGGACGGAGGAGAAAATGGAAAGAACATGAATGTCAGAGTCTGATGGCATCCAGGCGCCTCCACAAAGCTCTGCGGTTTTAGACAGATTACTTAGCCTTTCTACGTTTCTCTTTCCTTATCGGGGAAATAGAGAGCACAGCACCCATTGCACTGGGCTATTGCAGGGATTGTAGGAGGCTGCACTGGAGCCAGGAGGCAGCATTCAGTTAGGGCTGAGAAGAGGCAGCAGCAGCAAGGGTGGCAGCAGTAGGAGGCATTGGAGGGCAGTGCTGGCAGCAAAAGCAGAATAGCCTCAGTCATGGCAGGGATCTCAGACCTTCGTGGGCAGCAGAGTGATGAGCAGCAAGAGGCAAGAAGGTGGTTCGGAACAACACGACTCGGTAGCTGGGTCAAAGGAGTTTTACCCCAACTGTTTTATTTTAGACATATTTAAGCACAGCACAATCTGGTGAAAACCATTCTTGTGGATTAGCTCAACCCTGCATGCACAACAAAGCATACTTAAATCTCTTTGAGGAACAAAGTAAGCTAAACACAGATCAGATGTGACTACATCGAAATGCTTTGTAAAGTACATGTGACACCTTACATGAAGATGGGTTCCATAGATTGGCTGAGAAAAAAAAAAAAAGTTTATGAGAAGGGTCTGGTGGAGGGTCCTGTGCCGGAAAGTCTCCAGTCACATGGATCATGCAAAGGTTACCAGGCTAGAAAGCATGTCTGCTCCAGCCTTCTGGGTAGAACATGGGTTTTGCATTCCCTCCGTTGAAGGAACAATCCTGTACACTTAACATCTCAGATTCCCTTAGAGCATGTCTGTGAGTGCAAAGACCTCCATCCCCCACTAAGTAGTCTTCTGGTGGTCGAATCAGCAGTAATGGTAGCAGTAGTAGATCAGCAGGAGTGCAGATGCAGCAGCATTAGTTTTAGAAGTGCTGTTGCTGGCAGCAATAGCATCAGAACTCATGTCTGTGATAATAGTGAGGGCTGGGGATACTGCTCAGTTAGTAAAGTCCTTGCCACACAGGCGTGAGGACCTGAGTTCATATCCCCAGAACTCATGTAAAAGCTGGGTGCAGTGGTGTGCCTGTGGCCTCAGTGCTGTGGAAGTCAAGACAGGAAGAACCCTGGAGTTCATTGGCCAGCCAGCCTAGATGAATCAGGGAGCTCTGGGTTCAGTGAGAGGCCCAATCTCAGAAAATAAAAATGTGGGAGTAATCAAGGAAGATACCCTCCACATGTCTGAGCATACACACACACACACACACACACACACACACACACACACACACACACACGCCCCCCCTACATACACGCCATACACAAATATATACAACACACATGCATATTCTCTCTCTCTCTCTCTCTCTCTCTCTCTCTCTCTCTCTCTCTCTCTCTCTCTCTTTCTCTTTCACACACACACACACACACACACACACACACACACACACACACAGAGTCGCAGTATTAATATCAGTGGTAGTGGCAATAGCAGTGCCAGTGGTGTTTGTTAATTGTAGCAGCAACAGCTCTGAAAAGCTAGCATATGGGAAAGCACGGAGAGATAAGGAAACCCCTCATCTCCACTTCCCCAAATCACTGCACCAAACATTGCTGCCTTCCCTACTGCATTAGAACTTAAGCCTATAGCCTTCACAGTAGCCTGAGCAGCAGGCTGTCTCGGTGGAGGTCATTGCTTTGGGAGGATGAATCCATATTTAGGATCTGGGGAAAGGGTGAGGTCATGATGGAGTTTGAGACTTGAGGGCGCTTTATTCTTTCTTTGATCCTGTTGCATTTGCTGACACCTCTGTTTCTAGGGAACTCTTTTCAGGTGCTACAGAGTTAGGCAAACAAATGCTGCTCTCAAATAAATGATCATGGAGGAGGTGACCGTCACTGGAGAGAAACAATGGACATATTCAAAAGTAAAGATTGGAGGGATAGCATAGAGTTGGAATGTACAGATTGGGTGTTTGTTTAGAAACAAGGTCTTGATTACAGCATAGACTAATGACATCATGACCATCATGACCGGCTTAACTTTAGTCTTAAATAGTAAAAATCTTCTTCCTTTTTTTTTTTTTTTTACATTTTATTCCTTTTCATTTATTTTGAGATTAATATAATTACATAAATTCTACCTTTCCTTTCCTCCTATCAATCCCTCCCATATAGCCCCTGCTCGCTCATTTTCAAATTCATGACCTCTTTTTCATTAACTGTTGTTACATGCCCTTGTGTATAGATGATGTTCTTTAGTTAAGAGGAGTAAAGCTGGTGGGTGGGAGAGAGCTAGCAGGCAGGACCAGCAAGCCCTGGCAACTAAGCGGAATATAAAAGGCAGAAGTAGAATGGTATCTAGTCTCCTGGACTAAAAAATGCTCTGAGAAAGGTATCACAAATGTGAAGTCATGCTTTGTAGAGATCCCGGAAGCTTCCAACAGGATAGTAGGTTAGCAGGAGAGCATTCAGAGGCAGGAAGGCCAGTTAGAGGCCATTCCAGCAATCAATTTAAGGAGGGTGATGGGAATGGCTAGGGGGGAGAGCATGGAGGACACAGGAAAGCTGGAGGAAGGGAAATGAATGGCAGTCCTCCTGACAGGCCTTAACTGTACCGTTTTAGAGTTGGGAAGGCAAACTGCTCTGAATGATTCAGCCAGTGAGCAGCTGTTGGGGTTGAGAGTAAAACGCGGGTCTGTCTGACGCCAACACCACTCCACAGCAGTGTTTAATGGCAGACACATCCCAAGGCAGAAGTGATGGGCCTTGGAAGCTGGTCATTTGTGTGGGAAGAGATGGAGAGGGAGTTCAGATGACAGCGGGCTTTGCAGCCTGGAGGACAAGGTAGAAAATGAGGACACTAACCCCCCGGGTGACGCTGGGGCAAACAGCAGATCTGTATTTAAGAGTGATGTGAGGACAGCCAAAAATAAATCTCAGCTCATTGGGGACAAGCACATTTTAAGCAGTAAGGTGCATGTTCAGGACTGACTTCCTGAACTGTCAAGGCTTTGTGTTGAAGGTCTAGGGTGAACTGGAATTGCCTTGGGTGTGGCAGAACTGAGTGTGTGCCTGGGTTTTTCTGTCTTAGTTACTTACTGGCTAAGGACCAGGAGCAGGGAGCCTATTCACATTGCGCTGAGCCTTTTCATCTGCAGAGTGGAAAGATCATCCTGACCACCACACACCCAGAGTTTGGTGAGAATGGTGAAGGCACTTCAGGAAGTCCTGAGTATGATCTGGCCAAGCCTGAGAGGCTGGTTGCTTGGTTGCTTCATAGCATCCCTGAAACACTGTTTACCATCTGAAAATAGCCCAGGAAGACCCTGGTACAGGTCCTGTTCAGATCTGCTTGCCGCTATTTTAATAAAACGTGGGATGTTAAGGAGTGTGGCCTCTTTCTTTTTAGTCAGTTCTATATCCCGTCTTACATTGCCTCTTCTCTCCTCTTCAGGAGTTCGGGGCCTCTTGCCCCCAATCATTGTTCATTCCACTTAGTGAGCTAGATGCTGCCTTAGGACCTGTGCTATGTGCTGAGGTCACAGGATGGATACAATGCAAGTGAGGTATCTGTCCTAACTCTAATCCCACAGTGCACCTGTCAATGCCCCTGGGCGCCTCTCTCATGCCTGACCTTTCTTCAGGAGGTTTTCATTCTTCTGTCTTCTCTTTGGCTGTAGAAAAGGACTTCTAATTCTAACAAGCAGGAGAGAGGCTCAAGGAGGGGAGTGGGGGGGACTCAGGGAAGGGGCTTTACTCTGTGTCGGATACTGTATAGACATTATTAAACTTAATCCTCAACTTAACTGTGGGAAATAGGTATTAACCACTCCTATTTTACAGGTGATGATGACCCAGAAGCCTAAAGAGGCCAAATCCATTGTCCAAAGCCACACAGGGAGTAGAGAAGAGCAGGGATTCACACTTAGACTGGTTTAATTTACTGTTCCTGTTAAGCTGTTTCTCCTATATTCTCTCTGATCCTTCAGCCTTATTGGTTGGGCTGAGCCTTCCAAGGAAAAACTTCAGAAGCTGATGTCCTTACAGTGCTCAGGAGGCAAGGACTGTGACACAGTAGACTCAGTTCCTACTGCCTAGAAGGCTGGGCTGACAAGGAATCTGCTAGAATAGTTACCCCAGAGGCTTCTGGGAAAAGCCTTGTAAGACCACATTGCTGAGCTTCCAAGGACCCTGAGAGAGCTGGAAACTTCTGTGTGACACATGTTCAATGGGCCCCATGCCCAGCCCCTGGCTTTGAAGGACCCTAGAGTTCAGGATTTCACACAGGCATTCAGGAATGAGAGATGGGAAGGGGCCCCTCGGCAGCAGCTGCTAGGAAGTTCTGACATCTTTTCATGTCCCTCTATGCCTTACAACCTACACACGACCCTCTTCTCTCAGTCTCCTACCAGTTCTAAATAGCAGCATGGTTTGCACTACTCTGTTTTAGCCTGTTTTCTGTTGTGACCAGACTTTACCTCTAGCTCAGTGGAAGAGGCTCATTGTGGAGTAGTGGAGATCCAGGCTGGTTCGTATGAATGCAAAGTGAAGGCAAAGAAAGGATTTTCAGAGTGCTCCTCTGGAAAATGCAGCAAGTGCACTTACCTCATGAGTCTTCAGAGAACATCCAATAAGGAAGCAGATTCGGAGGCGTCTGGCACCACACCTGGCACACTCCATGTGTTCATCAAGCATTTGGTAAATGTATGACTCGATGCCTAACAAATGTTAATCTCCCACCTCCCTGTTTGGTTCTGCTCTTTCTATTTAGAACAGTGAGCTGTGATTCTCCAAGGCAGGCCTTGGGTATGTCACTGAGGAACACTGACAAAACACAAGCTTGTCATAAGCCCTGTCTGCTGTCCCTGCTGGGAAGGACAGGGGTGTGCCTAGCTAAAGGAGTCTCCTGTGCAAGGAGACAGCATCCTCAAGGCAGGTGGTCTGCTTCCACTGCTGAGGGCCTCGGCATCTCAGAAGCTGGCAGTTTGCAACTTGTTGGCTGCAACTTGGGAGAGCAAATGCACATCAGTTGTGTTTCAGAGCCCCCGAAATAAAGAGCAGAACGTCCCTTGCCCTAGGATGACCCGTGGGTGAGAACCAGCCAGAGACGAGCACATCGCCCCCCAGCCTCCCATCTTTCTTTCTTGTATAGTTGCCTCACTCTCTTTGTCCGAAATGCACCGGATCGTGCTCAGGTCTACCCATGTGTGATTCTAGTCTGGGAAAGAAGCAGGCCGGATTACTTCTCAATAGGCTGAATGGCCTTGTGATAGGTGGACCAGAAGCCTCCATCTGGCTCACCTGTCTGGTGCTATCTTCTTCCTCCACGCTGAAAGCTTTTGCCAGCTTGGTGTTATAGGTAGGACCTTATCCAAGAGCACCGTGGAAGAAGTAATCTGGCCAAGACCTCAACCAGGGCCACTGACAACCCCTGGACAGTCTTTTATCGTCTGTTTTGTCAACACAGAGAAGTAGACCATTGCAATCCTGTAGTCTATTTTATAAGTACCTTTTTCCCTCTAAGGAATGCTAGACATCAATGTAGTAAATATGCTATAATTCACAGATACTTATGTTCCTGTGTCTAGTGTTTAATGATATTGGATGCTGTAAACTCCCATTATCTGACAGAAATGTAACCTCCTGCCTCATGTCATTTCTTTTCAGAGCCGCAGATGAGGGATGATGTTGTAGAGCACCCAGCTTCAAACCCAGCATTCCCCTAAGGAAGGTAACCCTTCTTTCTCCATGATAGATGTCCTCTGATAATAAGCTCAGTACCTTCCAAAGGAAGTCATGGTTGGCAGCTGTCTTTAATAGAAAGCTTTCTTCAGCCTGAGCAGAAGTTTATCTTACTGGATGGTATTTCCTAGATTTGACTAAATTAACTCTGGCAACACAGCATAAATTTACTTCTTTTGTCCCATGATGTCCCTTAAACATTATAGAGACTGTATGTAACCTTGCTTTCCCACCTCTACCCCTTACTTTTTATCTCAAAAAGAAACAACTTTACTCCCCTTGTCTACTTCTAATGGGAAGTGATTTCCACGTACCTCTCCATATTGGTTTTATTTCAAATGGTCATAGCTGTCATTTTAATAAGCACATAAACTTTCTGACGGGTGTTTCCCACACTTAAGTTCATCAAATCTTCACAACTGCTAGAGTGAGATGGATATTACTATTCCCATTTTACAAGTGTGAGAACTGAGATTCATGGAGGTAAATGACTGTTCTATATTACGCCAATGTTGAGAAATAAAGCCAGGGCTTGAATTCTGAATTAGAACCTGGATCGCCTGTCTCCAAGTTTTAACTTGGGTTCTAATTAGTCGAGAGGCTTTAAAAAACACAGTACCCATGTGTGGTCCCAACACATGGACATGGAAGAAAGCAGATCTAAGCTATAGTCTTATTTTATGCAACCCACCCCTGTCCACGACATCTAAAGTGATGCAAAGCTGCCTCGTGGTGGTTGTGTTGAGCCAGATACACTCTTAAGCTCCCCAGAATTCTGACACAGGAACTGCAGAGAGTTCAAATCTGACCATTCTTCTGCATCTTGACAGAGCCCCTGACCTCAAAGAGATTAACTCTAATTGGAGTTGGCTGGTTGTCCTCCAAGGAGTAGGAAAGCAAAAGGGAAGGGTGCCAAGAACAATCAGGAACAGAGGTGCTGCACAAACCACTTTATTTGGACAATAAAAACCCAGGAAGGTTGCTATATATACAATGGAACATTCATAGCAAACTAACATATGGCTCTTTGTCACCATTTCTGAAAGCCAATATGTGAAAGAGAAAACAAGCTTTGCTCTCGATTTTTTGCAATAAACTTTGAAAATCGCCGTCGCAAATGCAAAGAATGTTTAACTGGAATTGTGTGCTGAAGGCCTCATCTCCCTGGAGCCTCCCTCCCTCTCCCTATCTCCTAATCCTCATTTCCGGGAGGTCATTTTAATTAGCAGGCTGTCATGGTGACTCAGCCTGCTGCTTCCACAGACAGGAAGGGAGTAGACTCCCCTGGACCCATTCATCACACAAAGGCCCTTTAAGCATCAGGAAAATGCACAGTATTTGGCTTGCTTCGCCTCAGGAATTGCTTCTGCTGTCGTTTTCTTTATCACTCCTACGTGCCTAGGGTGCAGTCCTTTGTCTCTTGCAGCCCCCTTACCTGGTAGTCACTCTGTCCTCAGTGCAGATTATCAGTGCTCACCTCCCTTGATTCTTGTCACCAGGGACTGCAGACCTTATCCACAGTAGTTCTTCGGAATGAATGAGCAATGTTTTTTTTTGTCTGGGGAGCTAGAGTTTCGATTAAACTCCCAAGGAAGTTGAAAGATGTCTTTCAGAACAGCTTTCTGAAGTTGCATGCTGGGGCTTGAGGGAGTGAGAGAGCATGAGGCTTATAGATACAGTGACCATGTTTCTAAGACCACTCTGATTTCAAAAATTCTACCCCATTGTTCACAACAGCCTGTTTGCCTTTGGCTTGTATGTGGGTTGCTGTTGCTTTGCATTAGAAAATATGGAGACGGCATTCCTAAACTAGAAACAGTTGCAACCTGTTTTAAGCAAAGTCACCTGTGCATTGACCATACAACTTTAAAAGGTGAAGAAGGGCTTACAGAGACCTGAGACCTGTGGGACCTCTTGAGAGAGGTGCGTACGTTTCCCTATGCTTGCCTAGCTCCACTCTCCTACTCCATTCAGCCTCTGAGTTGAAGGCTCACAATTGATTTCCCGTTGATAAAAGGAAAAGAAATCAATGATAAAATGTCTCTCTTTCCCCTCCTCCCTTTCACTAGCATGTGCACAATGCTGAAAACCCCTGTCTTGGAAACCAGGGAATGGCACTTAATTTCCTGCCCCAACAGGAAACTCGTGTTCCTGCCCCCACAATGCCTCCAGGTGCCATGTCTTTAAAAGGGGGTTGAAGAGTCTTTGTGGTTCAGTGAGCTCTTCTTGTCCCCTTTGCTGTTGGGGACATTGCTGGCTGAGCCCCGCAGGGATGGGTGCTTGTAAGGAGTGGGGGTTTCTTTCCTGCAAAAGGGAAACAACAGAAAGAGAAGACAGCCCATATACACACTGCAATGAATTCATCTGGTGCATGTCCATCTCCCTCACTGGACAGGGACCTTGTGGGTTCAATGACCTTGCCATCTTCTTCTCTGTGTCCCCAGAACCCAGTCCAGGTTTGGTTTAAAGCAGTCATAGTAGCTCAGTGAATGTCTGTAGGATGGGTGACTGGCCAGCCAATGGATGGGTGGATGGATGGATGGATGGATGGATGGATGGATGGATAGATGCATTGCTTCATTCTAGGCCTGGAGAAATTTAAGTCTCTTACAGCTCCAATTTGGTATCTTGCCACTTGTATTCCACCTAATTCAACACATTACACATGGGAAGGGATGGGAACCCAAAAAAATCTATAGTTTGGAAGTTTGGAAGGAGGCCAACAGGATTATGCTACCTGTCTCGGAGTCTTGTGGGCTTGGAAAAATCCCTTTTGAATATGAGAGAGAGAGAGAGAGAGAGGGAGAGAGAGAGAGAAAGAGAGGGAGAAGAGAAGAGAAGAAGAAGAGGAAGAGGAGGAGAAGGAGCGGGAGGAGGAGCAGGAGGAGGAGGAAGAGGAAGAGGAAGAGGAAGAGAAGAAGGAGAGGAGAGGAGAGGAAAGAGAGCTCTTGGGCGGCTGGGACACCATTCTGTCATTCTGTGTATGGTGTGTGACCACCAAGGTCTTCAGAATCCCAGTTTTATCATTCAGCCTCATTACAACAACTCATAATGTCTCCAGGCATGTCTTCCTAGCATGCCTGGAGATCTCAGAGAGCAGATGTGTGTCTGTTTTACCTCTATGTCCCCGAACTCAGCACCCAGCACCCAACACAGTAATCTTACCACCATCATTCAGTGTTTCTGTTCATATAAGAGATAATGAGCTCCTGTGGAGCCAGAACCAATTTTATTCACTGTTGCATTTTACCTTATTCAGTGCTTTATTTGTTATATTTTTGACTGACAAATTGATTTATATAGTCACTGGATTTAAGATTTATTCTCAGCGGGAAGAGTGGTCTTAATTTTAAGTCCCAAAGAACTGCTCTGAATTCCCAAGTTGGCTGACTTCAGAAGTGTGGCCTTGGGCAAGGAACTGAACTTCTCTGAACTTCATTTGTACAATGAGAATAAACTATTCCAGTCTTCCAGGAGTGTCGTGAAGTTAAATTAGAGAATATGAATGAGCACCCCAGGAAGCTTTGTTAATATTCTGATCCGCGCCTTGAAATCCCACCCCTTGGTGCCGCCCTGCGTCCTACCATAAAAGCTTCTTTTTAAGGAAAAACTCTGCCCCTTCCTCTCTCTCTCTCTTCTACCTTTTCCTCCACAAAGTGTGCACCCTTGACCTCTCGCTCTCTCTCTCTCTCTCTCTCTCTCTCTCTCTGTTTCTCCCTCTCTCTTGCACTCTGCTTTCCTATCTTTCTCTTCATTTCTCTACTATAATAAACTCTCCACATGGATGCAGCGTCTGGATTGTGAATTACTGGCCGCCACTGCTGCCACCATGCCTGCATGGGGTGCATCTGCCCAGCACACCACTGCATCTGCCCAGTATGCCAGCAAGTTTTCCCTCAGGTGTGGTATATCCTGGCCTGGCTAGCTGGGGGTTCCTCATGTGTGTATAATTCATAACAGGCTTCCCTTCCCTACTGTAATTTGTTGACTGTGGCCCCAGAAACTCTGGACATGTCAAAGATACAGACAGACAGTGATGCTGTACTCAACTTGTTTAGATTTAGTGGAGATCATAACTGTGCAAAGCAACCACTCAAATTGAAGACTTCAACATGAAGTCAAAAGTGGTGAATGATAGAAATAGAAATGGAGCGGGCTGTTTGAATTAGGACTGAAGATGTGTCTTGTGGCCTTTGTGCTCTGACCTTGGCACAACAACTTTTATTCATGGTTGATGAGTCACAAGCCAAATGAAGATGGAGTAGGTGTCAGGACACACACAAAGGACACCTGGTCTTAACATACCTTCTCTCAGTCTCAGTGCCTGAAAACACATGTTCCTTGAAGATCTGGCCAACATGAGGAGACTGTCTAGTGCAGGTGAGATGAGTCTAGACCCAGTGCCCCTTAACACTCTAGCCCTACAAAGCTCATGCTTGGACTGCCACCTACAGATGCTGTGATCTTCTCGAGTCTGTTTTGTTTTCAGCACTAGCAATAGAAGTCAGGGCCACACACATGCAAGCCAGTTGCTATAACCATATCTGCAGCCCTGAGACAGTATGATCTTAAAGGAGTCCCTTCCTGGATGTAAGAATTTAGGGAGGAGAATGCTTGTTCTTCCTGCCTTGTAGACTCTGGTGAAAGGAGAGTTGGAGAAGTGGTACTTAGATTACAAGGTGCCATCCATCCATAGGTCATTGAGGAGAATAGTTCTTCACACCTCAGGTATAGGACACAAAGAGCATAGGACACAAGACAGGTATGTTTTTATAGGACAAAGAAGATGTAAAGTCCCTAGAAGACAGGCTTGGGTTTATTGCTACGGACACAGCTGTAAGTAGGTGATGTCACGGCACTGAGGTGTGCAATGGCTAGAGAGGGGTATGAGAATGCAGAAACAACTTTTGGAGTGGCTGGAAAGGCAAAGTGTCACTATAATAAAAGATGAGGGCGCAGAAAAGGGAAGGAGGCCCTAAACAGCAGATGGTTCATACCTCTGTTCCCTTCTCCATTTCCTTAGATTCATCTGCTTCGGAAGTCAACTTCTCAAGGCTTCTTTAGCTCTTTGGGCACCATTTAACACCTACACCACCATTTCCTGGGAGGTTGCACATCTACATATGTCATAGGACTTGGAGTTGGATGTGTTGGCTTTATTCTCTAATTCCTAAGCCAGCCTAGGTGTGGAGCAGGTGCTTCTGGGGTGAGTGGTGAATGGAAATGGACTTTGAGTCTTATGTTTACTATCATTTCGTCACTTCTCTGACCACATTGGTCTTACCAGTGCTGCAGGCTTTGTTGGGTCCTGTTGCATTTCACCTTTTTCAGTGCCTTATTTGTTATAATTTTGACTGACAAATTGATTTATATAGTCACTGGATTTAAGACTAAATCTTGGGATAGCATCATTTTCTTTCTATTCCATCAATCTCAACTCTTCATGTCCTTAAAAAACCAAGTCTAAATCTCACTTTCTCCCTGAAGCCTTCTTGGAATACGCCTGTCAGCGGTCAAGGACTTTCCAGGTTGTGTGTGGGAATAATAACATCTGGTTGGCACCTCCCCATAGGGCAAAGAGCTTGAGGGAGATGTTTTGTGAATACTCCCACCCAGTTCTACTACTGTATCTTCAGTGTCAATGACTTCACAACTTATTTAGGCCTTAACATGTACAGGCTCTGCACCATGCACTAAGGATTCAGGAATGAGATTGTCCAATGGAGAAGCCAGACCTGCCTGCAGAGATGCCAGACAAGACAGGGTAGAGGTTGTGTATGAAAGGTTACTAGGAGCACAGCTGAGGAAATAGTTCTATCTTAGCAGGAAGAGGGACAGGAAGACAGAATGTGACATTTGGAGAAAGTTTGAATGAGTTAGTAGGAATTCAGCTCCTACAAAATGAAAGGGATAAAGGGAAAGGATGAAAGTTATAGAAGCGTGAAAATGGACAACGTGTTCAGGCTGACGCATATGGCAGGAAGTGGTTGGAAGCAGGTATTACCGAGGTCAAGGGTATGGTAAGAGGCAGGATAGGTGTTCCCAATGTCAAGGGTTTGGAAGGGGGCAGGATATCAAATTAAAAATATTGGCTAAGGCCTTGAGTAGCAAAGAAAAGGAGTTGGAATATTACTTTGGAGGTAACAGGGAGCCATGAAGGTTTGTGAGTGAGGCCACATCTGACATGTAGTTGTGTATACTTACTGTACACTGTTAAGTGCTGTTATATTATGCATGTTCCCAATGTGCTGATGCTAACTATGCTCCGCTAGGACTCATCACAGGCCTAGCACAGGATGTGCTCCTTATATACATATATCATGATGTCACTTTGCACAGTCATGCTGTGGATATCGTTCTGTATAAATAAAACACTGATTGGCTAATGGCCAGGCAGGAAGTATAGGCGGGACAAGGAGAGAGGAGAATTCTGGAAAGTGGAAGGCTGAGTCAGGGAGACACTGCCAGCTGCCACCATGACAAGCAGCATGTGAAGATGCTGGTAAGCCACAAGCCACGTGGCAAGGTATAGATTTATAGAAATGGGTTAATTTAAGATATAAGAACAATTAGCAAGAAGCCTGCCACGGCCATACAGTTTGTGAATAATATAAGCGTCTGTATGTTTATTTTATAAGTGGGCTGTTGGACTGCCAGGACTTGGTGGGACCCAGAGAGAAAACTCCAGCTACACAGTCAGGTGCACCTGGTGCTCAGGTGCAAAGCCTGAGTCTACTTGGTCAATACCAGCTTACTTCCATGTTCATGCTCTGCCCACTCACAGAAGTGAGTATTCTTGGTCCATTCATTTTATCTGTCTGATATTATCCCCTTTGGTTTTTAGCTCTATGGCCGTGACACTGGTTAAAAATAAATGTAGGGTCTCAGCTTTCCTAATCAATGCTGAGCCTGAGCTCCCATGCCCACATTGCTGCCTCTCCCCAGGACTTCTTCCTGAGGGGCGGCCCAGCACCCCAGATGCCAACAGCCTTTCACCAGCATATGGGTAGAAAGTGACATATGGCAATTATCCATGGAGATGGGAGAAAACAAAGATTAATTTTGAGTCAAAACATGTAATTTTCCTTTACAACCAGAACTGCTCTTTCACTTAAGCTATTTGATGCTTGGGTGGAAAATAATACAAAAGCAGGAAGCATTCAAATTCAAATAGGACCCTATGTTCCCGGGAATTCATTCTTAAAGGGTTACTTACCAATTTAGAGTTGAGTGCTGCTCACAGGGGCTTACCCAGGCCCAGAGGAGGGGTATGGGGTAGGAAGGGAGCTAATTTGTTTTTCCTAATTTAAAATTGGGTGTATTTGCCTCAACTCTTCAAATCCTAGTGAGCAAAGAAGTCTTTGCTGAAGAGGACCTCAAAGCTCAGGGTCAGAGATGCCATGAGCAGAGGCTCTTGGGAGGAAAACTTCCTTGCATCATTCTGACTCAGTTTCAAGTCCCCTTCCAATCTAGAAGATCCTCTCCAGACTGAGGTTGAGTATCCCCCATAGGGGTCAGGCCCTGGGCTCCAATCCTGGCTCCAACTCTGGACCTTGACACCCATTCTGTCCCCTAGGTCTCAATGTCTTCTTTTGTCATGCTTGCTGATATACCCCCAAACTGTTAGCACTACTTCACTCATCTGTGACCAGGACACATGCAAGGAAAAAAAAAAGAGGTGAAGGATGAAGATAATTTTTATGCAGGCTGACAGAGGACCCAAAAGAGATAATCCCTAAATTAACTTGTAAATGAGATGCTAAGAATTCTTTTGAGTTTTACAAAGCTTTAAATGTTTAAGAACTTTAGCCAATCAAGAGTGACTTCTAAGAATGAAGCAAGCACTTTCCTCTGGAGGTGAACTCCTCAAAGGCAGGGTCATACCTTAATCTCCAACTCATCCCATACCTCCCTCCCACCAGAGCCGGGTGCAACGTGCTGTCTTCCATAGGTATATGAGTGATGGAATGGATGAGTGTATCCATGTAAATATGTGCAGGGCAGGCTGGTACTGCAGGGGGTAGAGAAAGAACAGACAATCCTCCTGTAGGGGTTTTTAATACCCCAGAATGGTGGATATAAAGTCCCCAGATGATCTATTCTCAATCTGAGGCAGGGTGTCATTGGAGCATGCAGCCATGAAAATCAGTCCTTAGAGAGGTACAACTCACTGAATGATGGAGCCTGGGCCAGTGCCCAGATAAGTCAGGGGACTTGTCACAGGCTATCATAAACTGGCAAAAATTGGAAACCAAAAACATTTGGAGGCATCTACTGTGTGCTGGGCATTGTTCTAAGCTTGTACCTAATCTTTAGAACCATATTAAGTGGTTGCTATTATTTCTGTTTAATAGGCAGGTGTAGAAAGGTTTTAAGAGGCAAAGAAACTTGCCTAAAATCCCATTGCTCATGAGAGCCTGAGACAGTCCACTGAGGGAGCTCTATTGCAGTAGAGTTCAGATGGTTTTAGAATAGGAAACCCTATCTGTGCTATAGACCCTGTGACTTCAGGCAACCTTCTGTTCCTTTCTGGGTCTCCTTTTCTTAAAGTGCAAGACTAGACATCCACGGACTAAATAAGATTAGATACACAAAGTACTTCATACAATAAGTAATTGTGACTTATATATTTATTATTAATAATAGATGATGGAGGAAGATTCATTGTGCTAAGATCCTGAGGCACCAAAGAACATAGTGAACATCAATGGAAAGAATGGTCTGGCAGGAGTAGAGAGTTGGACACTGCCACGTCGTTCCAGGAGCCTGGACCACTAGGGGAACAGGAGATGAGGCCCAGAGGTAGGGCAGTGCTAGAACATTCCAGATGCCACTGGATGTCACTGCCCTGATGTTCATTGAGTGCTCTACCAGCACACATGGGAACTCCCAGAACTTCCAGCTGTTGATCAGCCCTCAGACAAGATGGATGATCCCATCCCAGTCTTCTCTCCTCCTTGGATCTACAAGTGGGTCCATCAGAGGAGCAAGATGGGGCTTCTTAGGGTTGTGTCCTCTGTAGCCCAAACCTTCAAGTGTTAAGGGAAGGGACTATCATAGACTGATGAGATAATCATACACCTGGTACTAGTGTTTCAATGTAAAGCCCACAATAACCTGAAAAGTGTGTACAACAGTGCCTGATTTACAGACTAGGGGTCTGAGGAATTGGAGTTCATTTGGGAACCTTGGAGGATGAGTGATCATATGGAGTGGAATATGTAAACAGCCAGGCTAACTTAGATCAGTGGCTGATCTTGGCTCCCTAGCAATGCCCCATCCCTGGAGATTCTTATGATGGGCCTGAAATGAGATGGCCCACCATGCATGACTATACTGTTATGTAGACTGCGGATTGGAGCTCAGCTGTTCAGTTTACTGCATTGTGAAAGTGGACCCTGAGGCATCATTCACGCTGACCAACCTGGTGAGTCAAGGTACTTCTTTGCTCTGGACCGTGGGAGGCTGTTTGGCAATCTGGGCTAACATCCCAGAAGCTAGAGGAGATGAAGCTTCAGGGATGCCTGTGCTTAGGAAACACACCTTCTGGGCCCATACTGATTCTTGTGGCAGAGCTAGGGTTGCCCTTCCTGTGGCACAGGTGGGAAACTGAGGGGCATCAGAAAACTAAGAGAAGCTTCCCTGAGCACAGACCCAGTGAAGCAGGACCTGAGCCTAATTGCTTGGCTCTACCACTTACCGAAGCCTTGGCATGGGCACTGTCATCCTTTCAACCAAGGAATTCAGCCGGTAATAGTCTAGAAATGTTCTCGCCACATTCCTCCCCAGTTTCATATCTGCAGGTGTGTGTTAAGAAGCAACTTTGAATGGAGATTGAGCAGGCCTAGTTATAAAGAATAAAAATGCAAATAAAGCCTTGATAAAGAGGGCGTCGTCTCTCTCCAGTCTAGGGGTTTGGCAGCATTGTCTTTGTCTTCATAAAACCTTCAGTGACAATTATGGTCCTCATTTCAGAGACAAGGAACTAAAATGCACAGAACACAAGTAACCATACCCCCAAATCTGTGTACCAAGCTTTTAGGTACACTGGGATTTTCCAGTCTGGCCTCAAATAGTCTGGAATGAAGCCTGATGAGCAAGACACAAAGCCAAGAGACCCTTTGCTGAAAAGAACAGGGTTTGCCTGACCTTCAAGGACCAGGCATCTCTCTTGAGAGCAATCTCAGGAAAACTCTCTGACTCTAAATAGAATCCCATTTCCCCTTGCTATTTGGCAAATAATAAACCTCTAGGGTATAGATTGATAGCCTATTTATCAAATCATAAATTCCCCAGGCAAGGAGAAAGCTCCAGTTCTATACTAGTATTAACACCCTGGGATCAATTAATACAACAATTGTGTATCTACCTTATGCACCATATCCACATCTCTGGGGTTCTCTGCTATTTCCTTTGCCTGAAGGACCTCCCTAACTCTCCCTTAGCTAATTTATAGCGTGGGTTCTCCAATTAGCCACTATCTCTTCGTTAGATTTTCCAGGCTCTTCCCTGCTGTCATCCCAGGGCTGAGAGTGTTCCCTTGTTCCCTACCACCATGGCTTTAGAACTGACCTCATTCAGAGTATGTGTCATTTCTCATAGGGTGGAAATTAAGTCTTTACTGACAGTGGGTCCTCCACCCCACCCCCATCAGCTACCAACACCCAAGCTGCCAACCTTCCCTCTGAGACTTCTCATATCTTGATTTTGTCCACCTCTTTCCATCCCCTAGAATAGGTCAGCATCACCTTTCCCCTGGACAATTGCCATCCTGTCCTCTGGGCCTCCTGTCTCAGAATAGCCCTCTATAGGATGTTTTCAATAGCGAAGTCAAGGGCTGTATTCTCTAGTGCAGACCCAATAGTGTTACTCAGTGACTAAAACCCTTCTGTGTCTTCCAGTTGCTGTTCATAGCTTGGCCCTTAAGTAGGTTCTCAGCTCTCCTCTTGCTACCTCCTGCCTCCCACCCTTCTGTAGCTCCTCCTCTTCTAATCCTGTAACTCTTAGGTCTTTGTTCACCATGCATCCTACTAGACCACCATGCCAAGCATGCCTTATAGGACCAGATCCTTCTCAGCCTCCAGACCTACATCCAGTTATCACTTTAATAGGAATATCCTCCTTGGTGCCTTTGCTGGGATAGGTTTTCCATGGTATCTTTGTATAGTTCTCTGCCAGTCAGACTACTCAGCAATACTGAATTTCAGCCAGCCCTTCTTTTCAACAGTTCCTCTAGCCTAGACAATTTATGGAGAAAAGATCATCTTTGCTTGACTCAATCATCTAAATACCTATATGCCTGCCTGGCAGTAGCATGAAAAGAAAATGAATAATGACACCCAGTAGCTAAGCATTGCTTAGTATGTGCTAGGCAATCTCATAACAATCCAATGAGAGATGTCTATTATTGTTCCTATTGCTCAGACAAAGTAAGTGACTTCCCCTAAGACTAGGTACCTTATAAATGCCGGAGTTGGGATTTAAACTCAGGCCTTGTTTCTCTGGGACCTACACCATTTCACATTTGTATCTATCTTTCTCCTACCTGATAAACTATCCAATAGAGGAGATTCACAGCCTTGACTCAGGAATACATGGAGCTGAGGCATGTAGGGTGACATGCACAGAAGCAGCAGCGTGAGGCTGCTGGTCCAAGGGAGTCTTTGGAGAAGGATTGCTCCTAGCTGGACTATAAAGACAGGGCAGCTAAAGAGGCCTTCAGCCAAGAGTGCAGAAATGGTTTGCCATTCACACATGCACCTAAACAATATTTTCTTTATCTTTGTTGGGCTGTGATAGGAGAAGGAACTTATCCAATGCCACATAGCTGATAACGGTAGAATCAGGAGTCACATCCAGGCAAGTGTGATTCCAGCCTTTGAGTTTCCACTGCCCTGGGCTGTTCCTCAACTTGAAGGCACCTTTTCTGTCAAAGCCTGAGTCATCCCAGGTCAGAATGTGGTGGGAGGAGAAGAAACAGCAGGCGCCGTGTTTATGACAGTGAGCCGCACTGCAGGCTTGCTGTGCTCTGGGGCTGCTACCTGCTTTCTTTCTCTGGATGTGTCTGACCTTCTCTGTCCCCTCTCTGAAAAGTCCACAAGCTGGCACTGAGCATGGCCTCTCTGACTAGCAGCCCCCAGAGGCTGTCTCGTGGCCAGGGCCTGCAGAGACAAGCTGGCTGCTTGAACCCAGACAGTCTCTAGTTGGCTCGGGGAGACCGAGTCGTGGTTATGTGTGTTGAAAGGAATAGCTGCAGGGCACGGGAGAAATGAGAGGTCCCTGTGGACCGAGCTGGTAAGCTGCAGCAGACATTTTTGGAAGCAGATGTGTCTAGCCCAAATCCTGGTTCTGCCACATGCTATGGAGAGAATAGATTTTAATTTCCAAGGATGTCTGCAACATTGTCTCTGGTCTCACATGCTCTTCTAATATGACCTTGATACTCCTTCCACTGAAAGGCATAGTCTTTATGTTCTTTGCCCTTGAATTTTCACAGACTTTAAACTGGCCTCTAACCAAAAGAATGACACAGTGGAAGTGACATTGTGACAGACTTGCAAAGTAACCGAACCTTGTGTTGTGGAGTACTCAAGCTAGGGTCCCAAGCTTGCAGACAAACAGACTGACCACCCCAAGGTCCTGGGACTATGCACAGAGGATAGACTCGTGGTCAGCCTTCACTTCTATAGCACTCCGTCATTCCAGTCCCAGCCACTGTTTACCTACAACTGAATCAGACTCCTCAAAACACCCTCCCTCTGAGGCTCACCCAGATGTCTGACCCACAGAAAACATGAAGGGATAGCATTGTTTTAAGCCACAAATTTTAGGGGAAGAGTGTCTAACACAGAACATAGAGAACTAGACACCAAGTGACCTTGCACAAGCCACTCCATCTCCCAGAGCCATCTTGTCTTGTCTGTGAAATGCCTGCTTCACAGATTTGCTGGACAGCAGAGTGTGGCCAGATGTAGTTGGAGAGTAGCACAGGGCTGATTGAATGGTGAATGAATGAATGGATGAATAAATGAGGGAGTGAGAGGCCTCATCTCTCCCTGACTGTCTATACTAAGAGCCAGACCCGAGGCACCACAGAAGTAGTTGCCTTGCTCACCAACAAAGGAGTCCACAAAGGAGTTGGGCTGCTCAACAAAACTGGAGCTAATCACTTTGGATGGGCTCTGCTGAAAAGGCAGTTTTCAAGGTGGATCTTGTCTAGGAAAGACCTCTTTCCCTTCCCCTCTCTAGCCACAAAGCCTTATTCACTCCAGAATATTTCTGACACTGGCCCTGACTGAGTGAAGGAGCAGGACAAAGGTGAAGGAGAGTAGAGATTGCCTGAACATTTTCAATTAAAACAAGATGTCGTGGAAGACAGATTTAAGATCCAGGTAAAGAGAGGCAATAGTTTTCTTGGCTGGGCCATTTTCAATATATTGCAGTATTAAGAGAGGAAAAACTGGGGTGAATGCTCTCAGCTATTCATTATCTACAAAAATCTTGGGATAGTCTGTATGCTGAAATTTTTTCCATCCTCAATTTCAATTCATCGGTCTGTTTCTCACAGACAATGGGGCATGGTCAGCCAACAGGGCAGGTGGGGCTGGGAGCCTAAAGTGCAGAGGATAGAGGATGGATTCAGGTGGGGTGGTTGGAAATTTGGACTAACCTGGTGACTTCTACCAAGAACTATCTTGGCATAGAGTAGCTCTAGGCCCCTGTTTCATGGGGCTCTTTAACAGGTAATGGGGGTTAGATGTGTTCTATGATTTTCATCCATCCATCCATCCATCCATCCATCCATCCATCCATTATACATGCAAGCATGGATTCAAACACTTGTTGGGGTCTTTCTTGGGGTTAGTTGAAGATGAGTTAGAGAAATCCACTTTCAAGTCTAGAGGAGGAAAACAGCCTACCCCAGTTAACTATATCCCCAAGCAGGTGGTTAGTTACACTGTCGCCTTGACAAAAGCAGCTACTAGAGTGTACTGTGCAATGCAGTTACTGTCACCAACATTCACCACAGCTTGACAAGACCAAAGCACGAGTCTACATGTATTTCACAGATAAGAAAGCAGTAATCAGGGCTTATGTTATTAACCCAGAGTCTCACTCTTTGAAAGTGATAGAGGCAGATTCAAACCCCAGGGTCTTCTCAGCATAGGTACTGTCTCTGCTCTGGAATGTGATAAAAGATCCAAACACAAAATGCTCTCACCCTGTAGAGGAAGACTGAATTCCAAATGGAAAAACCGTGAAAGGCTTCATGGAGGTAGATATATAAGGAAGATTTGAAGGACGAAGACAACCTGAAAGAGAAAGTGAGCTGAGAATACAGCCCAATGGCAGCTCATTTGCCTATCAAGGCCCAAGGTTCAGTCTTTTCTCCTTCCAAAGAGAGGGAGTGGTGGAGGCATGTGTCAGCAGAGGCACAGGTGTGGCCAGGGACCACGACATGACCTGAAAGACAATAGGGAAGGTGGGAGTCTCGCCTACTGAAGTGCAGACTGGAAAGTAAGGCTGGGATGTGGCAGGGGCCAGACTCACCATGGCTTTAGCTGAAAAATTAAGGAACTCAAACTTCTATTCTGAGTGCTGGAGAGATGGCTCTGTTGTTAAGAGCACTGGCTGCTCTTCCAGAAGATCTGGTTATAATCCTAGTACCCATACAGTGACTCACCACTACCTACAGTTCCAGTTCCAGGTGATATGATGCCCTCTTCTGGCCTCTGTGGGCACTGCAGATACACGGTGCACAGACACACATGCAAGCAAAACACTCATATACACAAAATAAAAATAAATAAATCTTAAAAAAATTCTTCCATTCAGGAGTTGTGCCTATCATTCTTTAATTAACATATATTCACTGATAATCTACAATGTTCAGAGTTTTTGGAAGGTTCAGGGTATAAAGACTAAAAACCAAACAAAAACAATAATTCTTAAGGCTAGAACTCGAGACATATTATAAAGTACAAAAAAAAGGACAAAGTATGAAACTGTGATTCTAATAGTGCTATGAGAAAATGTAGTCAAAACCTGAGGATGATGGAGATGTGAACAGGCCTCTCTGAGAAGGGGACTGCTGTGGAATAATCCTTCTGTACACTGTGTGAATATATGTCACTATGATTAGTTTAACAAATAAGCTAACTGACCAGTAGCTGAACAGGATAAAATTAGGCAGGAAAGCCAAACTGAGAATGATGGGATGAAGGAGGGCAGTTAGAGGAGACACCAGCCAGTCACCGAGGAAGCAGGACATGTAGAAAATGAGGTAACAAGCCATGAGCCACATGGCAAAGCCCAGATAAAAAATATGGGTTAATTTAAATGTAAGAGTCAGGTAGTAACAAGCCTGAGCTATGGACCGAGAATTTATAATTTATATTAAGTCTCTGATTCAGTTATTTGGGAAGCGGCTGTCTGTTATTTGGGAGCAGGCAGTCAGGACAGGAAAACTCTGCCTACAGGGGACATAAAAACCAACAGTGAGGACAGGTGCCACATCACCTATGAATTGAGAAAAGTACAGTAGAAGGGTCGTCTGAGGGAAGAGAGAAACTAAAAGTGGCTGGGAAAGTGATATACAAAGGGGAGATCTCAGAAGGCCTTGTTGTAGGCCATTGTAGAGTGTCTGATCCTTCTAGGTGACAGAGAGGCTACTGGACACTCTGAAGCAGGCAAAGAACACAGTCTAATTTATACCTTTAAGAGATCACTGCTATGTTAAATATCTGAAGCAAGTATGGGAGCAGAAGAAAGTGGGTGTGGGGATCTGGATGGTGCAGAGGTAATGGGGACCGCAGGGTTCTCATGGGCTCTAGGAGACAAATAGTGATGGAAGGAGCCTCTGTTCTCCTGTCTCAGGCCTCAGATCTGGAACACTGTGTGAACACATGTGTGAGGACTAAGAGCCCACAGGGTGGTGACCTGGGCCATTTCCCTCCTCTGTGTTCTCTGGGAGTAAAAGCGATGTGATTAGAAGTCTCATCTCATCCTTCCATTCCACAAACATTACTGAGGAACCAATGATACTAAGAGAAAACTGGCAAACACCCCCCCCCCCATCTTTGTGGAGCTTATATTCCAGCCACAGGAGACAAATGTAAACCTGTGGAATATGCCAGAAGGTGATAAGCACTGAGATATGAAGCAGGGGATAGGCAGTGAAAGGCAGGAAGAAACCACAGCACTAAGCAGGGTGGTCAGAGGGGACTTCAACAAAAGTGGGCTTGCAATGCACTTGGAGGAGACTGAGGAGCTAGCCAAGCTGAAGCTGAGTCTCCTCACCAAAAGTAGAACTTGTAAAATCCAGCTAATCATAAATGGGATAAAAATGAACCTTGGAGATGAGTCCCTCCATGTACATCCATAGTGGTACCTGGCAATTTCCAACTCTCCGAGCTCAAATCTCACAAACCTCCCTCTGGATGTGTGGCCTCCTTGCACTGTCCTGCTCCTTCCCTCACTGCCCCACAGCTCTGCTGCCTTCTGTTCTCTCCCTTAGGCTCCATCAGAACCACCAACAGGCTCACCTGGCCAGCCCTGCCCTGCACTGTGGAGTGCTAAGGTCCTTGCCATTCATCTCACCCCCTCTTCCCCGCAGTGTGTGCTACATGCAGCGCTGTGTTTAGGTGGAAGCCCTGCTGATGCCATATACCCAAGGAGTCTGAGATGATTAGGTGGAAGTCCCACCTCTTTCTTTCCCAAAGACCCCGCCCCTAAGAAAGTCTGACAAGAGTCAGTCCCTTCCAGGGGCTGCTCAAGACCACACCCACAGACTACTTAAGACCTGGTTGACCATACTTGCAATGTGTTCTCATGTTCTCTCCCCTGCCTTCTTGAGAGTCACCTGGGAGTTGCTTTGCTCTGTTTATTAAACCTGAACTTAATAATTCATCTTGATTGGTTTATTACATCAGTGGTAGAGGATATCCAATAACCGGGGATCCAAAACTTATCACTCTGCTCCCTACCCTCATTTTGCTGATGAGACATCACAAGTCACTTGTCCCCTGATGCACATCAAGTATTGGTCCCAAGGAAGACTGAAGGTCATTCATTTATTCCTTCACTTACATGTTTGCTAAATGCTACTGTACATCAGACACTTTCCTAAGAGTATCAAACTTCATGACAGTCTCTCCTTGCTATCATATTGTCTCCAAATCAGAAAGCTTAACACCTACATTTTCTCTATCTGGAAACCTCCACTTGAAAGTCTTCCTCTGCTCACACTGCCATCCCTGGCTGCTATGGGAGATCATCATTAAGCAGGAGGATTAATTCTGCAGACAGGGATGCCAAAGACAAGCCATTTCTCTTTGGTAAGGCTGACAGCACTGCTAGAATATTAAGAGGCAGCTATCTAGGGGCCTCTAGGTAAAGCCGGAGGAACAATGTGGTGATGAAACATCTCTTGTCTCTGCTTCCCTTGCCAGTCCTTTACAAGGTCAGACAGAAGCACGACTAACCAGATGAATCCTGCTCTGGAATAAGGGTGCAGGCTGCGGGGGTGGGGGATAATCATAGAGGCCTTTGTCATGGCAAGAAAGTCTCCCAGACAGCTCTGAGAGCAGGAGGTCTAAGAAATAGGGAGGTGGGGGGAGGAAGGGAGGGAAGTGGGAGGGGGGTGGGGCAAACAAAAGATAAAGATGCAAACAGACACATAGCTTAGAGAAGCTCATCATGGTGAAGCTGGAAGATAGGGAGAGAAAGATAGTAGAGGGGCACAGGTAGAGCTGGACTTGAAGACTGAAGGAAAGTGGAGTCGGGGCAGAGATATGAAAAAATAGGAAGCGAATGGCAGGAAAGGAGAGAACATGATTGGAAAGCCATATATACAGACAATAGAGAGGAGGAGGGATGGAAGGAAGGAAGCAGATGATGGGACAGTGTAGCACGAATCTTAAAAGGTCTTGTTAGTAAAAACAAACCCGGAGCCAGTTATTGGGGTGAATGTTGGAAGATCAGAGAGGCAGAACAAGCCACAGACACCTCACCTTGCCAATTCCTTTGCTGATCGTGTTTCCTCAGACTGGAAGCCTCTGAGTCCTCACCCAGAATGAATCTCAGTTGAACTGCTGCTAAAAGCCTAAAAGCTTAACCAGGCTCTAGTTCCTGGTCCTCATGCCTTATATACCTTTCTGCCTCCTGCCATCATTTCCTGGGATTAAAGGCATGAGTTACCATGCCTGGCTGTTTCCAGTGTGGTTTTGAACTCAGAGAGATCCAGGCAGATCTCTGCCTCTGGAATGCTAGGATTAAAGGCGTGTGTGCCACCATTTTCTGGCCTCTGTATCTAGTGGTTGTTCTGTTCTCTGGTCCCAGATAAGTTTATTAGGGTGCACAATATTTTGGGGGACACAATATACACCACAGGACAGGAAGGGAAAGCAGGAGAGGGAGGCAGGGATGCAGCATGTGTGAGAAAAAGAGAAACAGTGGGAGGCAGTGGACAGGTTTACTGAGGGGAAGTCAGCTCCCTGGGAAGGACTGGTGTCCCCACCCCACCCCCATCCTGAGGCTTACCTCACCAGGAGGCAGCCTACCTGTGACTAGGGGGAAGGCGCTTGAATAGCATCATCCAGTAATGAATTCAAATTCAGGATAAATCGGAGGCTCCATATTAGTTTCTATTTGTCATCGTAACAAGTGATCATAAACTTAGTGCCTTAAAATACCAGACATGCATTTCCTTATAGCTCTGGGGGCCAAAAAGAAAGTGTTGCCAGGGCTACACTTGCTCGGGAGGCTGCAGGAGATAAACCCTTCATTTATCCTGCCTGTTGACATTCCATGGCTGTGGCTACATCACTGTAGGCTCTGTCTCATTGGTCTACAGGCTTTCCCTTCGCTGACAGATATCAAATGTCCTTCTTTCTCCCTTCCATATGGGTCCACGAGATGCCATGTAGGGCCCACCTATTAAGATAGGATGCTTGCATCTCAAGGTTCTTAATGAGGGTAAGATAGCAGTGTGGAAGTATCCTCCATGCAACTCCACTGGTAAGAGGAGTCCAGCCAACCAAGGAGAAACTGTCCTTCAAGGACAGAAAGGAGCAGAGAACAAGGTGACAGGAAAAATAAATGCCATGGAGAAGCAGAAAGGCTTCAGAGAGAAGTGCAAAGCAACTTGCAGGTCTAACCCAGGGTTGGTGCAAGGATGAAGAATCTTATACCACAGATATACTGGTTTTTGCTTGTTTGTTTGCTTGCTTGTTTGTTTGTTTGTTTGTTTTTGAGATAGTCTCAATATATATCCCTGATTAATGTTGAATCCACGATGGAGATCAAGCTGGCCTCTAGATCAGTCTCTGCCTTCCACATGATAGAATGAAAGTTGTATACCACCTTGCCTGGAATGTTGTTGTAAATTGGGTTTCAGTCTATTATTTCTGGCCAGCCTGCCTGCCTGCTTTCCTCTCTCCCTCCCTCCCTCCCTCCCTCCCTCCCTCCCTCCCTCCCTCCTTCCCTCCCTCTCTCCATTCCTTTTTTTTTTTTTTTTTTTTTTAGTGTTATTGTTAGTGTTGTCTTTCTGCTCTCAGAGCAGTGCTGGGACCAAACTCTGCATCTGGAATGCCCTGGGTTGGGTGGATGCTTTGCCACTGAGGTACTGCTTAGCCTGGTTGAGAGAAGCTGTATCTTATTCCAAAGCCACAGCAAAGAGAAGTAGTACGATCATTGTGGATCTGACATTTTGAGAGACCTTAGCACTGGTCACTTCCAAGGCCTTTGAGTACACAGACTGCTGACAAACTGGAGGACTAACCCCAGAAGGCACAGGTACTGCCTGTAACACATGGGCCTGAACCACCACGCTTGAGAGACCAATGGAGAAAGCGGCTACCTTAGGCCCCAGCATAGCACACATGCTCAAACTGGCTAATCACAGCTACAAAGCCATAGAAAAAGTACACCTTGAAGCCCATTAGGAGATGAATGCAACATTACATAAGAAGACCCCTAAGAATGTCTGTAAAGACTGTTTCTGTGGAAACAGTAACACTTACGGGTCCCAGAAATTGGGATCTAGATGTCTTTGGAGGCCATAATTCAGCCTACTCATTCTTCCTGAGTTTATCTGCTTAATAAGAGCTGAGAATGGAGACCCTGGGGAGTGTCAGGAGAAATGCTCATGTCCTTGTCTCCATGCCTTGGCCTTCTGGGCAGTCTCTGGGCCTTTGGTTTCATCCAGCATCGATGAGAATGATGTTCTCACAATTGCTGATCTTGTGACTCTTTGACCTTCAACCCTACACTGTTTCCCTGACATCTACAGGGTGAGATTCACATTCACAAATCTGAATTTCATGGCTTTCCATTAAAATGCTCCATGTCTTGTCTCCTGACAATATTTTTTGGGCTTCTATTTAGAATGTGGGTCTAGAAAGCATGGCCTTTAATCCTTCTGTGCATTTAGCTGTGTGATTGAGGACAAGCTACTTTTCCAAGCTTCAGTTTTCTCATCTGCTAAATGGATAATGCTGCCCACACTCCAGGATTACCACATTGGGTAATATCCAATTACATATCCAATTGTGGCATGCAGCAGCTTTTCAAATTGTCACTACAATCTATGAAACTGTCATTTCCAACAAAGTGTGAGCTCTTCAAGAACAGAGCTTTGTCAAGTTCAATTTTGTCTCTAGAGATAACGAGCACATGATTGACTTAATAACAGAAGCAGCGAGAAAGAATGAAACACCAAACACCAGGGTAAGGGGAAGAAGAAAAAAAAAAAAAAGGCCAGAGACATGGAGAAGGAGAATTGAAGAAATCCTCTGGACATCCAGGATAAGACCTCCTAAGTTGTTTGCATCCTGTGTGCCTAGGTTTCCTCTCCAGTAAAACTGGCTTCAGGCTGACCCAGATGACCTATTCTGATCCCCACTCTGTTCTGTCCAAGGACCTGAGATGTCCTTTCTGACCAAGCAGATGAGAACAGTCTTAATAGGCTCGAAGGTGGATCCTGCCACTCTATTAGGGAAGTCAGAAGAGACGTCAGGTTAGAGGTTGCATGGATGAGAACAGGTGTGTACCTGAGCTCAGGGTGACAATGGCTGATTCTAGTAGGGTGATTTTGCAGGGGCTTTGGGGCTTCAGAAGGCATCAGGCAGGTTGGAATCATTTGTTAGTCTTTAACCACTGGTTCATTTAGCTGACATCTATCAGTCACTTCCTGCCTGCTAGGCCATTTATACACAACAGACTATGTTTACACAAAGTGAATAGAGCAAACACGGCTCTGGGTTGATCAGCTTACAGTCCAGGCACTACAGACAGAAGCTGGATGCTTCTGTCCTGTTGGACTGCCCTGAACACAGTAGGGTGTTCAGCAGCATCCCTGGCCTCTCCCACTAGATGTCAGCAGTGCTCACCCATTGTGAAAACCAAAGCTGTCCTTAAGCATTACCCAGGATTCTTCGGTGGACTGGGGATGACGGTGTGTGGGGGGGGTGTGTGGGTGTGTGGGGGGGAGTGGAGGGGTAGGATAGGGTGGGTGGGTGGGTGAGTGGATGGATAACATAACTCCTAAGTAATCATTGGGCTAGAGGCTGCAGAGTATCTGATATACTACAGATGAAATGGAAGAGGTGAGCAACAGCTTCACTGGGCAGAACCTTAGCTTCTCTAACTGGAACACCGGGCCCCGAACCGACTGCCACATGCTGCTGCATTAGCCCTGTAGGAGGGCTAGCTCACCCCTTGCCACTTTAGCTTTGCAAAGGGACCTCCTTCCATCTCCAGCATGGTTCATTCTCTGTGATGTCTGACCCTTCTCTACTTGCCCCATGCTCCTAGTCTTTGTCATTCACCTGTCTATTTCAGACCCAGTTCTCACTCCGGAGGGACTTTTATCTTCTCCCTCCTATTCCGACATTCTGCCATGTCTCTGCTTACACTCCAAGGCCCAGCCATTTCCCAGCAATGTTTCCTTTCCCCCAGTTGACTAGAAAACTGACTGCAAATTTGGTTCCCTAAATCCACCATGGCTGCCTCTCTGGGCCCCAGTTCAGGGACAGCTGGGGCTGTGATGCCAACTCAGCCCGAGGGGGCTCTGTTGCTCTGAGAGATGCTCAGGCCCTGCTTGTCTTACGTGTATTTTCAGAAGCTTCAACTGATACTAGTTAAATCAAGACTAAAGATCAAAGTCAATGTCCATGCAGTAGCATCTTGGGAAGGAAGAGGGACAGGGAAGGGAGGTGAGAAGCATGGAGGGAAACTGCCTTCTCTCCTGTTTGGCTTCATTTGCTGGAAACTTGACAGCCTTGTGTGGGTCAGGTCACCTCTGCCTGTCTCAGTTTTCTCAGACATACAGTTAAAAGAAGAACTAATGTACTAATTTTTCTCTGTGTCAGGAGTTTCTACCTAGGGCCATTTAGGAGATCTCTGTCCCCTTTGATATTGCAGACAAAGCGATGTCTGTATATTTGACTTTTCTGAGGGATAGTACTCATAATATCCTAAGGCTTTCAACATCCTTCCAAATGTCGAAAACCTCTGCTCTGGACCTGTGGATGTAGACTATTGAGTATGTCACCACCTCCCAAGACATATTCCTTCTTGTTACTTCCTTTTGAAAGATTTTTTTTATGTGTCTGTGTTGGGGTATGTGTACTTGTGTGTAAGTACTCCCGGGGGCCACAAAAAGGGGTTGGATCTCCTGGAGCTGGAATTGCAGGTGGTTGTGGGCTACCCAGTGTGCGTGCTGAGAACTGAACTCAGGTCCACTGGAAGAACAGCAAGTGCTCTTAACAGCTGAGCCATCTCGCTCGCTCGTTCCTCTTGGCACGTTTGACCCTTTCCTCACTCAGATTCTGCCTCTGCTGGAATTAGGAGGGATCTAGTGAAGAAAAGTGAAATCAAGCTACATGTAGTATTGGAGGAACCATGGGTAGACTATTCCAAGCACATCTAAATTAACGGAGACCTCAAAGGGCCTGGTAACTCAATTTGCTGCAGAAGTCACAGAGCAGTGCAGCAAAGACGGCTTCTAACTGGGTGACTACAAAACACACCAGGGTCCTGGCCGCTCCGTGACCGAGGGCTGGGGGGAAGCACCAGGCTTTGGGTTCCGAACTTCTTCAGGTCCACTCAGGGTGTGCTTAAGGATGGGTCGTGGAGTTCTGGATCTTTGAAAGAAACCCACTCTCCTTTGCTGTATCTTCACTCCGGGCTGGCCTTGAGTCTGCGGCTCCCACTGGTACTTGTGGAATGAGCCAACACTGAGTAAAGTTCTGTGTTGAGTCTCAGCTTGCACTGATGTTGGATGGACTACTGAACCCCCAACTCCAATCCTGAGCTTCAGTTTCTCCATTTAACAGGGCTGATGGGTTTATTTCACAGATTAACCAACAAGGTATTATAAGAGCTGATTATTGGTCACCTAATGCCTGCTATCCCAGTTTTGGGGCATCCTCTCCACAAAAACTAGAAATGATCCCGTTCCTCAGAGGGTTGGATGTTAGGCTTAAAATTAACATTTTTATAGTTCTCCTGGCTCTGATATTTTAGGACTTTCTTTCCTGCTCTGCTTTCTTTTTAGCTATTGTCTTGAACTTGAAATTTAGGAGATATAATTAACATTTGTAATCGATTACTCTCTTCCAGGCATTGGGCAAGTTTCATTTGTTACTCATATGTGGGTGGGGTATATTATTACTCCCATGTTAGAGTGTAGAAGACAGGGATGTTAGTTGTCTGATAGCACTCAGCTAACACTTGCAGGGTTAGAACTTCAATCTGTTTGACTAGCTACAAGGCCTGTACTTTTAAGACTATTATTACTATGTCATGGTTCTTTATTAACTTTAAAGGGTGAATTTATTATTTATTTGATATTGATTGAGCATCTTCTGTGACATGTACCATAGTGTGTGCTGAGGGTTTGGAAACAAGTTTAGGTCCTGCTCTTGAATAACCCTTAGAGAAGACAGATAAAATTGCAATACAGGACAATGACTACCATGGCAGAGGAAAGCAAGTAAGCAAGGATCAGGGGTGGAACTTAGTATTGAAAGGATCCTGGAAAGGGCTTTCTCTTGCGCTCTCTCTCTCTCTCTCTCTCTCTCTCTCTCTCTCTCTCTCTCTCTCTCTCTCTCTCAGATGAATATTTTAAAAATGTATTTGTGAGTGTGTGTGTGTGTGTGTGTGTGTGTGTCCATGTGTAGGGCAGAGAACAATTTTAGGTGTCATCCTCAAGAACATCCTACACCTCTTTGAGACAGAGTCTCTCATTGGCCCAGTATGCACTAATTATGCTAGATTGCCTGGCCAGGGAGCCCCAGGGATCAGCTTGTCTCTGCCTCTCTAATGCTAAGATTACAAGCACATACCACTACATCCTGAAGTTTTACACAGGTTCTAGAGATCAAACTTGGGTCCTTATGCTTGGGGCAGGAGCGAGTACTTTATTGACCTATCATTCCAACCCCTAGATTAGTCTCCACTGAACAGTTAAGTAGAAAACAACTGAGGATCTTTATATACCAGGTGTTTTTCCAGTTGCTGAGACCCAGCTGCACCAAACATCTTTACTATCATGGAGTTGGCCTTACAATAGAAAAGACAGACAATGAGCAAACCAACATATGTTGTGGAAGATGGACACGGGGGTAGTTAGAGGAAAAGTGGGAGATAGTGCTATGGGAAGATCAGGGTATATTGGAATTTCCTTGTACCCAGTCCTCTTGGGGACATCCCAGCTTTGTATCAAGCAGAGCTGAAAATGATCCTGCTCACACAGACGGGTTTGAGGCTGTGCTGACACTCCCACTATGTTTGTCCAGTGTTTAGCACAGAACACTTTCTCTTTAGCTTTTTTGTTTCTTGTGCATTCTCACTCACTCCAGTCTGTTCTCACACTGATGGCTTGTCTGTCTGCCTGACTGTCTTCCTCTTTCTCTCATAACTGTTAACCAGAATAAATAAAATATTAGGATCTAAAACAAGCCCATTGCTTGTCCCTAACTCTATGTGGACAATAAGACAACAAGCCAGGTTCGACCTCATGTTCTTCTTCATTCCTTGGCAACAGGAAATCCTCACTTCTGTCACTTCAAGTTGCCTTTGCCTAGAACACTATGCCAGACTCTCTGCCTCAGTGCCTCCAGATAACTACAACTAAGTCTTTATATTTCAAGCTCAGTTGTCAGCTCCTCAACAAGCCTTTCCTACCTCTTGACTAAACCCTCCTGGCACTTGGTGTTCCTTCACAAGTCCCTCCCTCAAATGACTAACTTTATATTTGCATATGTACTTCAAATACCTTCCTATCCTACTAGACCATTAAGTTTCCTGACCACAGAACCTGTGTCAGGGTATCTGGTACGATATGTGTTCAATTAAATATCAGCCATGGGAAACAATGATCATTGCTAATGATTGGCATTTGGAAGGAAAGTTGGCCCTTTCTTCTCTGGACTGAGGTTATCTCTTGATTTCACAGAAATGGAGTTTACCTCTTGGCAGTGAATGGACAATATAATTGTGAAAAGAAAGTTCTCTAGGGAGTAGGAGTGTGTATGAAGGCCAACATTATAAAGATGAAGTGGCCTACCTTTTCTCTTGTACTCCTAGTCTGTCAGAATGAGGGATCCTGAAATGAAGAGAGAGAAGCCTTGCTAGCTACATCAAAAAAGCCAGAGACATGATTCTTTTTCTTGACTGCAGAAATCAAAATGGTTCTGAGGAGATGATGGCCCTCTCACAACATACAAGTGAACTCAGAATCTAGCAGTCATGTTCCTTTGGAAATTAGCGAGCCATAGGTACACTGTGAATCCAACAAGCTCCTCTTGAACCACAGGCTCTCAGAATAATGCTCTGTGGGTTTGTGAAGAGCAGAGAGCCTGAAACCCATGCCTGGGAGCCACTAGGCCTAGGCTGTGTCCTCACGTTTCTACTGCTCTTGCCCATCTCTCTTCCCATGAGACTTCCTTGAGTTCCTTCGGGGAAGAGCCTGCCTTTCCCCAATACTTGCTTCCCCACAGCCTAACACACCACAAATAAATGAATAAATAAATAAACCTTGGACAAGTGGCAAGCAATTCACCCTCTACTCTCCGATTTCCTTATGTGTAAGATTGCAATAACCTGGTACTAATGAGAGTTTATGAAGATTGAATGGTATAATGAATGCAAAAGCATCCATCATGGAGCTTAGCCAAAGCAGATGTTCAAAAGTCAATCATATGTGTTATTTTTTGTCTCTAACCACACCTCCTGACTTTAAATCCTCCCTGAACACAATCTTGATATCTTCTGGACTTACCCCAGTACCCTAGTGGTTAGAGAATCATAAACTATCTGTCCAAGAGGGTGCCCACTGTAGCATTTGCCCACTTAATTTTTCTGTTCTTAATCTTGTCCCTATCCCTGATGCTCCATTTTGTCATATATCTCCAAATTCATCTTCTAGAGTTCATGAGGGGCTGACTCTTGGTGAGAATAGAGTCAATTCTGTCTTGGCCAAGTGCACTCAGTATTTGCTTGCCACAGATATTTTTAGGTACAGCACATGGTCAATGACACTCAGTTTTGAGCCTACAGCAAGAATCACCCTTGCTATAATTTGTGTCTTGAATATCTTCTAAAGGACCCCATGTTAAAGGCTTGGTCCCTAGGGTGGAGTTCTTGGGAAGTTGTACAGCCTTTAAGAGGGCAGGCAGCCCAGTCAGAGAGCCTGAGGTCATTAGTCATGCACAGTCCAGCCCCTTCTCTTTGCTGTCTTTTTGTTTCCTGGCCATGACGTAAACAAAATTGCTTTCACAATGTATTCTCTATTGTTGCCCCATGATTGCCACCATTAACTATCACCTTAGACCCCAAAATAATGGATCTGTCAGACTATGGACTGGAATCTTTAAAACTATGATCCTAAATAAGCCTTTTTTCTTTATAGGTTTATTATCAAAGGATATATATATATATATATATATATATATATATATATATATAGTTAATATATAATACATATTATAAATATATATCAATTATTATATGTTAATATATGTATATATTCCCTTAATTCCAAGGTAATGGGATATCTGCCAGTAGCTACTTGCAGCCATATTGCGTCTATGAAGGAAGAGCTTGTGGGAGAATGGGCTCAACATTTAGAATACAGAAGGGGCACTGAGGATGAAGAGCCTGACACCAAGGTCTTATGATAACATGAGTCACCCACATAGTGCCTAAAACCATACTCCTTTGTACTTTAAAAGTCTGGGAGCTGGTTTCTTCTCTTTTAGTCAGTTGAGTTGGGTTTCTGTTACAAGTTGCCCCATTTGGATAGTAGGAGACCTTAGTGTTTGTCTCATCAAGCTCTGGAGTTTACAGGTATGGAAGAGCTTTGCAACATTGCATAAATAGTTGTCCCAGTAAGCCCCATTCTGAGTCAGCATATTGCTTCAATTCATTTCTTCTTTCCTGCTGGCCAGAACATGGGCAGGTTGTTCTTTTGCCTGAGTAGGGTCATATTGATTTTGGTCACAGAATACCAAGTCTTTGTCCAGCAGAGACTTTTCTAGTTCAAGTCCTTGTCAGGAGCCAGTTTTGTTTTGCATTACAATGCTTTGGTCCCCCAAGTGGAACTGCTCATGGCCTTCTCTCTCCTTCCACACAGTGTAATCAGCAGCAATTAATTCTAATCACAAGGAGACAGTGAGAATGAACAGAGCATTAATTGGACAGCAGCAATCAAAATCTCCCTTAGCTCACAGTTGGTACCTACATTCTGGGAAACGTGAATAGGCACAAGCATATGTTGTGTTTACACACACACACACACACACACACACAAACGTGAATAGGCATAAGCATATGTTGTGTTTACACACACACACACACACACACACACACACACACACACACTGACTACAAATTCTGTGTTTTGTATGAAGAAAAGATTACTCCAATGAGATAATAAAGAGGGATAGAAGATGAGTGTGCTGTAGTAGGAAAAATATATATCAAAGACTTTGGAATCACAAAGATCCTACCACTAGCTAGTAGTTTCAACCTAGCTTTCTTATTTATAAAATGAGGACACGTCGCCCTACTTCTAAGGGGCTTAGAATATTAAGTAGGATAATGCATAGAAAGCACTTATTTTTGCAGCAGGACTCCTATAAGTGCTAGACTTCTTTCTTTTCATATTAAATATCGTTTTGGCTCGTATAGAATGAAGGCCAAGGGTATCTGAAATTCAGATTTTTAAGTGTTCTTGATCCAGCCTAGCCCAGCCAAATACCTATCACTGCCCTTCATCTACCTCAAATACACACAACACACAAACACAACACACACACACAACACACACCACACACACACCACACTGTACACACACACACCACACACACAACCACACACACCATACACAAACACACACCACACACTCACCACACACTCATCACATACATACACACTATACACACACGCCACATACATATACCACACATACACACACACACATACACACACACACCTCACACACACACACACACACACACACACACCACACACTCAACACACACATACACACCATACACACAGGCCACACACACACACACACACACACACACACACACACACACACACGCATGCACTTCCTCTCACTTCTTTTCCTGCTAGGTTTGTAAATACTGAGAGGATAGCTTGGTATCTGCTGGCCTCACACTGTCTGACACTTGGAAAACAATGAGTGAACAATCATTGAGTCCCTGCTGGTGGAGCCTGTGTCTCTGTTCACATTCTTGCTCCACTTGCAGCATCTAGCACATCTGTCTTTCAGCTGCAGTCACACTTTAAACTTCACATCCTTGAAAATGTAGGCACTGTGCTGCACATCTGTAATCTTAGCACTTGGGAGGTAGAGGGAGGAGGATCAGGTGTTCAGGGTCAACCGAGGGTACACAGGGAACTCTAAGCCAGGTTTGGTCTGCCCCAGAAAACAAAAACAAAATCAAAACACATAAAACAAAGGAATAACAAAAGAGTTAGGCTAGGCTAATGCTCTACACAGTTATTGTAACTTGTCCCTAGGAACTCAGCCCACCCTGAGACCTTCCTCAATACCAGCAGCCTTTGGTCTGCACTATCATGAGTCTCCTGTGATCCAGCCCCTGAACTGCTGGATGATCTTGTGGTTTGGCCACTCCGTAGTGCTAGTCAACCACCAATGTTCCATCTTTCCGAAATTCTCTATCTGCTTAGATCCTTCCTTCCTTCTTCATTTCTTTCTTTTCTTTCTTTCTTTTTTTTTTTTTTTATAAAAGCAGGGGATGTATGAGATTAGTTCTACCAGCCCTCCATCAACCTGTGATCAATTAGACAGTATCACATTAATGTTTGAATGGCACCTTTGGAACTGAGGATCACACCATCTGACCTGTGACTTCTTTCCCTCATTGTGTTTGAAATTGTCCCATAAGTCACTTAACCTCTGTGCTGCCTAATTATGTATCAACATGGTTAGGACATAGAGTGTCAGAAATGGGTCAAACATTCCTCAGATATGGATAAGATGAGCATCTAAATGGTTAGATTGAGCAAAGCAGGCTGCCACCTTTACTGTGGGTGGGTTTTATCCAATCAGCTTAAGAGAAGCATAGAGGGAAAAAAAAGACGGAGAAAGGGGGAACTCCTTCTGGCTGCCTGCTTAAACTGGGACATTGGTGTTCTTGGCTTTGGGACAAGAACTGAAGTATCTGTTGTTGAGTTTCATGTCTTCCGGCATCTGGACTGACGCTTGCATCACCAGCCCTCCCCATTCCTAGGCCTTTAGACAGAGATTATAGCTACTTAGTATCTCTTAAGACTCTAATTCTTGACTATAGATCTTGGAACTTTACAGCCTCCATAACTATACAAGTTAACTCCTTGTCACACACAATTCGTATTATTTATATCAATGCATGTGTATGTATAACAATAGGGAACATACAGAAATAGATAAAAGTATATGCATATAAGTAAATCTGCATATCTAGGTCTTATGTTGGCTGTGCTTCTTTGTAGACTCCTGCCCAGTACCACCAGACTGCAGGCTATAGGCTTGGGCCTCCTGAGGAATGCTCCTTTTGATAGGGAGATGTCAGGTCTCCTCCACCAACAACACTCAGCCTTGGTTCTTTCTTCATTATGTCTTTCTCTCTGGGGAAAATACTTTAAGATATGAGGGAAATAGATTCAGAGAATCTTGTGTATGGAACTGGCAGGACCCTTAGAGATCTTGAGCTTGTGTTTCAGAGCATAGGGGTAGTCCCAACCTCTGATGCGTTTGTTCAGTGCCTTCCTCTTCCTCCTAGTCATGCTTCTCTGCTTGTGAATGAGTAACCAGACCCAGTTGAGGAACAGTCCCCTTTAGAAAGTCTTTGCAGACTCCTCAGCATCCTCCCAGAATTCTATATATATCTGATCCTCAGTATTCATTTCTTTTATAATTAAGACCAATAAATAGTCAAGTTTTGAAGAGGTGAGCTTCCAAGTATCATTTTGGGATAAGGCATCCATAAAAACATAACAACTCAGAGAAAGTTATAGTCATCACAACTCTTCGCCAATGTTTGCTTCAGAGAAAAGTTGAAACTCAAAGAGGTGAGGTAACACTTGCTTAACACATCTAACCAAAATTTGTCTCGCTGTATTTGAACTTGTTTGACTTTCAAAAGCAGACACGTTCTGGGTTAGTTACTCAGTAACATGTCTTAAGTGCTGACTTTGTCGGGTGTCCTAGTACACAGTGGGATGCAGACACCCAGCCTTGCTGTCCAGGGTGATGGCACATAATGGCAGAGTGGGGCGGGCGCTCCCTTATGTTATTCAATGTTACGTTTGGTCTCTGAGTCAAAGGCTCTTCAGTCTCACTGGATGATTTCACCACTACGAAGCACATAGCCAGCTTCTGGGTCTCTTCCTCTCCCCAAGAACAGGCAAGCTACTTCCTCAGAACATCCCCTTTGCCTGCCCTGAAATCTTTGGCTGTGCCCACTGTGGAAAAGAAAGCCAAAGCTGCTGCCAAGTTCATTAATAATTTTGGCTTTCTGGAGGAAGGAGTTGGATTGCTTTGCTCTTCAAATATCAAAACATCCAATTAACACAGCTAATTAGCATCACTAGCAGCAGTCAAAAGAATAGTAATTTAGATGCAGGATTTCAAAGGTTTACTAGTTGTGGGCCAAGGCAACCCATCTTTTGCTAATGACAAGAGTTCCTCACTTAGGCAGTTCTATACCAGCCATCAATTAACCAATAGGCAGAGACTGGCCTCGCCCCTCAGTAATTTGTCTAATCAGAATAGGATAAAGAAGAAAACATGGGGGGAGGGTGCAAAGGGAAAGAGTAAGAGAGGAATGGATGGAAAGAGAAAGGGAGACAGATATGAGAGAGGGAAGGGAGTTAAGGTGTGTGTGAGACCAGACCTAGAGAGAATTAGCAAAAGAGAAACACAGGGAGACAGATGCAGATAAAGAAACACACACACACACACACACACACAAATAGAACAGCTCAGAGTCAGAAAAACAGAAAGGTGAAATACAGATTAAAAACTCCCATCAGATAAGTACCTAGAAAAGGAAGTGCATTTCTTAAAACCCACAGAAAAGATAGCATGAAGATCTTCTGGCCATGGGTAACTGGAATATCAGCTATCACTGGGATGTGTTGTGCGCTGATCTGCAGAGCTGAACTCAGCTGTGAGAGCTTAAAGTCTGATGAAGCTCTTCTGTTCCCGGGAGGTCAATGAGACACCAGGAGACCACTTGTCTCTCACCTCTTATACTGAAAGTGAGGTTTCCTCAGCCTTGATTTCTATTTTCAGGCAGTCAGTCAGCACCCTCCCATCTGTGCATACCTTCTGTGGAACCAACGCTAAGACCCATGATCATCTAGATCTATTGTCTCCCTTCAGAAGTCCAGCTCAGAACTGGCACTCATGTGCCCCTTCTAACTTTCTGGTCACTTCTACAATGGCTCTGGTCATCTTCTTGCTGCTATCCAATCCATGCTTCATACTGTTGCCAAGACTGACACCCTGGGATGCTTATCTGAAAGACATCTTTTTCTGACTTAAACCTCTGTAATAATTCTGCACTCTTTGGATTGAATCTGATCACATTCACCCTCGAGTCTCTGGCTCCTCTGCCTCCTCCAGAGCCATCCCTAATCCTCCCATTTGATATGCTTCAAGCCTGCTAGGTGACATTCAGGTCCCTCCCATTCTTTGGCCCCTGAAATGCCTCCTGTATCTATGTGGGGTGGTAATAATGAGCCATATAGTATACACCATGTATAAAGAACTTCAAACTCAAAATGCAACCAGCTAATCACTTCACCAGCCAAATCCACCAATAGGAAGAAGTCAGCCATGTTTCTCAGTGGATGCCTCCTCTATGGAGTTGAGCTTCACCCACAGGAACCCATCTTCATCATATGACATTGCCTTGTTCCTGGTTCCCTGTTCAAAAGTGTATATACAGTCTATGTGACTCTGTCATTTTGGGCCATGCATTAGTGTTTATGGTGTATAAGTAGCTGTAAAGAACACCAATATTCATAGTGACTAGGGCAATACCATCATCCACCTGGCCCAGGCAAGATGTTACTAATCAGCATTTTAATGAAGGCTAATTACAACAGATGATGCCTCCTACCAGGTAGGGGGATGGCCACAGATGGGCACTGTATTAGTTACTTTTCTATTTTGTGGTAAAACACTATGAGCAAGGCAATTTGGAGAAGAAGGGTTTACTTGGACTTATGGTTCACAAGAGATAAGAGTTCATCATAGCAGGGAATCATGGCAGGAACAGCTGCAAGTTCACATCTTGAATAGCAAACAGGAAGCAGAGAGAACAAGTTGGGAATGGCACAAGGCTTTTGAAATCTTAGAGACTGCCTCCAGTGATATACTTTCTCCAGCAAAGCCACATCTCCTAAACCTACTTACACAGGTCCAACAACTGAAGACCAAGTATTCACACACCAGAGATATGAAGGACATCTCACTTAAACCACCACAGAACCAAGACATCCTTAACTCTCATGGGAGCTCACATGACAGCTGTAGCATGTGTGTGTTTAACTCAGGAGAGACTGAAGTTGCCAGTGCCCATAGAGGACCCTGCTTGCAGTCCGTAGCAACCTCTACCCCACCACTGGCATGAACATGATCAGAATAGGAAGCTAACCTGGACTTCTAGTGTGCACAAGTTGTGTCAATGATCATGGTCCCTTCTGAGGTTCTCATGCATTGGCATCCAATCTTTACCATGTAAGAGCAAGTCTCCCTGTTTCTGGTATTTCCTGGTTAGACCTTCGAGGCTACAAAAATTATAATTTGGTTTCGACCTCTTGTTTTTTCTCTTTTGTGTACGTATATGCATGTGCATATGGTCATGTATGGGGGTGTGGGGACGCATATGTTTGGAGGCCAAAGGCCAAACTAAAGACTTTCTCAGTCACTCTTCACTTTATGTGGTGCCTGGAGCTCACTGATTCAGCTAGGCTGGCTGGCCAGCAAGCCCCAGGTATCCTCCTCCTCCTGCTCCCCCACTCAGTGCTACGGTTAGAGGTGGACACCATCATACCCAGCTTTTATGAGGTACTGGGTTAGATTAAACTGGAAAACACTTCACAAACTGAGCCAACTCCTCGGCACCTCAACACCCCCTGCCCTGCGGGCCCCCCCCCCCCCCCCCGTCATTTAAGCAACTCCTTTCTCTTCCTGATATTCGAGCATTTGAGGGTTTTCCCCAATCCAAGCCCCTATTGGAGTCTGGTGTTTAAAAGTGTAGGCTGTGGAATTTAGCCGTTCCCTTGGGAGTGCTGCCCCCACCCTCAACACCAGCTGTATGGTTTGGGGAAAATTCCTTTCTCTCTGAACTTCAGTGTTTTTGTCAATCAAATAAGAACAAGACTCCCTATTCCATCTTCTTTGTATGACTGTTTTGAGATTAAATAATGTGAACTATCTGAAATGGTGTCTGCCACATGACAAATTACCCTTCCTTAACTTTTCAGCTTTACTTAGAGGCCAGAAGACAGACGTTCTCAGTCACTATTTGTTTCCTTTTTTATGGAAGGGATAAAGTATGGACTTCATAATGCTCCTAAAACCATGTATGGAGAAGCATTTACTAGTCCAGGCTAATCCAACTCCTGTTACATATATTCCACACCTGGTAATAAAATAATCTAATACTACTCTCTAGCCCAAGAACTTTCTCTGGTCCATTATTGATGAGAAACTCAAAATCGAAAGTGCTACTGAGATATTCAAATCCATCATCTGGTACCAAAAGCCTCCTTTGAATAACCCTGTCATTCCAGAAAGGCAAGTTTCTTTTCTGTTCTCATCCTCCCACCCTTTCTGTGTAGTTATGGCTGACCTGGAACTCACTACATGGACCAGACTGACTTCAGTCTGCCTAGAGGCCTCACAAAGTACTGGTTTTAAAGACATGCACCATGATGCCCAGCAAAGTCAGTTTTTAACGTGCTCTTATTTGGATAATGCACGCTCTATAATGCTCTCCCCTTTCACTTCCAGACTGTGTGTGCCTTCCCTAGACTAGGAGGATAGAAGAAGTTGTTTTGCTCAGTTTTCAACCTCAATGTTTCAAAAGTAGATACAATGGAGCCTTCCATAGTTAGAGGTTAACCTGGGGTATACCACCACTTGAAATCTCCTCTCCTTGAAGATCTAGAATGAATCCTTTTGGGTGCTTTGATGTGGTTGAGTTTAGGCTTTGAAGCCAAAGACATGTAGTCAAACTCTATACCACTGTGATAGGTAATGTGTCAACTTGAATGGACTACAATACAGGGTCAAATATTATTCTGGCTGTTTCTCTGAAGGTGTTTTGGGATGAGATTAACATGTGCATCCATTGGCTTTGAGTATTGTGGGTTATTTTCAATAGTGTGATGGGGCTTCATGCAATCAGTTGAAGGCATGAGTAGAAGAAAAGACCCACGTCTCCTAAAAAGAGGAAACTGCAGCCTGTGGTGCTTAGTTTGAAAGTTTGAATGTCAACATTGGTTCTTCCCTGGCCTCCAGAATCACATAGAGGAATCTTTAATGAGAATATAACCTCTCTCTCTCTCTCTCTCTCTCTCTCTCTCTCTCTCTCTCTCTCTCTCTCTCTCCCTCTCTCTCTCTCTCCTTCCATCCCTTCTCCCTCCCTCTCTTCTCTCTCTCCCTTTATCATATTGTTATAAAGAACTGTAATGCAGCCACTTGGTGACTATGCACATTTTCCAGATTAATATGTGTCCATAACCCTTTGCTTCCTAAATTATGAAATGGAATGTCTGATCCTCCTTGACAAGGTTACTGTGACAGGTCATTGTGCTCCTATACTTTGTGCACACATCTGTTTGGTAAACCTTATTGTCACGTCTGTCCTCTCCAGGGAGTGGTCTCCAATTGCTCTGGCTCTCTTGACCCTTTGACCCTTCTGGTGTCTCAGAGGAGTCTTAGCCCACACTGGACCCCTTATTTAGTCCTTTCAGCATCTACACATACTGCATGGCCATGGTATGAAAGGTGGGGGATCCAGTAGAGATGTCTAGTTGAGAGCCAGAGCTTGAGGTTACTGTGAAGGGATCAGCTGTGACCCTGCAAAAGACTGGGTCCTCAATTTAAATGCATCCCTTGGTCTTTTGTCCTGACAGGGTAATAAAATATCCCCATCTGGTGTATTACAGATTCCAAGGTGACTTTCTGATTTCTGCTACCACCTAAGCAGCCAAGAGGAGTGACAATGGATGTTGGGCCTGAAAGAAATGGACCTTGTGAAGAGGGTGGTAGGCCAGTGAAGATGACAGATGCTCAATGGGCACACAAGGGTGGCCCTGACATAGTGCTAAGCCAGTGCCTTTCCATCTTTCATGCCATGACTTTCAGAAACAACGGTATTTACTTCCCAGTAAAGGCAAAGTATGGAGAATCTTTGCTCCTGGGCTCTGGCTGTTCCAGGCTGAAAGTTTTGTTTGTTTTTGCCTTGCTTTTTGGCCTAGAGCACCAACACACTCATGTCCCTGGGCTGGGACTCTGCACAGCTTTCCACCCTCAGCATGGACATGAGGGTGCTGAGGTTCCCATAGGCACACTCAACAGGAGGCTCAGCTGGGAGGTCTTATTTGGTTCTCAAGCTCCCCTGGGTCTTGCAAGCACTGTGTTTCCTCTCTGGAGTCTGGCCTAGAATGGTCATTTCATTGTGAGAGTTTCTGCTCAAGGACTCCTCCTCTGTGAAACCATCCCATCCCACTGCCAAATTATGTCTCTTCTTCCTCATGTATGCTTCTGCCTTAGATGTCTTCAAAGGACACTCTCACCCATAGCCATATTTGTGTGTGCATTTGAGTCCAGCTTCTCCAGACTGCACTCTGCCATGGGGGGCCTTGCCTGACCCATTTCCAGGTTCTCAGTCCCCAGTGTCGGGCAAGTATGGAGGAATGCCTGGAAACTTCTTATTAAACAAATGTTTCCAATAATGAATAAGGAGCATCTGGTCCTTTGGATGTCTGTGTGCTCACTGGCTTCTCTTTCTGTCCCCACTCACCTATGTATGCTTTGACATTGAACCCACATTTTCTGGGCCACAGAAGACCCAGGATACTCTCATCAGGACCTTAGGACTTGACCCATCACCCATACTTGATTTCACCTTGAATTTAGGACATGTCTGGGGGGAGGGACATTGGAAACACCATACTTCCACTTTCCCGTAGGGAAGCAGTCCTGTTCATCATTGATCCCCAGGGTCTAGCACAGAGCTGCCTACAGAGTGGTAAATACCCGTTTTTGATTTTTTCCCCCTCCTTTTACACTTTCACAGATGAGAAAATGAAAGCCTGGGGAAGAAATTTTGTTACTGAGTCATACCCTGTCTGGCTTCTCTGACCTCGAGGAACCTAATGGTTGTTCTCCCCTGGGGCCTTGATTCCTGATACAATTCTAATATGATGTAAGTCCTTTATTACTTGTCCCAAATTTGTTTTATCTCAATGAGAGGTCCAAAACATGGATGAATTACTATTGCTTTAAAGACATGAAGGCAATGGCCAGTGTGGTGTGATAGCAAGTCAGTGACTTTGGGCTAACCCACTAATGAACATGTTGATCAGCCTCCCAAACCACCAGCAAATGGGAACCATGATGCTGATCTCTCTGGGACGCAGTAAAGACCCTTGTTAATATGCACCATCATCTTGGGATCTGAGGTGACCAATCACATTCAGTGATGCATTTGTTTTAGTACTTCCGAGCTGACCTGCAGTACCAGCTACCATCTCTGGAAGCTGTCTGCCTTTGTGATGATACCTCAACCAGCTGCCCTGCCAGGCTAGCACCTTAATAGTCATAGTGCCACAGTGCTCACTGTGGAACAGCCACCGACCATAAACTCTGACATTTTGAAGATAAAGTGTTTTGGATTAGTCATGCACATGTGAAATCATTGTTCCTTCTGGTCCCACTCTGCAACCGAAAAATGACTTGTAGCAGAGCCTAGTAACTTCTGCAGAGCCCAGTAACTTCCCCTCAATAGCTCTTCCTAGTGAAAAAGCCATGGTTGAGTGAAAGACTCTCAGTTACTTAGGAAAAAACAAACAAGGGAAGACAAGACTCTGGAAGTAGGGGTCTGTTGAGCTGGAGCTGGGGGGGGGGGGTGTCTACTAACTCCCCAGGGACAGTGGGGGCTCCAGGGCTGGGGAAGCTTAGGGCCAGGAAGCCCAAGTCCCTCGGTGCTCTGTAAGGGAGCACAGGAGACAGAGCAGGCACTGTGGGGTCACAACCTCTGGCTCTGTCCTGCATGTGTGTGACCCGCCCCGCCCCGCCCCGCCCCGCCAAGTAAAGGATCACAATGAGCCAGATGCTTCACCTGAAAGAAAGTAGTGACTGCTTCAAATGACTGTCCCCAGGGCTAAGCAAGCTGATGATGCTCTTAGCCCAGACACTGGTTGTAGTGACAAAACAACTATCCAGACACCTTCCCTATGCCTTAAACACTGATTGTACTCCCAGTCCCAGGGACAGCCCCTTGCACGTGTTCTTTTTTACTAGAACGCTTCGCCAAAGGCCAAGAGAGCTTAGGATAGTGCGGTTTGCCATCAGTACAGAGTAGACCCAGACTATTATCAGCTTCTGTATGGGAAAATTCAAGAGAAGAATCCCCTTTGCTTTAAAGCTGCTTGTCTGTGGTGGTGTAAGCAAGACTCCACCCAGGCAACCAGATGTCCTCTTGGCAGATCTCTGACCTGCTGAGAGCTCCAGTATGTGATCACACAGAATTGTGTAGCATGGGACTGGATATCAACCCTTGCTAGGAGCCAGTCAGGGTGTGAAGTAATATCAACTCATTTCCTTCTCCCAAAGACCCTGAGAGGTTTGTTCTATCATCTCATTTCAGGAGTCCAGAGCCCAGAGAGGTCAAAGTAAGTTGCCCAAAGCTACACAGGCCTAGAAATGAAACCAGACCCATGTCATTTCACAGGGTGCATTCCTAACTACCGAACTACACTGATTTAAATCCCTGGCCCTGCACCACTTGCTGACCTTGCCTTTCTCTGCATCTGGGTTGAAATATTATGAGTCTTTGAGGACAGCTAGAAGGATGCTGTCTAGACACACCTGCATTACCCTGGTGTCCAGCTAGATCAGACAGCTGTATGCTTAGACCTTGTTTTAGGATTGTGCCCTTGGCTCTTGAGAGGAGACATGATGAAAGACAGCCCTGTGATCCACAGGCTGCCATCTGCTGAAGGAATACTCATGAAGCCAGAGGCCAGAGGCCACTCTCCCAGGGCTCCCAACATGAATCTCCTGGGTGAATGTCTTCTTAGGAGTCTGGTGATAGGAAACACTCCTTGTTGCTTTATGACAATATATGCTTTTTGTTGCAATTTGCCATAAATCAAAATAAATCAGCAAACACATTCAAGTCACAGACCTGTGGACACACAGACCAGGGTGTCTCGTGGTGCCTTGGGACATGACTCCTTCCCCACCAAAAAAACTTCCTGGTAAGATAAACTATGAAAAGAGACTCCCTGACTTCAGACACCCTTGGCTGTCCCTTAACTCAACTCAGAGACCCATAACAGACACTTAGACAAGGGGACAGAAGGGAGGGAGGAAGAGGAGAGTATGGAATTAAGTTCCTTCAAGGTGAAGGTCAAGTGTCCAGTTTCCTGAAAGGCTCTGGAAGTGGTATTTGAATCTGATTCTAAATTGTGCCTAGAAAGGCAAGAAGAAAGAGGGAGAGGGAGACATGGAGGAGACTTTGAAGAGGAGAAGAGTAGCAAAAGGCCTGCCAGTATATGAGGCTGAAAGGGAGAGGAACAAGAGAAGAGACTGTTGAGTCCCTCTGAGAGAGTTGGAGCCAGTCTCTGGGACACAGTGTTTCATGGACTCCTCAGTCAGGTACAGAGTCAGGACATTAAGCAACTCGGCCCAAGTCATCTCAACAGAGAACACTGGATTTAAATGCCGGTATGAGTACCAAACATTTAGACCACTACCTACAAGATAGGGAGTAAAAGACACAACACAGAAAGGACTGAGGCTATGGGAAGGGGGGAAGGAGTTTGAGCAGGGGTGAAGACAAGGGAGTGGACAAGGTAAGAAAGGGATGCAGAGAGCCACATGTTTGTCCAAGAGACAGACAAACAGCTGAAAAGACAAAGGAGAAAGAGGAGTGGAGAGGAGAAAGGGGGAAAGAAGGATGTCAGGTGAGGAGATGCTCATGCTGAGACCCAGAAGTCAGGGAATGCACTCCTCCTTCTTCTAGATCCTCAAAGGCAGCTGGGGGCTGGAGGGGGGGGTGGGCAGAACTCGGGCCTCAGCCTAGACAAAGGAAGGGGCTGTCTTTGGTCCTCTGCTGGGAAAGAACTGGCTCTCTCTGGCAGCCATGCACCCTAGGGGCAGGAGGGGGCGCCTCAACCTCAGGCAACTGCAAGGAAGCTGCTGCCAGTGTCTCCAGGTGTCTCTAGGAAGGAGGAAGCTGTAGAGGGAAGAAGCCAGGCCAGAAGTGAGAAGCCAGACCCCGACTAGTTCTGTGGGTCACCAACCCTGTGACTAGCACATCTCCCCAAGGCACCAGATCTTTGTGGACATGAGTTGGAAACTGAAATTATTTGGGTCCTTCCTGGCTGCCAGTATGCCACCTAGAATCACCTCTGGGATTCTCCCTGTCCCTATCTCTTCCAGATCTGCTTTCTGTTCTAAAAGGTAACATGCCTCCCCCTTCTCCCTACAGGCTCACCATCCACCATCAAGAGCCCTCCCTTTGTGAATGCAGAATGAAACAGTTTCAGACTCACTTCTCACTTGCACATTTGATCTGTACAAACTCATAAAATAGATACAATAGAGAGAACGGAAAACTGAAACACAAAGATGGAGTATCAGTGATCTGTGATCACATGACAAAATATAACTCATATCACTCTCCAGTAATTGAATTCTACCATGCAAATCCAGGTCTCTCAACTCTCCTTCCTTGTTTCCTCTATTGTAGATTAGGGAGGGAGTGGTTTTCACATGTGTATAGCTGACTGAGACCAAATGTGAAATCTTGGCCACTGAGCTCTGGTCTTAGCCAAGCTCCACCACTGGCTTAATTCTGACATTGATCACTAATGACTTTGCCCTTGTAACATAATTTATTTTATTTTATTTTTTTAATTGTGCTCATGAGATCATGCCAAACTCACTGTTAAGAAGACGGCTATTTCAAAATCCCAAGAGCCTCTTAAGAATCCAAAAAACATATAGTTCAAGCATATTGCCTCTATTCTAATGGCCCAGAAATGCATAACTTGGATTTCATCTAATTCAGTACTTTGCTAGTTGGAGTAAAAGTAGTGGTACAATCACTAAGTGCTTTCTATGTTCATGGTAACTGAACAGGCACTGGAGAAGAGTTCTCAATGTTTGCATCTACTCAAAACATCTCTGTGAGGTAAGTATCAGAATGAACATTGTGGTGGATGAGCAGATGGGAGAATTAATCAAGTCCCTTGCCCAGAGTCATACAACTGGTAAATAGCAGAACCAAGATTTGCATTCAGATCAGCCTGGCTGCAAAGGCCAGGCTCTTCCTTTCCCTGTTCTTTAACATGCTACCTGTGCACTACAGTTCTGCTATAAGCTTCTTGACTTTATGGCTGGTCTCTTCAAAGACTGTATTTTAGTGGGGGCGGGGGCATAGGACTTAGCATCAGGAGAAAGAAGCCCCATTAACCCAAGGCAAATCTGTGTAGAGGGAGAGCCCTGGTCCTGAGCCTCCTCTTAGCTCCTTTTTGCTCCCTCTCAGCCAGGGTTCCTGTCTTTGGAGACACATCAACAAGCCAATCACGGCCACAGCCCCAGCTAAAGGCCCTTGTCTCAGACAGAGCTGGCAGCTGCCTCCTCTTATTGGCAGCACATTTATCATCTTGAGGAAAATATTGACGGAAAGAAACACTAGCCAGGCAATGTGTCTCGACTGGTGTGCAGCCTGGAGTGAGGCATGCGATGTTGATTCTGGGGTTGTGCTGTGGAAAATGGCTGGAGCTCCAAAAGTCTGATAAATTCCTAAGAATTACCTAGTAGTTGTTCAACAAATGGGAGTTAGATCCAATTCAACTTTTTGAATGATGTCTGGTAGACGAGGCTCTTTGTCCAAATCATTCATCTTATAGTTAGGATCCCAGGATGAAAGTGATTTGTTCAAAATCATATAGCACATCAGTGGCTGATGACAGATTAATGAAGAATGTGCTTTGTGAATCTCACATCAGAACACTATGTCGTAGCCAATATGTCACTAGGCAATGTCCTCAAACCCGGGCCAGACTATGTAATTTGAGAAACTCCAAGTTGTTTCCTAAGGGAAGACAGGTCATCTGTGGACTTACTTGCAGAGTCAATCTCCTAGAGGAAAATGTAACCAGTGGGTGCCATGGCATCATGGTGCACTTGCCTAGCTCAGCTGACCCTGTGATCTGCCCGCCCATACCTGCCAGGCCAGGTGCTCTTCCTGTCGCATTTCTGGGGATCAGCAGTCCTGCAACATCTGGTTCCCACAACTCTCTCCAGCCTCATCAGCTCACAGTCCCCATCTTGCACTGAAGGCCTATACATGACCAAATAGGGAAGCAGCTCTCTCAGGCTCTAGCTGTTGACAAAGGCGGCTCTCTGTCTGCAGAGACTCCCGCACCCTTCTCCTACACTGGGCCTAAGTGATGCTTGCTGTGGGATGGCCTGTATATCAAATTACTCTGATTGGTCAATAAATAAAACACTGATTGGCCAGTGGCTAGGCAGGAAGTATAGGCAGGACTAACAGAGAGGAGAAAAGAAAGAACAGGAAGGCAGAAGGAGTCACTGCCAGCCACCACCAGGACAAGCAGCATGTGAAGATGCTGGTAAGCCACGAGCCACGTGGCAAGGTATAGATTTATGGAAATGGATTAATTTAAGATATAAGAACAGTTAGCAAGAAGCCTGCCACGGCCATACAGTTTGTAACCAATATAAGTCTCTGTGTTTACTTGGTTGGGTCTGAGCGGCTGTGGGACGGGCGGGTGAGAGAGATTTGTCCTGACTGTGGGCCAGGCAGGAAAACTCTAGCTACAGATGCTACTTCCTTGGTGCATTTATTCTTACATCTGGTGTCCCCAAGCAGAGTTAAACACTCTTTCTGTCCATCCCATACCCCCTTCTGTCACCACACTGTACTAAACTCACTCTCTGCCCATCTCTACCATCCTGGTGCATATCCAGGCAGATACCATGACTTTCTCTGCACCCTCAGACACCAGCAGGAATCTGGCATATAGGAGATGCTCACACAGTACAGCCACTGGTTCTAGACCCCTCTTGTCATTATGCAGCATGCACAGGTTCAGAATGAGACTGCCTCACACTGGGCCTTGTTTCAAACTCTAGAGCCACACAGAATATATCTATTACCCCAGCTCTGTAGTTACCCTAGAGACTTGACCAAAGCAAACATGTAGCTCCCAAAGGTCCATATTCCAAGGAAAACTCCCCAGTTTCTTTAACTGGTTTCTGGAGTGTCTAACAAGAATGGTGGTTTTGTTTGTTTGTTGTTGTTGGTTTTCCAGATTGTCCCAATTTTAGGACTGAAAGCTCCCTACCCTCTCTCCGGTAACCCCTCCTTGCAGTTTTGTGTCTCCCCGCCCCCCACCGTGGTTCTTCCGGGCCCCACGAACCATTTTATTGGTTTTGACATAAACTGAAGACCAGAAATGAAAACAGAGCCTCAGGAACTGATGACAGTAGCAAGGCAAAGAAAGGCCTTCCTCGATCTCAGAACAGCTTACAGCTCTTGTCCACCAACCGGAGTCAGCCTCAGTTCAGGCAGTAGGTAATGTACAGCGGTGGGGTTGACATAGCCATTTGTCTGTCAGTAATGAACTTAGCGGAGCCAGTTAAGGCACCTAGACCTTTCCCCGTAGCTCTAGTCTGCTTTCCTGACTTGCCTTTCCTCTTTGTTGAAGGGCAAAAATTATTCAGCACCATTGTTCTATAAATTGTCTAAGTAGAACCTCAAGTGTTCCTAGTACTCATCAATTCAACAGTGACTTTTTAAGCAGTTATGGTGTGACACTTCGGCAGTCACTGATGTCTTTTGGGCTTGTCAGAGCTAAGCACAAAAGTGGAATTGGTTGAAACTGAGCCTGGGTAAAGCCTCAACTTTGAGAGCTCTCCCCACATTTGTGCAACAAGAAAGTAGGAAGACGAGTGTTGGTATACATAGATTGTAAGTGAGCCCGAGCGCAGACAATGGGTTCAAGTGACCTAGGAATCAAGCAGGATGCCTCCTGACTGCCAGCCCACAGCTGCAGTCCTGAAACAATATGGACTCTTTATCATTAACGTGGTTTCCATGGAGCCTTGCAGCGCCGCTAGTGAAGGCTGACAGTTATCACTATAAAGTAACTTTACAACTTTGTAATTTGTAGCTCTCTGCTGACAGTAATACTAACAGCATTTCGAATTATGGCTATAAACTTGACAACAGCAGATAAAACCCTTGGAAACCTCAGTTTGGAGGATGAAGGAGGCTTGGAGAAAGAAGGGAATGGCACTTCGGTTTTCTAGCCAGACAGGAGGCATTCAGGAGCCACAGCATGCTTGGACATGAATGTGGGTGTCACTTGGCCCAAGGCAGGGTGACTCAGGGCAAGGCAGTAAGCTGGTGGTAGTCAGCAGAGCTAGGTCTAGGTCATCATGAATGACAGATGGGTCAGTGTCAGGGGCGGGTGCTTCAGAGAAGGGTTTCTGGAGGTAGAAGAACAGTAAGAGCGGTGTGAGTCCCAGCCTCTCTGGAGTTCAGAAGATAAGTTCCTGTCCTGCCATGGGAGGGAAGCAGGGAGGAAGACAAGATGGCCTGCCAGCAGATGCTTGAGCTGGACCTGTCAGGATTTTAACATCCACTCTAACACTCAGTACATGGGTGGCTCTGGAAGGTCATTGGATTTTCCTGAGCTTCACTTCCTCTGCTTCTATCTCAAAGGCCCAAATCAAATGATTATCTCTATCTACCCATCCATCTGCCCATATGTCTGCCTACCTCCCTTTTGATTTGGAAATAGGCTTGAAGATCTATCATCTCATCTTCTAATCTAAAGAGGTGGGAAAACTGGGACCCAGAGCACTGTTGGCCTCCCCAAACATGTGTGGCAAGGTTCAACAGAGCCATAGCTGCTGCTCCAGTGTGGGAATGTGGAGCCTTTTCAGATGCCATGAGATCAGTTATGATGTTTCCACCACCAATGCTACTATTATTCACTCAGCCAGTTGGCTAGTAAGTATTCCTATTTAAAGCTCAAACCCCTGTTTTTACCTTTAGGGAGGATAAAAAAAATTATCAGGCTTCAGTAAGGTTTGTATTCTACTCTCCAAACCCTCTAACTGAAGGTTTTCTTTTCTTTTCTTTTTCTTTTTTTTTCCGTATGAATCTTAGCAAAGCTATGACTCTGAGTATGACAAATAAGAATCTGGAAAGTTCTGAGATGTCTGACTTATCTGAGAGAAATACCAACAAGCATGACTTCTTCCTATTCTTCATCCACTCAAAAAGTAAAATCTTCCCAGCAAGAATGAAAACCCAGGCAGCAATCCCGACATGCTCGGGAACACGGAGCAGCACTCAGAACAGCTCAAATCATAGACCTTACCATCTCCTTAGAGAGCCACATGATCTAAGAGGCAAAGGGCAAGGCCTTCCTCTACTTCATTCATTCATTCATTCATTCATTCATTCATTCATTCTTTCATTCATTCATTTTCATTCACTGAGGGCTACTTGGGAGTAAATACTGACCAGAGAGGTTAAGTGATATAGCCACAGTCACACAGCAAAAGGCCACGATGGAACTGAGATCCTGACTCCCAGTTTGCCATTCTTTTCACCAACTCACGAGGCAGACAGTGACACCAAGAAAGCGACTTTCTTTATTGTGACTTCATGGTGTCCAGTACCTACTATGAACGTGTCCAAAGCCAAGGTCCTTCTCCAGAGCTTTAAGACCTTAGAACCATCTGTCTACTAAAATTCCCCATCTGCAAGTCACATGAGTCCTTTATGTTCAATACCTCACAAACAGAGCTCAACACGTTCCCCCTCCTGCCCCCCCCCAGCCCCAGCCTCTTTCCCCAGCAGTTTACATTTAAGTCATTGGCTGATCCTCTGTCTACCATGTTATTCAAACTAACATCCAGGGTACCTTCCTTGACTTTTCCCTGTATCCCATATCTGAATAATCATCAACACACTCAGCCCTACTGTTATCTACTGGAACATATAACAAGAAACTCATCTAGGCCTGATTTCAGCTGAAATATGGAAGATGAAATCATCATGCAGGATTTTTAAGAGAAAAGCTGAAACAATTTTGCAACCCTGAGTTCACCTTCATATGAGAGATGCAGTAGCCCCCACTGGGGAGACCAGCCAGGTCATCTGGGGCTGAGGAAGGAAGCCCAGTTGATGGAACCCCTGAGCCGCTCTCTAGCATTCATTGCTGGAAAGTGGGATGTCTAAGGGGTTCATGCAGGATTGTCCATGCCATCCCCTAAGCACTGGAGGCCCATTTTGTCCCTTTCTAGCTCTCCCTCATCCTAGTCAACCCCAGAAGTATGAACAGGGGTCACCATGATCAGTCTATCTGAGACAGACCCAGAGAGTGGGGAGGGTTTTCTTTGAAGAGGCTTGATGTTTTGGATCAAACCAGACACAATAATTGCTCAACTGAGACTGCTTTGTGACTAGAATTAATTGGAACTTCTTAATTTCCTGAGAATGACTGGGCGCTCTCTGGGCCTGCCAGAGCTCTCATATCTATGGATCTGTTATCTGTATTCATCTATTTACAAAGCCAGTGGAAACAAACAATAAAGTTGTTTTGTAATTGTTAGTGTCACATATTCAATGCGCTGGTTCCTTCTCTCACAGGTCTTTCTCCTGTGCTTACTGATCACTGCTTGTTTCTGGCCCAGCCCCAGCTACCCTGGGATGCTTGGACAGAACATCCTTTCCCTGGCATCTGGACTCTCTTCTGTACTTCTCCCTCTGCCAGGAAGGTGGCTCCACTCCTTCTTTCCCAGTCTGCATGGACTCACCCCAGAGGGCTGAGCCCTGGATTCTCTTCTTCTAGAAAGTTCTTCTTCCCTCCCTGCTGCCCCCTTTTCCCAAGACCAGCAGATCTTTCCTTTGGCAGGACATTTATCCTCCTCAATGCTGCCGTCCCTTACCCTTGTTCTCTCTCCTTCCTGGAGACAGGGACTATGCCTTATTCCTGTCGCTTTCCAACATCTAATGAGTTGTGTTGGACAGATGAGTAAATAAATGAGATCTTCAGAGTCTGTTAAACATTTCAGAGGACCCACTGCAAGGGAGACAGTGAGGTCTGAACTGAAATCAGTTAGCTGACAGGATCCTGCTCTCTTCCCTTGGCTAGCTGTACCTTTCCTCAGAGCCAGCATTACCTGATTTCAGTATGGCCGTGGCCACAGGAAACCGGTCTGCTCAGGACCCAGGATTGCTTGCTGTTCCCAATATTTTTCTCATCCATTATGTTAAAGAGCTGTTTCCTCTGGGCTTGGAACCAGACCATAAACAAAGGCCAGAGAAGCACTGGGGTTACTTTATGATTCTAGTTTATCCTTCTCCCTCTCCCTCTCTCTCTCTCTCTCTCTTTCTCTCTCTCTCTCTCTCTCTCTCTCTCTCTCTCTCTCTCTCTCTCTCTCTCTCTCTCTCTCTCTCTCCTTAAATCTTCTGAACAGAGCATATTTACTAGTTGTCGAGCCAATAAAATGTAAATAGGACTTACTGAAGAAGAGCCCCAAAGTATCAGGAATCTATCATTTCACAGCAGCAAGAGGACAACAAATGACAGGGAGGAAAGGCAAGAGAATGATATCTAACATCACTGAGCATGTGGCATGGTGACTCATCTGGTCGTGACAACATAGTCTTCCCCATGTAACCCTTACAACCGTGAGAAGTAAATCATGGTTATTCTCACTTTACGGATGAAGGACTGAGGACTAGAGTGGTTATATAACTGGGTTAAAACAGAACTCTCACCTGGAACACTGACACCAGACCTGTATTCTTGCTACAACATGGACAGGCCAGAGTGCCAAAGACCACTAGCCATGGGGGAGACCTTTGAAAATGTATAGAATTATTTCCCTTAGTATCATTAGAACCAGATAAACATTATACCTCCCAGTTACAGATTAAGAAACTGAGGCCCAGTGATGTTATGTAACCTGTTCCAAGCAGCCCACCTACTATGTGGCTGAGGCAAGATTCAAACCCTGATGTGTATGAAGAGAAAGTCTGTCCTAGGCACAGCGCTTAGTTCTTTGTGTGTGTTTCTGAGTCCCACAGCAGGATAGAAAAGTCAGGAAGTCCTCAGTTGCTTTGTAAAGATAAAGTCACCTCACAGAGCCTAGAGGACTCGCTGAAGGGCACTGTCTGGGACAAATCTGGTGCTGTCGTCAGAATCAGGTCTCCTGATTCCTAGTCTAGAGGACACTTCCTCCCAGACCATATTGCCATTCCCATCAGACCATGTAATTTCTTTTTCTGATTGGGACACAAAGCCAGCAGCCAACAAAGATCACAATCTGTCTGCCTGCTCTCCCTCTGTTATGAGATGAGTCTAAAAAAAATGTATATGAAAGAGGAACCAGGTTAAATCACCCTTGAATGTACCAAATTGGCTTGTGCTTCCCTGGTCAGTTCCAGGCTCCTCTTCTCCCCTAACTGACAAGCAGGGTGGCTCTAGGAGCTGGAAGTTGATGCAGTCTCTCCATTCACCACTGACTCCTTCCAGTCCCTAGCTCCTGTGAACACTAATGCAGGTCCTGCATCTCTTCGGTCCCATATTTAAATATCCTGTGGCCATCACCCATCACCTAGTATTGACCTGAAGCATCTCTCACATGGATTCTCCTAACAACCTCCCACTGCATGTCTCTGCCTTCGGTGCAGCCAGGGTGACATCCCACTATTTACAAAACATCTCTGGTGCTTCATTATCTATTATTTAAGTTCAGATTCCTTTCAGCCTGTGAATCTAGACTTCTCTCCTGTATCTGAAGGCCTTGCCCAAACCAGACAAGTTATACTCTTGCTATACATGCGTACTTTTCCTCCTCGCCTCTCTGCATGCCATGTTCTCCCTTCAGTAACACACTCCAGTCCCACTGGACTAATATTAAAGCATAGTTTAGATAAGCCTTTCATGAGGAAGACTTCTTTGACTCTCAAGATCATCTTGAGTTCTCCCTCATTTCCTGTAAAGACGTTTTTAATTACTGCTACCCTATATCTGGAACCTGACCTGACCCTTAGCTGGAACTCTGCGCATGCTCACACACACACACACACACACACACACACACACACACAAACACACACACTCTCACACTCACATACACTTTCACACTTAAACATTCACAATGTCACTCACACATACACACTCACATACACTCACCTCCACACACTTACTTACTCATATTTATACACACTTATACACACAAACACACACACACACACACACACACACACACACACACACACACACCCCATTATCATTATTAGCAGGAGGAGCAGTATTGGCTTTTGAAAGAGATTCTTGTAAACTATCTTGGAATTTGTTTTGTAGCTCAGGCTAGCCTCAAACTCATGATCCTCCTGTCTTTGTCTCCCAAGTGCTAGGATTACAAGTGTGTGCTACCATGCTGACTTTTAAATGTTAAGTGTCCCATACCCTTCCAGAATTCCTCTATCACTAAGCTTATCATGTATATTATAATTATCTCTTCTCTTTCCTGTCTCCCCAAGTAGAAGGAAAGCCTAGAGTACTCCTTTTTTTTTCCAATATTTTACCCCAGGTTCTAGGTTTGATTCCTGGTACACACTAATATGTATTTATTTTTGGTGAAGGAGAATTGAGTGTTAAGGGACAGAAACTCTGAGCTGACAATGGGTGTTTTACTAAAATAAAATTTCTATCAGCAAATCATGCCAGAAGTTCAGAGAAAGGTGGGAGAATCCATAAAATTGGGCATCAGCAAGCAATGACAAACCAACCAATTGCAGCATCCTCCAGAGAGACCTGTGTCTCATGTGAAATGGGTTTAGAATCCCCTTTAATTCATATGCTCACATTTCTAAAACATTCCCATTAGCTCCCTTGCCACAATACTGTAGGAGAGCAAAGCACATGTGGTGTGAAAATGACCTTCACATGTCCTAAAGAGACAGAGGATCACACCGTATGATGTGTTGGCGGCAAGGGGAGGGTATCAAGGGGCAGTTTAACCCCCTTGGCATTTAAGAGATGGCCATACTTTGGGAAGCCATGGCTCCTCTGCCTCATTGGCCTTGCTGAGCCAGAAGATACTGTATCACATTTTTAGATGATGGTCTCAGTCTTGGAGACTGTAGGGAGAACACTCAGTTCTTGTCATGATCTCTCTAAGGTTCTACGGCATCTGAAACACTGATCTACCACCTACCTGGCCTATTCCTTGCTAGCCTCTCCCTCTGAAGCTATCACCCTGGCCTCTCAAGTTCCCAGAAATGTAACTGGGTCCCACTAAAGCTTCAGTAGGCTGGGTCTAAAGTCATGCCACTAACATAAGAGATTTCCCCACACAGCTTACGATAGGAACTCCATGACTATTCACCAAGAGTTACAGAAGGCTAATGTGAGCACTTTAATTTGGGGAAGGGATAGTTTGCACATGGAGTGAATGGGCCTTCAATATCTATGGGTTCTGCATCTAAAGATTCAACTAGCCAAAGGTAGAAAATAGTTTAAAAAACTGAGTCTGTACTGACCATGTACAGACAATTTTCTGTCATTATTCCCCAAACAATACAGTATAACAATGATTTACACAGCATTTACAGTGCATTGGATATTATACTATCTAGGGGTGATTTAAAACAGATATTAAGGCCAGGCATGGTAGTCCAGTATTTAATCTCAGTACTTGGGAGGCAGAGGCAGGTGAATCGCTGTAAGTTCTAGGTCAGCCATGTCTACGTAGTGAGTTGAGGATAGGCAGAACTACATAGAGACCTTGCCTCAAAAAACTAATGCATGTATACCTTGAAGGACACAGGAGGATGGCTGTGGAATAAATGCAAATACTATAACACTATACATAAGGGACTAGAATACCAGAGGACTTCAGTTTCCCAACCATCTTGGCACATTGAGGGCCAACTGTATACAGAATTTATCCTCTCCTTATCCTTTTTCAAGCCTTCTCAACTATACTTCTTTCTCAGATAAAACTACAAGTTTAGAAACGAGAAATGAATCAATTTAAAACTCAAAGGATAAGCGTTAACAGGTTCTACCAGAATCTGCTACAGACCCAATAATGTGAGTTTGAAATAAGCTAAAATTCGTGAATACATTTCCTTTTAAAAAAGAAGAAGTCGAGCAAGGTGAAAAGTAACTCAAGTGTTCACCATGATGAACTTAAGAGAAATTTTGGGGAAACTAGGGGGAAAAGCACTTGTCAAAGGCAGAGGGTTGGGGTGGGTAGGCCAGGGGGGTTAGAAGAAGAGAGAAAAGCGGCTGGGAAGGAGAAAAAGAAGAGTAAGTAAGGGAGTGGGGAGGGGTAATAAGTAGGGAGAGAAAAGCATGTGATTATAGAGGAATGACAGGTAAGAGGAGTGGGGGAAGAGGAAAGAAAGTGTGAGTAGAGAAAAGAGAAAGTGTGGGAGGAGCAAAGAGAAAGACAAGCACAGCAGAAACAGTGGGAAGGCCATGGGTCCGGGGACCTAAGGAAGACTTGGAGCCTGGAAGCGGCAGTTGAGAAGATGTCTATGTTCCATATGAAGGGTGTATGAAGGTCAGAGACACTGCCAATAGAACCTGCCACATTCATCCTCACCAAACTCCTGACCCGCCTCGTAAATCCTTCCAGATTTGGTGTTCTCGGCTAGACAAATGCTGATCTAGGGATAGCAGAGACATGACAAGGATACAGGCCTCTTCAGTGTAGGGCACAGCAGCTGTAGTACCCCCAATGATGTAACTGTAGAAGGAAACCTCCAGGGTGTAGCAGTATGAAGTGTGATCCAGGAGTCCGCCAAGGAATCGACGGCCAGTTCCTGCTTTCACAGCATCCCGGTTGAAGGATGTGCTAGTCTGTGAAAGAGAAAGTTGGGAAGAGAGAGAATCAGACTTGGATGCCCCACACCAGCTTTTAGATGTTGAGCAAGTCTTACAACACCTCCAGTTCTCAGTTTCATCATCTGAAAAGTGGGATCTGCTTCACCATCTCAGTTATTATGAGGACTGATTAGTCAACAAATGTAACTGAATGAAAGTATCCATCAGGGTTCTTGGGGCACAGCTACCAGTAGGAATCTGAGTGGGGCTGGTAGAGGAGTGAAAAGCAGACAGGAGGCAAGAAGAAACTCTAATATGATCATAATCAGAATGAAATATTCAACTTGATGATACTGTTCCCTAGGTAGTATTGTGTTTTAGCTTCAAAGGAACCCATTTAAGTAGGCAGGTGTTCATGTTTCATCATTCTACAGATGAGGAATCTGAGATTCACAGCTGTACAAGTGAGTTAAACAGTACAGATGTGAAGTCAGGACTAAGTGGTTCCAGGGATCCCTGTGTTCTCCACCTCACTAGAGAGAACTGAACTCATGGCCAACATGAGCTAGGGAGATTATGTATGCTCCTTTTGTAAGACACCGGCAGCACCCATCAGGGTGAGCAAAGAGAGGGGTAAGCAGGCCAGACTTGGGTCTTCTATTCAGAAACACAAGTTCTGCTTCCCCACTATTCGACAGCTGTCAGTTTGTCCTTTGGATGTACCTCAGTTTCCTTTTCTGTATAGTATAGACGAAGGAAACCATGAAAAAGTTACAGGTTCTACAGTGCAAAAGCCTTGGAGTCTATGAGGTAATTCTTGAGACTCAGAGCAGTGACAGGAATGGGCCCAGGACAGATGACCTTGATGGCAGTCCAGAGCTCCCAAGGAGGCTGAGATACAGAAACATCACCGGGACCCAAAACATGGCCTAGATGATGTCTGGTCTGTAGATCCAGGAACCCTCACTCCTGTGGGCACCTCTGAGATCCATGGCACACCTTTCAAAGAACTGGAGGCTGCCAAGACTGTACAGGTTCCTACAGAAACAAATGGCTGTTTTTGTTCCATAGCTTGCAGGTGGACAGGTACCCATTTGATTCTGCTACCTAAATTCTAGATGACTTGAGAGTAGATGCTCAACTTTTCTGGTCCATAGGTTTCTCTTGGATATACAAAAAAAAGGACTGTGCTTAACAACCCCCAATTCCTTTCTTGGTCTGCCATCCAAAGATTCTGTAATTCAAAGTGCATCTTACCACACAGAGAAATTCATCATCCTCACTAATGTCCAGCCTGAAGCAATGAGCAGGTGAGTTTTCAGCTCATCAACTTCAAAAATTGCCGTGACCTCTGTGGGCCTCTTCCCGACTGGCCACATGGCAGTAACAAGGCCCAGAGATTTAGTATCGAAACAAAGGAAAAATGAGCAAAATCATCCACATGTCTCAACAGTGCGTGCTGATGTCCCTCCTCATCTTTTCTCCCTGCTCTTTTTTTTTAATATTGCTTTGTGCTACAAAATTTCTAACTGCCCCCTCCTGGCCCATCCCACCCACCTTGCATGTCTTGGGAGGTTGTCGAGGTCTTTTCTGCCTGCAAGGGACATTCATATCTATAGCTGCACATGTTTGCCTAGGAAGCTGTGGTGCAGGCAGGATAAAAAGAGATATACCCACCAATTACTGTCAAAGAAATTGGGGCCAAGAAAGTCATGGAAGATGAGAATGGTGGGTATATAATCCCTTGAGCAGACACATTGTTCTCCTGCTGCAAGCACTGGGACAAATGAAAACAGACTAGTGGCTAGGCATGAAAGAGGAAGACCACTTGATGAGTTTCTTTGCCTTGTTAATGCTGAAGTCAGACTCACTAAACAAACACTAGGTGACCGGACAGGCCAAATGAAAACGAACCTGAAGAAGGCGAGAAAGGTGTGATGGGAAGAGATGCAGAAGCATCCTAGCTAACTGAGACCTTTTGACTTACATAGGAGAAGTCCTCTGCATTCTGGCAAAGGAGCTTTGGAAAAATGGATTGCCTTTGGAACCGTTCCTCATCCTCAAAGATATTGCCATACATGAAGCCATTCATCATGGTGGAGTGGGCGTGGATGTCAATATAGAACTCCAGGCTTGTTTTCTGTTGAAAGAAAGGATAACAAATGAGAAGGCTAGGACTGCAGAGCCGCCGTAAAGGAAGCCACACTGCACACACCCTTTTCAGCTGGCCCTTTGCATCGACAGACTTGGCAGCTAATTGCAATGTGATTGGAGGGCAGGAGACAGGCGAGAATCGATTTCTATTCATTTTAAACTAATGTGTCCTCAGTGTCAGAAAGTGCTACTGGTAGCATGTCCTTTAGAGGTCTCAGAGAAAGGAGGGGTTTGTTGCATTTTTAACTAAATTTCTTACATAGAACATGATTAGACATTATGAGAAGTTTTTTATATGATAAATAAGAAATATCTTCCAGGAAATTATTGTATTGACATTGGGCATTTGTGCAATTTTGTCTAAACTTCCATTTCTAGCTGGGAGCCTGGTGTAAATTGTGCTCCCACTGTGACCGTTAGGATTTAAAACAAAACAAAACAAAAACCCAACTTTTTTCTTTTATTTTAAGGTTATAACTACATCATTTCTCCCCTCCTCCTTCCCTCCAAGTCCTCCCCTATACTTCTCCTTGCTTTCTTTCAAATTCATGTTCTCTTTTTTCATTAGTTGTTATTACATGCATGTATGTGTGTGTATTAGTGTGTTCTTCCCTAGGGAAGACAATTTCTCCTACTCTACAACTCTTTAGCTGCCTGTAGATCTTCATCTAGGATTAAAGCCTTGTGAGCTTTGCCCCTGTCCACTTCGGCATGTCTGTTGTTGTTCTTGTTCAGCTCATGTTTAGGCAGTCATGTTGGTGACACTTTATGGGTGTAGCTTCTGACATTGCAGGGAGAGAGAGTCTCACAGCAAACTCCCTGATCCTCTGGCTCGTAAAATCTTTCCATTCCCTCTTCTGCAACGATCCCTGAGCATTAGGTGCTGGAATGTTTTATAGGTGTATCTATCCATCAGGACTCCATAACTCTGCATTTTGATTGATTGTAGTTTTCTATACTAGTCTCCATCTGTTGTAAAGAGAAGTGTCTTTGATGAGGGCGGGGTAAGGACTCCACTTTTCTGCGGGTCTAGGGTAAATACTTAGAATGTATTTTGGAAGTGGTGGCTATAGTGACTTCACTAGCCCTGGGTAGTTGGCTAGGGGATATTTTTAATCTGAAGAATATGTATTTTGATTCTAACCTCAGGGTTATACTAGGAAGCAAACATAGTAGTAGCACTTGCCCTCACTTTGTGCATCTCTAAGGCATGTTAGGCTCCAGCCTAGAAGTTTTACACATCGAGTGTTAATTAGCTCTTTCATTTAACCTTTTCTCATGATGTCACATCTTTCCCCAATAACAAACAAACAAACAACAAAAAACAGTTCATGGCAAGGGAGACTTTGTAATCTGTAAATGACATTGCTGAGACTTTCTCTGCTTGCATAATTAAGACACTTCCTAGCTTGATGTGATATTATTTATTAAATTCCCTGAAGATGGAGAGTTGTCTATAAAGGGTTTAGTGCCTGTAAGTTGCAGGATGCTCAGAACTGTTGGCAGAATGATGGTACAAAAGACACCAGGAGATGACACCAGACACCACAACAGACTGGCAGAAACAGGAGGACTTTTAGGACATTAGATCTTCAGTGTCTCTCACATATAATGATTCTCCTCTTTTTACATGTCAACTAAATGTATCACACACACACACACACACACACACACACACACACACACACACACACACACCAATTCTCCTGAGATTAACAAAGCCCTAAATATGAAGAAGATTTGCGTGAGCTCACAGAATAACTGGGACCTGACAAAATTGACTTGTCCTCTGTGACCAACACTTGCCAAGCCTGGTCACCTAACCATCTTTGTTCTGCTTTATAGACCTGGGAAAGAAGAAAAGTCCACATGTGGGAGGATTCTCCCTTCTTGGGACACTTTCAAATGAAGTTACAGCCAAATAAAATCCATGTTGCTTCTAGAATGTGAGCTTGATGACTGTCATTTCATTTGCCTCAGAGTTGGAGCGAAGAATTATGTCTTGCTGAGCTCCTGGTTCTCTGGGTAGCATACACTGTCTTCTGAGGGCAACAAGATGCAGTTCTCTGTGTGATATTAAACTCATCATTTTTGGCTTTGGAGGAGGAATACACAATGATCCAACAGGAGCCCATAAAAGTCATCTTTGCAATTTTATTTTCTTCGATTGTCTGTCTTTTCCTCTGAGCTTTTGATGAGCTGCAGAGGAAAGGAAGAGGTAGAGAGATGACTTGAGAAACGTGTGAGGAAAAACTGCAATTTATAGCTCTGACTGCCAGAGACAGAAAGGCCTTGGAAATCAGGCCCTCTGACCTCTCTCCAATCAGCCCTGAGTAGGGAGGAGGCTTGTGCAAGGCTGGCTGGCAAGCTGGTGATGGAGTAAGAATTAGAGCCAAGCCCTACTGACAACCACTTGGGTATGGCATTAGTTGTCTCTCAAATCTGGCATTCTCACACCAGGTGGCTAATATGACTTCACTTTAAATTACCAGCAGGTGAATTTTAATTGATTGACACATATGGTTCCGAAGTTAAGAGGCATGACATAATTTACAGTGGAAATTACCCCTTCCACTCCATCCGGCAATCATACAGTTTTGCTGTCAGGTTGGCATGTACTCTTCCAGAGACAGTTTGTATATAAACAAGGAAATAGTGTCCCCACTCCAAAATGGTAATACCCTAATCATACTGTTCAGATCTGATCCCCTTTTTTAAAATTCTTCTATGTCTTGGGAGTAACTTTTTCTCAACAAATAGTTGTTTCATTCTTTTTGACAGCTCATTAACTCCCTACCTGATAGACATTTAAGGGGTTTCTGATCTTTTCCTGCTACTAGCTGTGTTTTGGTGATGGACTTTGCACATACAGAAGTTTATACAGATGCGATTATATACTGGATTCATAGAAATGGAATCACTAAGATCCTATGTACATCTGAAATTCTGACAAATCCTGACAGGCTCCTTTAGAAGGGCCAGTACCCTCCCAACAGTGTATCAGCACCTCATCACCTTGACAACATGGGTGCAATTTTACTTTTGAAATATTCCACTTGTGATGGGTGGGAAATGATATCTAAGATTAGTTTTAATGTGAATTTCTGTTAGTGCAATTATCTTTTATTATCTAGTTAAACTTCTTTTCATATATGTAAAAACTATTTGCATTTTCTGTGAAACGACTGTTCATTTTCTTTGCCCATTTTAGGATTGAGTTACTAGGCTCTGTCGGTCTCTCTCTCTCTGTTTTTACTGACTTATAGAAGCTGTATATTACATAAATTCACCTCTATGTGTTATAAAAATATTTTGTCATATTTTCTTTTCACTTTAATTTGTTTTTACTTTTCTTTTTACTTTTTACTTTGTACATTTAACTTTAAATGTTATTTTTTAAAATGTGATCACATTTATCATCCTTTTCTTTTGGAGTTCCAGACATGACTGCTTTCACTGTTTCTTTTGTTTCCTGTTCCTTTGTTTACCTTTAAGTATTTTCATTTGAAATTAGGTGAGTAGGTTGGTATGACAGAGGAAGGGATAGGGATAGGGATAACTAACACCAAGGATGTTTGAAAAAGCCATATGGAAACCTATTATTCCTTAGGCATCATTCATATATATATATGAATGCATAGACACATGTGTCTATATATGTGTATGAACATGTCTATATTTATAAGTATATATTTATACAAGTGTATGTTTATATATACATGTATATATATACATACATATATATATTCATATAAAGGAGTTTAACTGGAATTATCCAGTGGTAGGTTTGAGATACTCCCCTGAAGTTGTTCATTAGGATAACCTGGAGGCCCCCCAAATAATATAGGCTATTGTCACTATTCTTTGTTGTCCATCAGAACTTGATAGTAAGACCTACTGCTGAAGATACCAAACACTTTGGACAAATGACATGGAGAAATCAAGCTGAAAGCTTCATCCCTGTTGCCTAGCTTTCATGGTACCAGAAAGTGCTACATAGGCTGCTGGAGGAATAAAGTCATCAACTTCTTGCCCAGCTGTGAACACTGTGAACTACAATATGACCAGCACAGCAAGATACATCCACATGTGCAATAGAGGCAGGAATGTTGTGGAGGTGACCACTGCTTTCTGATTGGAATTAAGGTCTACTCCACATAAGGAAATGCATGCAAAGTACTGTTAATTTGGTCAAGAACCCATGGTTGAGGAGCTCACAGTCCCCCAGCTATCAATTATTCTGCTAAATGTCATAGTCTCAAACTTCCTCTGAATTAATATCTACCCCTAAATTATTACAGTTATCAGATCCCTTCAGAGAAATTTCTTTGTGTAGTGAATAGTTGATGATTGAGAAACTCTTAATTGATCAAAATGCAAAGAATAAATGTGTAGAATGCTCAACCACAACATCTATATCAAGACATCTGTATTATTCCAAGCTACCCCCAAGGCTCAGGAACCATTGAGGAAGAGGGGGCAGTAAAACTATAAGAACCAGAGGTTGGGAAGGAGTAGAGCAAAACAGTGTCCTCTGTACTCAGAAATTCCAAACAGCTTGGTTGCCTGCCCAAGACCATAAGAGAACTAGCCAGTCAACATTCTAGCATGGACATGGGTATGCTCAGGACACTCAGGTGAGGCACTACTGATAGTTAATGGCTTCTGGGGGAGTAAGAGTCAGTTTTCTTTAATAGTATAAGTCACCCATGTTCCAATGGATGACTCTACATCCATGAGAGTATGGGCAGCACAAATTGAACTTGGAAGATTATTTTAAAAAATAAGAAAGAGTAGGTGAACAGGTATGGGAGGATCTGGAAGTCATTAGCAGAAAAATCAGGGGTGAATGTGATCAAATATCAAAAGGATGCATGTATGAAATCATTAATAAAATATAGACATAAGTAGAAAATAAATGGTAAATGGATGAGACAGAAAAAGAGACTTCCTTAAACTCATTAGTACTTCTCATTCTTGATTAATGCAAGTCACTTATTGTTTGTACAGCTTCTTGTTTGGATATTGACAGCAGTACTTGTTACTCTATGCCCAATCTAGGTGATAGATAGAACTTCCCAAGAGTTTCTTAGGAGGGGTACAGGTCTGATCCAAATTCTTACCTTCTCTTGCTTGGTCTACTGTTATAATCGCTTCTTAATAGATTCCCTTGCTGTTTTAAAGTGGTCTTTTCATATCCAAACACTTTCACTGCTCTAGCTAAGACTAGTCTACAGTTCTTTATTGCTTCCAGGATAGAGATCAATCTCTTGAATAAGCTTTAAAACTCATGCATGATCTGGTCACTGACTCCAGAATCAGCTCTCTTCATTTTCTATCACACGGAGCTACCTGGAGAACCCTGAACTGCTCAGCTTAACATCTTTATCTCTGAATCCACACACAACCTTCCTCTACCTATATATTGTCCCTATACATGTGTAGTTAACTCTGGCCCAGTCTGGGAATTTAAGGCACAAATTGAACAGATGCTCAACTGTCCTTTATAAGGAAGACATTTGCCATTCTTTCTTGCTAGTCAGTTGAGATTAAATAGGATGTAAGCAACAATGGATACTGCCATGTTGGGGCTGGCCATAAAATTTACATACAAGGCCCAGGACTTCCCTTCTGAAGCACAGGTGAGTGTCCTAGCTTGCCCCAGACCCCATCCCTGGGCACCAGCCACTCCGGGGAAGACCTGCCCAACTTGGCCCCAGGTTCTGGTCCCCGGGCAGGTGCCCTTCTACCACAACCGGGAAGGATCCCCTTCTCCAAGACCCCTGGCAGACCCTGCAGTCTCCACGCCCTGCCCCCACGCCCATCTGCCTGAGCCCCAAGCCTCTTCCTGAGACTTAGAGGCCGGCCCCCAGCTCCCATCTTGCCCAGGACTTCCCTTCTGAAGCACAGGTGAGTGCCCTAGCTTGCCCCCGACCCCATCCCTGGGCACCAGCCACTCCGGGGAAGACCTGCCCAACTTGGGCCCAGGTTCTGGTCCCCGGGCAGGTGCCCTTCTACCACAACCGGGAAGGATCCCCTTCTCCAAGACCCCTGGCAGACCCTGCAGTCTCCACGCCCTGCCCCCACGCCCATCCGCCTGAGCCCCAAGCCTCTTCCTGAGACTTAGAGGCCAGGCCCCCCAGCTCCCATCTTGCCCAGGACTTCCCTTCTGAAGCACAGGTGAGTGCCCTAGCTTGCCCCAGACCCCATCCCTGGGCACCAGCCACTCCGGGGAAGACCTGCCCAACTTGGGCCCAGGTTCTGGTCCCCGGGCAGGTGCCCTTCTATCCCAACCGGGAAAGATCCCCTTCTCCAAGACCCTTGGCAGACCCTGCAGTCTCCACGCCCTACCCCCACGCCCATCTGCCTGAGCCCCAAGCCTCTTCCTGAGACTTAGAGGCCGGCCCCCAGCTCCCATCTTGCCCAGGACTTCCCTTCTGAAGCACAGGTGAGTGCCCTAGCTTGCCCCAGACCCCATCCCTGGGCACCAGCCACTCTGGGGAAGACCTGCCCAACTTGGGCCCAGGTTCTGCTCCCCGGGCAGGTGCCCTTCTAGCCCCACTGGGAAGGATCCCCTTCTCCAAGACCCCTGGCAGACCCTGCAGTCTCCACGCCCTGCCCCCACGCCCATCCGCCTGAGCCCCAAGCCTCTTCCTGAGACTTAGAGGCCAGGCCCCCCAGCTCCCATCTTGCCCAGGACTTCCCTTCTGAAGCACAGGTGAGTGCCCTAGCTTGCCCCGGACCCCATCCCTGGGCACCAGCAACTCCAGGGAAGACCTGCCCAACTTGGCCCCAGGTTCTGGTCCCTGGGCAGGTGCCCTTCTAGCCCCACCGGGAAGGATCTCCTTCTCCAAGACCCCTGGCAGACCCTGCAGTCTCCACGCCCTGCCCCCACGCCCATCTGCCTGAGCCCCAAGCCTCTTCCTGAGACTTAGAGGCCAGGCCCCCCAGCTCCCATCTTGCCCAGGACTTCCCTTCTGAAGCACAGGTGAGTGCCCTAGCTTGCCCCAGACCCCATCCCTGGGCACCAGCCACTCCGGGGAAGACCTGCCCAACTTGGGCCCAGGTTCTGGTCCCCGGGCAGGTGCCCTTCTACCCCAACCGGGAAAGATCCCCTTCTCCAAGACCCCTGGCAGACCCTGCAGTCTCCACGCCCTGCCCCCACGCCCATCTGCCTGAGCCCCAAGCCTCTTCCTGAGACTTAGAGGCCGGCCCCCAGCTCCCATCTTGCCCAGGACTTCCCTTCTGAAGCACAGGTGAGTGCCCTAGCTTGCCCCCGACCCCATCCCTGGGCACCAGCCACTCCGGGGAAGACCTGCCCAACTTGGCCCCAGGTTCTGGTCCCCGGGCAGGTGCCCTTCTACCACAACCGGGAAGGATCCCCTTCTCCAAGACCCCTGGCAGACCCTGCAGTCTCCACGCCCTGCCCCCACGCCCATCTGCCTGAGCCCCAAGCCTCTTCCTGAGACTTAGAGGCCAGCCCCCAGCTCCCATCTTGCCCAGGACTTCCCTTCTGAAGCACAGGTGAGTGTCCTAGCTTGCCCCAGACCCCATCCCTGGGCACCAGCCACTCCGGGGAAGACCTGCCCAACTTGGCCCCAGGTTCTGGTCCCCGGGCAGGTGCCCTTCTACCACAACCGGGAAGGATCCCCTTCTCCAAGACCCCTGGCAGACCCTGCAGTCTCCACGCCCTGCCCCCACGCCCATCTGCCTGAGCCCCAAGCCTCTTCCTGAGACTTAGAGGCCGGCCCCCAGCTCCCATCTTGCCCAGGACTTCCCTTCTGAAGCACAGGTGAGTGCCCTAGCTTGCCCCCGACCCCATCCCTGGGCACCAGCCACTCTGGGGAAGACCTGCCCAACTTGGGCCCAGGTTCTGCTCCCCGGGCAGGTGCCCTTCTAGCCCCACTGGGAAGGATCCCCTTCTCCAAGACCCCTGGCAGACCCTGCAGTCTCCACGCCCTGCCCCCACGCCCATCCGCCTGAGCCCCAAGCCTCTTCCTGAGACTTAGAGGCCAGGCCCCCCAGCTCCCATCTTGCCCAGGACTTCCCTTCTGAAGCACAGGTGAGTGCCCTAGCTTGCCCCGGACCCCATCCCTGGGCACCAGCAACTCCAGGGAAGACCTGCCCAACTTGGCCCCAGGTTCTGGTCCCTGGGCAGGTGCCCTTCTAGCCCCACCGGAAAGGATCTCCTTCTCCAAGACCCCTGGCAGACCCTGCAGTCTCCACGCCCTGCCCCCATGCCCATCCGCCTGAGCCCCAAGCCTCTTCTTGAGACTTAGAGGCTGGCCCCCAGCTCCCATCTTGCCGTGGATTTCCCATCTGGAGGAGAGAGAGAGAGAGAGAGAGAGAGAGAGAGAGAGAGAGAGCACCCATCCTCCCCCGGACTTCCCTTCTGAACAAGAGCTTCCATCCTGTCCCGGACTTCCAATTTGGACAAGAGAGCTCCCATCTGGACAAGAGAGAGAGACTTCCTGAATCTGTCAGCTCTGAACCAAGTGTGCGAATAAGGCCAGGAACGAACCACAAGGAGATGGGCAGACGTCAAGGCAGAAACACATACAACAAAATGAATAGTAATACACCATCACCAGGCCCTAGCCCTCCTCCAACACCTAGACCTGAACATCAGAAATTGGAAGAAGCAGAAGAAAATAGCCTTATGAATGTCATCATGAAGAAGCTAGAGGCTCGTGTAGAGGAAAAGACAAAAAAATGTGAAGAACGCTGTAAACAACTAGAGGAAAGGGCAAACAAATTAGAAGAAATCAATAAAGTCCTGGAAGAGAACAATAAAATACTGAAAGAAAATCAAGAAAAATCAATGAAACAAATGAAGGAAACAGTCCAAGACCTGAAAAGGGAAATAGAAAAAATGAAGAAGACACAAACAGAGGGAATGCTGGAAATAGAAAATCTGAGAAAACGATTGGGAACTTCAGATGCAAGTATAATCAACAGAATGCAAGAGATGGAAGAGAGGATCTCTAGCGTTGAAGATACAATAGAAGAAATGGATTCATCAGTCAAAGAAAACACTAAAGTCAACAAAGTCATGAACCAAAATGTCCAAGAAATTTGGGACACCATGAAAAGACCAAACCTACGAATAATAGGGGTAGAAGAAGGAGAAGAATACCAACTCAAGGGCACAGAAAATATATTCAACAAGATCATAGAAGAAAACTTTCCCAACTTAAAGAAGGAAATGCCTATGAAGATACAGGAAGCCTATAGAACACCAAACAGACTAGACCCCCAAAAAAAGTCCCCTCGCCACATAATAATTAAACAATTAAACGTACAGAATAAAGAAAGAATATTAAGAGCAGCAAAGGAAAAAGGCCAAGTGACATATAAAGGCAAACCTATCAGAATAACACCCGATTTCTCAATGGAGACTTTGAAAGCCAGAAGGTCCTGGACAGATGTAATGCAGACATTAAGAGACCATGGATGTCAGCCTAGACTAATATACCCAGCAAAACTTTCAATCGTCATAGATGGAGTGAACAAGACATTCCATGACAAAGCCAGATTTAAACAATATTTATCCACAAACCCAGCCCTACAGAAAGCACTAGAAGGAAAATTCCAACCTAAGGAAGTCAGATACAACCTCGAAAACACAGGCAATAGATAAAGCCACAGCAGTAGACCCCAACGAAGAAAAGTACACACACATCACCACCAAAAAATAACAGGAATGAACAATCACTGGACATTAATATCCCTCAATATCAATGGACTTAATTCACCTATAAAAAGACATAGGCTTACAGAATGGATACGAAAGCAGGACCCATCTTTCTGCTGCATACAAGAAACACATCTCAAATTCAAAGATAGACACTACCTAAAAATAAAAGGCTGGGAAAAGACTTTCCAATCAAACGGTCTTAAGAAACAAGCGGGTGTAGCCATCCTGATATCCAGCAAAATAGACTTCAAACTAAAATCAATCAAAAGAGATCAAGAAGGGCATTACATACTCATCACAGGAAAGATCCACCAAGATGAAGTCTCAATTCTGAACATTTATGCCCCAAACACAAGGGCACCCACATACGTAAAAGAAACATTATTAAAGCTTAAATCACATATAAAACCCCACACATTAATAGTGGGAGACCTCAACACCCCACTTTCACCACTGGACAGATCCCCCAAATTGAAACTTAACAGAGAAATAAAGGACTTAATTGATGTCATGACTCAAATGGACTTAATCGACATCTACAGAACATTCCATCCTAACAAAAAAGAATATACCTTCTTCTCAGCACCCCATGGAACCTTCTCTAAAATCAACCACATACTTGGTCACAAAGCAAATCTAAACAGATACAAAACAATTAGAATAACCTCCTGTGTTCTATCAGACCACCATGGTCTAAAGTTGGATTTCAACAACAACAAAAACTACAGAAAACCTACAATCTCATGGAAACTGAACAATACTCACCTGAATCACCAATGGGTTAAGGAAGAAATAAAGAAAGAAATTAAAGACTTCCTAGAGATCAACGAAAATGAAGACACCACATATCCAAACCTATGGGACACTATGAAAGCAGTACTAAGAGGGAAATTCATAGCACTAAACGCCCACATAAATAAGCTGGAGAAATCTCACACTAGTGACTTAACAGCACACCTGAAAGTTCTAGAACAGGAAGAAGCAAAGTCTCCCAGGAAAAATAGATGCCAGGAAATTATCAAAGTGAGAGCTGAAATCAATAAAATAGAAACAAAGAGAACAATACAAAAAATTAATGAAACAAAGAGTTGGTTCTTTGAGAAAATCAACAAGATAGACAAGCCCTTATCCAAACTAACCAAAAGACAGAGAGAGAGCATCCAAATCAACAAAATCAGAAATGAAAAGGGGGACATAACAACAGACATTGAGGAAATCCAGAGAATCATCAGGTCATACTTCAAAAACCTCTATTCCACAAAACTGGAAAACCTAAAAGAAATGGATAATTTTCTGGATAGGTACCACATACCTAAATTAAATCAAGACCAGATAAACTATTTAAATAGTCCAATAACCCCTAACGAAATAGAAACAGTCATTAAAAGTCTCCCAACCAAAAAAAGCCCAGGACCAGATGGTTTCAGTGCAGAATTCTACCAGATCTTCAAAGAAGAGTTAATACCAATACTCTCTAAATTGTTCCATACAATAGAAACAGAAGGAACATTACCAAACTCCTTCTATGAGGCTACAATTACCCTGATTCCCAAACCAAACAAGGATACAACAAAGAAAGAGAACTACAGACCGATCTCCCTCATGAACATTGATGCAAAAATACTCAATAAAATACTGGCAAACAGACTCCAAGACCACATCAAAACAATTATCCACCATGATCAAGTAGGATTCATTCCAGGGATGCAAGGATGGTTCAACATACAAAAGTCTGTCAATGTGATACACCATATAAACAAACTCAAAGAAAAAAACCACATGATCATCTCACTAGATGCTGAAAAGGCATTTGACAAAATCCAACACCCCTTCATGATAAAGGTCTTGGAGCGATCAGGAATACAGGGAACATACCTAAACATAATAAAGGCAATTTACAGCAAGCCAACAGCCAACATCAAATTAAATGGAGAGAAACTCAAAGCAATTCCACTAAAATCAGGAACGAGGCAAGGCTGTCCGCTCTCCCCATACTTATTCAATATAGTACTTGAAGTTCTAGCCAGAGCAATAAGACAACATAAGGAGATTAAGGGGATACAAATTGGAAAGGAAGAAGTCAAGCTTTCCCTATTTGCAGATGACATGATAGTATACTTGAGCAACCCCAAAGATTCCACCAAGGAACTGATACAGCTTATAAACACCTTCAGCAACATAGCAGGATACAAGATCAACTCCAAAAAATCAGTAGCCCTCCTATATACAATGGACAAAAAAGCGGAGAAGGAAATCAGAGATACATCACCCTTTACTATAGCCACAAATGACATAAAATACCTTGGGGTAATACTAACCAAGCAAGTGAAGGACCTATATGACAAGAACTTTAAGTCCCTGAAAAAAGAAATTGAAGAAGATGTCAGAAAATGGAAAGATCTCCCATGCTCATGGATAGGCAGAACTAACATAGTAAAAATGGCAATCTTACCAAAAGCAATCTACAGATTCAATGCAATCCCCATCAAAATACCAACACAATTCTTCACAGACCTGGAAAGAATAATACTCAACTTCATATGGAAAAACAAAAAACCCAGGATAGCCAAAAGAATCCTGTACAATAAAACAACCTCTGGAGGCATCACGATCCCTGACTTCAAGCTGTACTATAGAGCTACAGTAATAAAAACAGCTTGGTACTGGCATAAAAACCGACATGTGGACCAATGGAATCGAATTGAAGACCCTGATATTAATCCGCACACCTATGAACAAATAATTTTTGACAAAGAAGCCAAAAGTGCACAATGGAAAAAAGAAAGCATCTTCAACAAATGGTGCTGGCAAAACTGGATATCAACATGTAGAAGGCTGCAAATAGATCCATATCTATCACCGTGCACAAAACTTAAGTCCAAGTGGATCAAGGACCTCAACATAAATCCAGCTACTCTGAACCTGCTAGAAGAGAAAGTAGGAAGTAGTCTTGAACACATTGGCATAGGAGACCACTTTCTAAATAGAACACCAGTAGCACAGACACTGAGAGAAACAATCAATCAATGGGACCTCTTGAAACTGAGAAGCTTTTGTAGGGCAAAGGATACGGTCAACAAAGCAAAGCGACAGCCTACAGAATGGGAAAAGATCTTCACCAATCCCACATCTGACAGAGGACTGATATCCAGAATATATAAGGAACTCAAGAAATTAGACATCAAAATGCCCAACAGTCCAATTAAGAAATGGGCTATAGAACTAAACAGAGAATTCTCAACAGAGGAAACTCAAATGGCTGAAAGACATTTAAGGAATTGCTCAACATCCCTAATCATCAGGGAAATGCAAATCAAAACAACTCTGAGATACCACCTTACGCCTGTCAGAATGGCTAAGATCAAAAACACTGAAGACACCTTATGCTGGAGAGGATGTGGAGCTAGGGGAACTCTCCTCCACTGCTGGTGGGAATGCAAGCTTGTACAACCACTTTGGAAATCAATATGGCGATTTCTTAGAAAATTGGGAATCCATCTCCCCCAAGATCCAGCTATACCACTCTTGGGCATATACCCAAGGAATGCTCAACCACACCACAAGAGCACTTGTTCAGCTATGTTCATATCAGCGTTGTTTGTAATAGCCAGAACATGGAAACAACCTAGATGCCCTTCAACTGAAGAATGGATAAACAAAATGTGGTACATATACACAATGGAATACTACTCAGCAGAGAAAAACAATGACATCATGAGGTTTGCAGACAAATGGATGGATCTAGAAAAAATCATCCTGAGTGAGGTATCCCAGACTCAGAAAGACAAACATGGTATGTACTCACTCATAACAGGATACTAGATGTGGAACAAGGATGACTGGACTGCTACTCACATCACCAGGCAGGCTACCTGGAAAACAGGACCCCAAGAAAGACACAGGGATCGCCCAACGACAGAGAAATGGAATGAGATCTACATGAACAGCCTGGACAGGAGTGGGGGTAGTGAAGGGCGAGGGTCGAGGGAAAGAGAGCTTGGGTGAGTGGGAGATCCCAGCTGGATCAAAAACAGAGAGGGAGAACAAGGAATAGGAGACCATGGTAAATGAAGACCACATGAGAATAGGAAGAAACAAAGTGCTAGAGAGGCCCACAGAAATCCACAAAGATACCCCCACAACAGACTGCTGGCAATGGTCGAGAGATAATCCAAACTGACCTACTCTGGTGATGGGATGGCCAAACACCCTAATTGTCGTGCTAGAAACCTCATCCAACTACTGATGGATCTGGAGGCAGAGATCCATGACTAGGCCCCAGGTGGATCTCTGGGAGTCCAATTAGCGAGAATGAGGAGGGTTTATATGAGAGAGAATTGTTGAGACCAAGGTCGGATAAAGCACAGAGACAAATAGCCAAACAAACGGAAACACATGAAATATGAACCAATGGCTGAGGGGTCACCAACTGGATCAGGCCCTCTGAGTGGGTGAGACAGTTGATTGGCCTGATCTGTTTGGGAGGCATCCAGGCAGTGGGACCGGGTCCTGTGCTCATTGCATGAGTTGGCTGTTTGAAACCTGGGGCCTATGCAGGGTCCCTTGGCTCAGCATGGGAGGAGGGGACTGGACCTACCTGGACTGAGTCCACCAGGTTGATCTCAGTCTGTGGGGAAGGCTTTGCCCTGGAGGAGATTGGAATGGGGGGTGGGCTGGGGGGAAGGTGAGGGGGGGCGGGAGGGGGGAGAACAAGGGAATCTGTGGCTGATATGTAGAACTGAATTGTATTGCAAAATAAAAATTTTAAAAAAAAAAAATTTACATACAATCAACCATATTCTCATCCTTCATGGAATCCACCTGTAAAAATTTTGATATCATAAGAAAAAAGCAGCCTATTGTCAGAGCCTAAAGTAACCCGGGACAAGTCTCCCTCAGTAACTGTGGCTCTTCCCAGTACTTCTCACTCCTCCCCCTACCCTAAACCTTTCAGCACAATGGCTGGGCTTCCCCTCCCCCATCTTTTCTTTCCTGTGTAACTCAGCCATTTTGGCTACAGGCTCTCTTGGGTCCCATGTGTTCTCTTTGTTCCCTCTCCAGATGCCTTCCAGATGCCTCTCTGGCTGTTCTCATCCTCATATCTACAATAAACCTCTCTCCTCAACCAGACCTAGGAGTGGTCATGTCCTCCTTTTCATTTACCTATGTCCCTGAATCAGTACTTACAGATCAGAAGACCTGCATCAGACTATGATGTGAGGCACAAACGAACCTTTAGTATATCAAAACTACTGAGATTTGGGGCTAGCTTTAAAAGATAGTATTATTCATTTTGATTAGTAAAATCTTGGTTTAGAATGCTTTATTTTGCTGAGCATGATAGTGGCACATATCTGTCATCCCAGATACTTAAGAGGCTAAGGTAGCAAGGTCACAAATTTGGGGCCAGCCCAGGCAACTGAGAGAAATATTGTCTAAAAATGAATCAATGAATGAATGAGACAGAGAAAGAGAAATACCTTGGTGGTAGAGCAGTTATCTAGTATGGTCAAGGCCCTGGGTTCAATCTCCTAAAAGGCCTTAATTTATGCTTCAGGTAAATGAGTAGCCACATTCATGACATGGAAATTCCTTATTTTCATCTCTCATTATGATGTGAACTCTTTGGGGGCAGGGATCATCATGTAAAATCCACAGGACCAGGACAAGGGCTGGCATACAGATTCTTATTAAAGCTTGATGAAGGAAGAAATGAGAAACCCAACTCATGAGTGGACAAGTGAATTAATTAGTGATCAAATGCATCTTTGAGTTTTTGTGCGTTTTTTTTTTTACCCCATAAAGTCAAATAACTTATTTTCTGTATTTTGCAGTCAAATAACTTATTTCCTGTAGCCGTACTAGATAGAAGAAGGAGTTTGTCGCAGATGCAGGGCCCTTAATTATAACTTGGGAATGAGAATAGAAGTGGGGGAAGGGACAACTCTGTTCTTTCCTTCCAAACTTAAGAACCTTAATTAAAACCAAGTGATGAAGGGCTGTCCCCTCGCCAGCAGCCAACAGCTCATCCTGCAATCAGGGGCCTAAAGAGTAAATTAAAATCAGTGCCAATAAAATTAAAACTACCTTGGGGCATATTTGCAACATAATTTAGTGTGGAGTTCACTTTCTTTTAGACACCAGGGAGGAACTGGGTTTTCATTCTGCATTCTGAGCTGCTTCATCTTACTCTGCACAAGCCAAAAACCTGAGCTTGGTATTCTGATACGGTGTTGAATCCTTCACCCCGGGGAGTGCTTTAGTCTTTATCATACATTCAGTCAAATAAAGGAAGATCCAAGGAACTCCAGTTCTGGAAGGGCAGAGGGGCTTTATGTCAGGTTTGGAGATGAGGAGGAAGCTAGGTTTGGGCAAAGATAGACTGAGAAGGGTGAATTCTGTTACCATTCTTGTTTTGTAGATGAGGGAACCGGGGGCCAGGGGAAACCAGGGCAGCTGACCACAAGGCTCCTCTCTCCATTTCTCTGTTCTCAGGAGATCGCAGCCTAGCAAGCAATGGCTTGATTATCGCCAAGCCCATGCCATGAAAGCTTCTTCACCTCTGAGCTGGGGAACTCTCCATCCGAGCACTGCTGGCCTCAGACACTCAGAAAACAAAAAAAGTGAGCGTGTGCACAGGAGGGGTTAGAAACATTAGAGAACAGCTGATAATGTCTTAGCTAAGATGCACCCCAAGAAGAAGTTTTTCCTGCAGAACCCAGGCAAACAAACACACACAAACCAATAGAAACATTTTAAATCAATTGACATATTTTTCCAGTTAGGTATATTAAAAGTGGAAATATCTCTGAAAGTTGGAAAAATTTAAGACTGCTTAATAACCAAGCAGTTGGACACAGTGGCACACACCTGTAGTCTAAGGTAGAAGGGTTACTTGGGAGCAGGTTTGAAGCCTGTTTGGGCAATGTGGCATGACTGTGTCTCAGAAGACAATCAAACAAACAAAACAGTGTCAAGGTCATCTACTGTGTGTAGTGTAACTTTCTGAAGTGGCATGGTGACATCTTCCTTTGTCAGGTATGTCTTGAACATGGCTGAACAGCAGGTTCTGCCATAAAGGAGGAGGAAAGCCATGCAAGAAATCCAGGTAGACTGTCTAGGAACCAAGGAGCTAGGCCTCGGGACTCTGTCTCCTGCTCTCTCTGTCTCACACCCACTAGCCTGGCAGAGTCTCGAGCACTTTCTTAGGTGCTCTTATGTCCTCTATCCCATCCCCATCCCAGGCTACCCTTCCTTTACCACCCGGTAACATCTTGTTCATCATTTACTGTTCAGCACAAATGGTCTCTTGACAGACAAGTCCCCTTAATGCTAACAATTACTAGTACCTTTCTCTGAATTCTTATAGATTTTTAAATGTCCTTCAAATACTCATAAATTAATTAATGGTCTTTGAATTTTTACTATGAATTTCCTATATGCCAGGTATCATTGCAAGAGCTGGGGGTAAATGGAACAGATGGAATGATACCCAGGTGGGGATCACAGCCACAGGCAGCAGGTAGGCAAGGCATACTGTGGCAGGGTACTGTACAGGTTAGGGCTGTACAGGTAAGGGGAGTTACTGAGGGCATAATAGACTTACCACGTGCCAGACGCTCATCAATCATTGCCGGTTACGCAAACTTTCAGATAGAAACACTACTTACAAATGAGGGAACTCAGGAAGAGAGGTTAAATCACATGCAGAGGGAGTCCCACATCACACAGTGACAACTGGTAGAACCCAAGCCAGCTAGCTCCATAGCTCACGCTTTCAATGACCCTCACACCACGGACATTGCTGCCCCTTAAGGAGCTCTTCCTGGGTCTGGTCCTGCCTTCACTCTAATGAAGATATGAGGTGAGCACTGCTGCCAGATGGGAAACTGAGGCAAGGAGAACTTAAAAACTGCAATGCTGAGATTCACCCTGGGTGTTACTGACCAGTGACTGAGCTTTTAATCTCAGCTTATCAAAACAGCCCAAACTTTACATCTGTGAACTCCTTTTGGCTCAGAAGAATAAATTTAGGACCAGGGTAACCTGTGAGTGTCATGTTTTCAAGCAGGGGAAATGTTCCAGTAACAGCAAGATAAGAAGGAACAACTCCCTTTCCCTACTTCCAATGTGTCTCTTATTGTCTAACTTTACTTAGAAGTGAAGAGTCAAATCTGCACGTAACAGCAGACATTGTTCATCCTCCTTCTAAGGATCCAGGGAGGCCCATGCCTGGCCTGTCAGGAAGAAAGAGCCTTTGCTTGCTTCCATTTTCCTCCTTTCCCTCCAGGCCTGGAAAAGAGAAGCACAGAGACAGGAGGCTTGGCACTTAAAGAGCAGGTTTGTAACAGGCCATCAAGGTTAAGTAGATCCTCCTTATTTCTGCTTCCTCCTCCATATCAATGTCTGTTGACCCCAGTGATGGCCATGGCAATGACAGTGATTATAGAAGGGCAGCCATGGCAGCAGAGTGAATCAGGGGGCTCATAGACTCGACCTTCAGTGTCAGATCCACCAAGGGTGAGCCTGATGACCTGGAGTAGAATCAGTTTCCCTTTCAGATTCCTTGTTTCCCCTCTGGAAATTAGAGATAACAATTCCCAACACACAGGATTGTGTTGAAGTTAGATGAGGTAACTGGCTTAATGCCTAACACAGTGTCTACAAGTTTATAGACTCTCAACATGTTCTTTTCAATTACACAGTGATAGTACACACAGGCACTCTCCTTGGCACAGGGCATGGAGCCTTCTTGGAGCTTAAAACCTTGTAGGAAAGATGGGCATTTTATCTGAAATTGCATGTGAGATGAGAGTCAGGAGGAGTGAAGGACAGGGGCAAGTGCTTGACAGAGTTGATAGGAGCTTGGGGACCCGCCTTAGAGAAGTGTAAATTTCTTCCTTATTCAATAGGAAAGCTACTGACAATGACCACTGTCTTGCACATTTATATATCTCACAACAATTAGCTCATCCAACTCTCAACAATCCACCAAGGAACTAGATCATGATCTCAGTAAAAGCTCAGAGACTGTGGCTTGCTAAGATCTTGTAGGGCTGAACCGGGATTCTAATCATGTCTCATTATATCCAAAGCCTCTGCTTGTCTCTCCCCCTGGGGGATCACCTCACATGCCTGCTCCTGCAGAGAGAGTGCCTGGACTGTCTTTGGGAAGCTGCAGTTTGAGTGGGAAGATGAAGCAAAATAATCAAGGAGCTCTCAGCTAAGAGAGGACTGAGCCAGAATATAGAAACCCATGAGAGCTAAGGGACATTTTAACTTGATAATTAAAAGTTAATGTTGCTTCATTAAAAAGCAAAGGGTGATGAAACTAGGGCACCCTTGGGCACATATTAGACGCTCAATAAATAGATGTGGCCTTGATCCTTGGGGATACCTACTGCAGGAGGCTGTCAGCGAATCCAGAGGGGTAAGAATAGATGCCTAACTATTGAGTTGGAGGGGCTGGTTTACAGTAGGCTCTTGGGAAATGTTCTTTCTTCTCTTTTTTTTTTTCCTTTGCCAAAAACTCGTCTTGGCTTTCCTTCTAATGTGCTCTGAGAATATGGAGAAACTTCCCTCTTATGACTTCAACTTCAGACTTCAGTTGAGAAAAAAGCTTTGGTGACAACTTAGAACATCTTTTACTATCATGCTCTAGGTGTCCTACAGTCTTCAAATATTTGATTTTCTTGCTGCAGTCCTCTGCTTCCATCCACCAAGTCGGGATAAGAAAAGAATCCTTTTTGTGGGAAGGAAGACAGCCTGACTAGCTCCCGAGGTTCTGACTTTGGATGAGAGACCACTCACGAATCTCTTGCCTTCATCTTGCAAGTCTCAGTTGGACGTCTGCCTCTTCCTCACATGTCTTAGTCTGGATTGGGCTACTCTAGGAATATCTGAGGCTGGACAGAGCGTAAAGAACAGTAATTAATTTCTCTGAGTCCTGGAGGTTGGGAAGCATCCGGTGAGTCTTCTTGCTACATCTTCACAGCAGGAAGCAGAAGGGCCCAAATAAGGACAAACTGCTTCCACTGGACAGTAGAGCAGAGCAGAGCAAGCTCACTCTGCCAGCCATTTTTACAGTATCACTAACCCACTTGATGGCAGAGCCCTCATGGTTTAAAAACTTCCCAATGACTCTCATATCCCAATGTTGTACTTGGGGCAGAGTTTTGAAAGTCAGAGTTTGGGAGGACACATTCCAATCAATGCCGGATTTGTTCCCAGTTAGTACACAATGTGATCAGATGTTCTACGGTCTTGGGTTATGCTATTTGGATCCAAAAACAAGCTTATTTTTCCCCAAATATGGTAATTTGAATGAAAGGCACATTTCCCCCATATAGTCATATGTTTCCTATAAAAATAGAGCTCTTTCTCAATATAGTGAAGCAGAAGCATAGCATGTCTTTCTTAGGATATAGAAGCAGAAGGAAAAAAATTAACAAACACCTAAAGACACATTCTCAAATATATGTGTCACCCTCTAGAAGTAAGTGTTCTATCTAGGGGCTGGAGGCATTCACTCCCTCTCAGGAGACCTGTGATCTATATTTACTGCTTTACTCAGCCAGAGCTTGTCCCCACAGACAAGTTCTCCCTACTGGATGTTTTTGTAGTGATTACCTACTCTTTGGCCCAATCTTAAGGGGAAAGAAAGGGGACATTATCAACATATAGGACATGAATGCCCCATATGAAGATCACATCCCTGTTGATCTGTCACCATCTTCCACCTCATCTTCTGCTGTCTGCTAATGAGTACACTGTGCTTTCATCATACCAAATTGAGAACATCCAGGGGATCCCATGCTTCTCTGTGTCCCCCTCAAGCCTCTGCTCCTGTTGTTGCTAGGAATGCCTTGTCCTGTTTAAAATCCTCCAAAGCCAAATGCAAACACGTTGCTCTCTGGATGACTTCTGGGTATGGCTGATCACGTGTCTTCTCTTGTTCTCACTTGACCCTCCAACTTTATCATATCCAGGCCACTATTTCATTATTATTCCCTCACATGTCTCTTTCTCTCAGGGGGTTCAAGCACCCCTCACAAATCTTTTTCTGGACAGCATCTAGCACAGTGTCATGCACACAGTGAGTGCTGAGGCAATCCTTCCTAAATGAATAAATGCATGAGTTCATAGTGGACGAGAGGAGGAAATATCTTTTTGGAGTCAATGTTAATCCTAGCTTGTCTGTGAAAATGCTGTCATAGGAGAGGGAGGGAGAAGGGCAGACATTGAAGAGACATAAAGGGTCAAGCTTTCTTTCCTATTCTCCCCGGATTCTCTCTCCTCCCCTTCTAATCTCTTCCTGCTATTGGGACAAAAATAAAGAGCACAGCACAAGCAAAGCTGTATTTTCTGTTTATTGCCACCAGGTTAATAACAGTAATGGTGCAAGAAGAAAATGAGGTGTTATGTAAAATCCTGCATTGCAGATTCTGCTGCCAATGCAAAGAACTCAATAAAGTGTAACACTTTAATCATGAAGATAAAAATCACACAGCAGCTTCCCATGGGCTCCCAGAGCCTTAAGACAAAATAGTTGTGAGCAAATGAGAGATGAGAGAGGAATATCATCAGGCATCACAAAAGTTGTTTGGGTTTTTTTTCCCCTCTCTTCTCTAAAAATAAAAATGGAATAAGCCATTTCTCATCTACTTCCAAGACACCTTGTATGAGTTTCTGTATTCTCTGGAGAAAATCCTCAAACTTCCGTCTGTGGGTTTGCTCATTCTTTGCAAAAATTGATTTGTTTAGAAAAAAATTAAATCCCTGTCTTTTGGGTAACTTGATAGCATCTAAGCATAGAGGAGCAATGTCTATAAATGAAAGGAAGCTTTGGGTGGAGGTGGAGGTTGGTGATGATAAAAAGTCCCTGCCATAATATGAACTTGTGCTCTGGGAGCAAGATCATGGCAAGAGATAAAGGTCTTTTACCAACTCAGGCAATCCTGGGAAAGCATCTTCTTGCCTCAGAACCTCGGGCCCAGCATTCTTCAAATAAGGATTTGTTCTTAGTGATTTCCAAAGGTCTGGCACTCGGACTTGGAGGTCACCAGTGATGGGCCTCTTGACATTGGCTGCTATGGTTCAGACCTACTGCAGTTGCCTCCCAGATGTCTCCTGCTTCTGCTTTAACTCAAAACGCCCCCGTCCCTCACCTACCACTCAAATCCACTCTTTGCTGTATAGCTGGAGTTATCTATTTATAACAAGAGTGAAATTTACACTCACCCTGGAAACTAGGCCTACATTTCTAAAAGACATTGTGAGTATGGGTCGTACAAGGGGAATGGCTTTAGACCAGAAATCTGGACTCCAACCCTGTATTGCTCTGGGACTTTAAAGGAGTTGCTATTGCCTCAAATCTCAGTCTATTATCATTAGTAGGAAGGTGACAGTAAGACTACTCACATCACAGGGCTGGCATGTGTTAGCTGATTTAGTGCATATCTAGGTGCCTAAACGTTTAGCAGGTGTTCAATATGTGTTTCATACCATAATTACTCCAGGAATAATTAGAAAAGGGGTGTGGGAGCACATCTTAGGGCTATACAGTAGTAATTTGTGACAATTTAAACTAATTTAAATAAATCCTTAAAAACTATAGCTCCTTGGTTGTACTAAGCCACATAAAATTGCTCAATAGACACTGCATTGGGCACTGCTAAGGGGTATTAACATGTTACAGAAAGTTCTACTGCATACCACTCTCCTAGGGTCTTAGCAGTCACAAGCAGTGGATCAACATTTAAAACATGCCCATAACACCCACACTTGCAGGAACACACCTGCACACAAAACCATAAAAACAGGATATTTAGTGGTGATATGCTTCATTACTACAGAAGAATAATCTGAAATCCAGACTGGGTCAATTCACAGAGCACAGTGTGTCAGCAGTTCACACCAGACCTTATACCACTTAGTCATATGGCAACCTTCATGGGAGGCACTGTCTTTATCTTGCTGATTCTAAGCTTAGAAGTAACAATAGGACTTCTACCCCACTGTGAAACACTGCTTCTTAAGGGCTCATTTAGGGATGAGTGACTTACACAATGAAGTCTGTACAACCTTTGCTATAGATGGAGAGATTTCAATCTGCCTGGAACCTCTCTGACAGTCCTAGTTCAGTTATCATAGAAACTACAGAATTCAATGGCATTGAGTCCAATTTTGGACTCAAAGTTTGCTTGGCTCATGAACTGTGGAGTGTCAGAGCCATGTGGGACCAGCTTGAGTCTTAAAGAAAATCTGGAAAACCACATAGAAAGAGTTAAGGAAAGTCAGAGAGAGAGAGAGAGAGAGAGAGAGAGAGAGAGAGAGAGAGAGACAGAGAGAGACAGAGAGAGACAGAGGACTTCACATCAACAAGAGCAGTGGTCTTTTTTTTTCTCTTTTAAGGTATGGGCTCTTGAAATTACATAGTGGTGAGGAGTGGACTATAGAGGCAAGGGGTTGGATATGAAGGGTAATGTGACTGGGGTGGTTTTAAGTCAGTGACCATCTGTGGATATAAACAGCACAGACAGAGAATCAGGAGATTGGATGGATGGATGGATGGATGGATGGACGGAGAGAAAGATAACTAAACAAGCACAACACAATACTGAACAGACACGTCTATTCTAGCTTTCAATGGACTTTTTCTTTGATCCACTATAAGGCTAGTATTCTTTCTGATACATTATAAACTTTCTCTCTCATATATATCAAATATATAGATGGTATCTAGCCTTAAGTCCATCCTCAGTAAATGTTGGGGTTAAAAAAAAACACACCAGAGAGAGCAAAAAGTAAATAATAATAATCCTTCATATTTGTATGGTAGTTTGTAATATATAAAAAGATTTCACATGCAATATCACACTCAATCCCTAGTCTAATCTTCTGAGGCTGGCATTATGATCCTTATTTTATTGATGGGGGACCCTTGGCTCAGAGTAGAAGTGACTTACTTGGGGTTATATAATGAAGCCAATGGATCCAATAAATAGGCAGGTCAGATAGAGGCTGATAACTAGACAGATGCAGGCAGACAGGAACAAGACAGATGAGACCATGACACAGATAAATGATGGAGACAAATGAAGATGGATAGATCCTGAGAGAGCATTTAGTCGCTCCTCCATTTTATCCTCTACCCATGGCTGGCAACAACTTTTCTAAGCACAAATTTGACTATGCCATCCTTCTACTTATGAAACTTCTTCTCACCATTGGCCAAACAGCTTTATTATTAACCAATAAGAGTAACACATATTTACAGCATACAGAAAGACATCCCACAGCACTAGAGTTTAGGGTAGCTGATGGGTGATGTCATTCTGTATGCTGTGAATATGTGTTGCTCTAATTGGTTGATAAATAAAGCTGTTTGGCCAATGGCAAGGCAGCTTAGAGGCAGATGGGAAATCCAGGAGAGAAACAGGAAGAAGAAACGCAGAGGCTGAGGAGACACCATCCCACTGTCCAGGGAGCAGCATGTAATGGCACACAGGTAAAGCCACATACAGATTAATAGAAATGGGCTGTTTAGTTATAAGAGCTAGCTAGCAAGAAAATTGAGCCATAGGCCATGGCCATGCAATTTGTAATTGATATAAGCCTCTGTGTGTTTACTTGGTCTGAGTGGCTGCAGGACCAGGCAGGACACAGGAAAACTTCCAGCTACACCTCAGAGGATAATTTCCTACCATAAAAAGTCTTCATGATCTGGCTTTACTCACTTTTCTGGCCTTATGCTCCATCACTGTTCTATAATGTCATTCAGACTATCCTCAACAAAGTCTTATTCTCAGAACTCCTTGCTTAGCTCATGTTCTTCCCACACTGAAAACCCTTGTACTACTGGCTTGTAGATATCTAGATATCTCCTACTTATCCTTAAGGACTCAACACTGCTGTTTCATCCTTTTGGAAACCTTTCTTGATCGTTCTTCTAGACTGTTTATTGTCCTCTGAGATCACCCTCCTTTGTAGGAGTCAAGAGAGTATGAATAAGAGGAGGCCACATTTTGAAGAAAGATGTGAATCAAAATTCTAATTTCTCTACTGGCCAGCTGCAAGACTGAGGCAAGTCATTCACTCTCTCAGCCTCTCTTTCCTCATACTGCAATAGTCCTGAAACTATCTGCCTCAGAACTGTTTGGAGTAGCTATAAGGCAAAACAAAGCAAACCAATCAACTAACCAACCAAGCAACCAACCAACCAAAAATCCTGTATAGAGTTTGGCCAGCATGTTAAAGCTGGCATTGTCATTTTAGTGTGACCCCTATACCATGAAAACTCAGTGATAGGCTTGCCTCTCACAATTACATTGTGAGCTTCCTGGGGCTGGATCCTGGTCCAACTCCTCTCTGCATCCCTGGGAGCTTCGTGACTAATAGTTGGCAGGAGCTTGCTAAATGCTGGTATGAATCACTCTTCCTGCCCACTTTGAGCCATTGCTTGCAGTGGGTGGGTTTCAAGGCTCTAGAATCTTGCTCTCCAGAATCCCATGGACTCAACACCAAGCTAAGATGGAGGGCTAGGGGGCAGCTGAGAAGCAAAGTAAGGGGGCATCCCTGAAGGTGGTAATGAAGAAGCAAATGACTTCAATCTATATTATGGATTTAATTTTAAATATAAAAATCATTGTAAAAACTTCTGTAAAGAGCAACTTTGCCCTGGACCCCAGTCTCCAGATTTTTGCTGTTCTGATTTGGCCATCTCCGTGACTTAGTGGGCTAAGATATTCATTATAATTTCTTTCATTTCCCCCCAACCCCCAGCTTTTATTTCCCTGGTGGATTCAGTGAGTCTTTGTGATTCTCTTCCTACCCTCTTTCTTCCTCTCCCTTACTCTCTCTCTTTTGGACTCCAGCCTGAAGATGAAGAACCCACTTCCTCTAGGTCTCTGGACACAGTCTGGAAACAGGTGCCTACCCAGTGCAACTGCATGGCTCTCAAGACATTCAAGACCCCAGAGAGAGGAGCAGGGAGCTGGCAGCTGGGCCCAAGCCAATAGTTTTTCCTTCTTGACTACCAGGGAGCTTTCCAGATCATAAAACCTCACTATACGCTGGGCCAGGTCCCTCATTGACATTCTGCTCACAGCCAATGCCATTTCCAAGGCTCCCCAGCTCTGTCAGCTACCCTGATATCTCTGTGTGAAAAGCAGACAGGCTGCCCAGCCCTCTGGCAGCCTGATAAATGGCAGAAAAGCCAGTCCAGTGCTCCCTGGCAAAGGCGCAGGGCTCAGGGCTGCCATGAAGGGTGGTGAAGAAGGGTGTTTTCATGTCAAGTGGCCTGACTTACAGATCAGGGAGCATGGAACAAGAAAAGTGGGAGGAAGAAGTAAGGACCATGGGAAGGAGCCTGGACCCATGCCATGACCATCTTGCACTGTGACAGCAGAGCCATCTCATGCAGTCTGAGCACTGGACTACCTGTAGGGATGCTGGGATAATTCCTTTTATTCTCTTTCCCTCGTCTATACAATGGGGATGATAATAATGAACTACATCGTGACAGTGAGAACTAATTGAGTTAATTCAAATAAAGGGCTTTTTCCATCAGTGCTGGTGCTGGCTAACATTCACAATGGCGAGCTGTTATAAACCCAGCAATCTTTCATGTGGCATGGGAACACTAAGCCGTGTGGCATGTGGCATCTCACTGAATTTTCACATAAACTGGAACTGTGGGTATTATCGTCATTTTAAAGATAAGTTTTCTTTCTTTTCTTTTTCTTTTTTTTTTTTTTTGGTTTTTTTTCGATACAGGGTTTCTCTGTGTAGCTTTGTGCTTTCCTGGATCTCGCTCTGTAGACCAGGCTGGGCCTCGAACTCACAGAGATCTGCCTGCCTCTGCCTCCAGAGTGTTGGGATTAAAGGTGTGTGCCACCAACGCCCAGCAAGATAAGTTTTCTTTTGGAGAGGGTGCCTCACTTGTCCAAGGTCACACAGGAGAGTAAAGGACAGAAAGGATTTAAAGGCATTTGCATATCTTTGACCACTAACTGCAACATCTTAAGAATGTCTTATGTTTTCTTCAAGTCTATGTGAGACTATCTTTACTAGTTTGGGGAAGTAAGTTGAAACAAAACAAAACAAACACACACACACACACACAAACACACATACACAACAACAACAACAACAAAGAAACTTCCTAGGCACAAACAAACAAAAACTCAAAAATAAATTGATGCATTTATTTTTTAAAGTTTAAATGCTACAACATTACACAATGGGGAAAAGAAAATCAACTGGGAGGTTTAGCGACCAGGAGCTGTTTTGACCCTCAGTGACAGAGAAGGAAGGTGGCCGGGTGGCTCCAGGCAATCAAATGTGCCAAGGCTGTGGAGGGGTGAGTACTGGGTCTGCCAGCAGCTTAGAGGTGCCTGTTGGCTGTGGGCTCCACATCTCATAGAGATCAACTGCCCAGTCAAGTGGAATAGAGCCATGTGCACTAGTTCATTCAACAGCTAGTCACAAAGCACCTTCCATGTGTCAGCTTCCATTCTGGGTGCTGTGACTTGACCATAGTTCCTAAATGACAGAGTTTATACCCTCAGTTCCAGTGTGGGGTAGAATCCGGCAATCCTATGGAGGGTGACAGAGACCCACATAAGGGATTGGAGAGTTCAGGGAAGGAAGCCCAAGCCATAGCAATAGTTTGGCAGAAATGCTTCCGTGAGTACCATCTACAGAGATAGGATTTCCTTCAGTCAGGAACAAGAAGGTGGAGGAAAGCAGGGTGCTGTCCCTGCAGGCCCAGAGCCCAGGCCTAGATTGCCACAGTGCAAAGCTCAAAGTCAACAAATAACTGGGATCTTGCAGCCCACATATACTGGCCAATAAGAATGCCCAGCAGACATTGACAGAGCTGGGTATAGCTGGCTGGCCAAAGAGATGAGTAAACAATAGTGATTTTACTTTATTGCATATAATTATTAATCAATTGAAGTATTCTCTGATGTTTTCATACATGTACAAAATGCATTCCAATTGCTCTCACTCCTGTCAACCCCCTTTGCCTTCTAATAAATCTGTGTCCCACACCCATGCCTTTTTGTTTTGTGACCCACTGAGATTAACCAAGCCCGTTTGTGTGACCACTGGATCCTGGTAGCCTCATCAGCAGGTATACGACTAAAGATATTGATGCATCCTCTCCCAGAATCTTTCAGGAGCCAATACTTTAGCATGGAGGGGCAGGGCTAAATTACTCTCTTCCCCCATTGGGAAGGGACTGAGCAATGATGTTTTTATGGACTATTAATACTGCTATTCAGAAACATATTGAATTCAATTTTCCTGAGCATAATAGAACTTAAACGAATTACATCTTAAAAAAATGTTTCCTCACAAGACACATTATTTCCTGAAAAATATTTCTAAGGTTAAAAATAAAATGAGATTATGAGAAACATTGAGAGACTGAAATCATTACACTTGTGAAGGGGGTGGTTGAGTAACTTACCTAAAGTTACACAGGCAGTCTGTGGTACGACTGGGATTTGAATCTTCAGCATATCTGATTTGATTTCCCAAGCCAATATGTTTATTTCAGAGATTAGAAACTGTGTTCAGAGAAGCAAGTGACTTCCCTGATACCATACTGAGATTCAGCAACAAGGCAATTTTGGTTCATTAGGTCTTTGTTCCAGACTATTCTCTCCTGTCTGTAAGGAGGGATCTCCTATTATAATTGCATTTATTAGGAAGCCACTGACTTTGACCTTGGCTGTGGGACAGCCTTGACCAATGGGATGTGAGTGCTCAGGATAGTAGGTATTTCTGTGGGTGCTTTCAGTGAAATTGGGTTTCAATCCTCTGTTTAAAAAGTAGCATATCCTCATCAAGGGCAAAATCTTCATCCCTGAACCTAGATAAGAAGGCACACGGGGTAAGCCAAGTCACACTCACCCACAGCCTTCCTGTAACATGGGCATGACATAAAGCTTTAGTGTCTAACATGCCAAGCTATTGGGTTCATTTGTCATTACAGCATAACACTAACTAATACAGTCAATTCCTTGCAGAAATGTGTGCTTCATTCTCCTGATTTCCAAAGATGCCTCTAGTTGTGCAATAACTCTGAGTTCAGGCCACAAGATGAATGGCTATATTTACGACTATGAATTACTAAATATACAAGAACTAAGTGAAGAAAGCATTGAGAAGGGAAAGATCAAAAAGGCAATATCAAGTATCCAAGGTTTAGATGTACAAGGCCATCCTCAGATGTAAAGTCGCACACTTTGCCGGCAGAGGGGCATGGATGAGTCAGACAACTGTGGTTTCTTTCTTGTGCTTCTGTACATGAAGGATTGTTGGCATCAGTTAAACAATTTGCCTCAAAGTACCTAATTGTGAAGTGGAAGATGCTAAGGAAAAAAGATACAATAAATGCCAGTGGAATGTCTGCCACCAATCACCGTGACCTTGTGGAAGGCCTTTTCCTTCCTGCACTAACTTTCTCACTTGTAAAAGGATGACGCTAAATAAGACTCTCTCTCATACCCCTTCTGGTTCTGACAATCTGTGATTTGATTGCCTCTAACTCACTAATCCCAACTGGCTTGAATGGGACCCAGTGGTATTGAGGCTAATCATAGGAATCCATCAAAATGTTACCCAAAGAGCTTATGAGTCAAATAATTTAGATAATGCTTTGCAAGTTTTAAAGGGCCCACTTGTTGCTTTGTCATTGAAAATAAGAGAGCATAGGGGCTAGGAATGTAGCTCAGTGGTAGAGCACGTGCTTAGCGTGAATGAGATCTCTAATCTAACCCTCAGCAGCACACACACACACACACACACACACACACACACACACACACACACACAGGGGGGGGAAACAAAGAGACAGAGAGAACATGCTCTCCTCTCTCACACCCTAACCTACATTATCCTAGTAGACTCCATCCCCTCCCCACTTTATAAATCATTCAGGCTAATTTATCATTCTAATCACTTCACCTCCTAACTCAACAAAATTGTTTTCTTCTCTCACTTTATAACACTAAAACTAAAATATGTTCATGATGACGTCATGAGAGACACTGTGAATGCAACACTGGGAGATGGCAAAGGAGTATTAGCAGAAATCAAGGCTTCATGCTTTACATGTCGAGGTGGGACTCCCAGCATCTTTCTGTCCACGTTTAGCATGGAGATGATGCCCACTTTATGTGGTTTTCTTAGGATCTTATCCTACCCATTTTAAGCTGTAATACTGAAAGAGGCTCTTGGGAACAGTGGCATGGAGAGAGAACTGAATGCTATAGTAATTCTGTGGGCTGGACATGAAAGGGGAGGAAAAACTGCTCAATCAGAGGGGAGCACCAATTGTTGAATGAGACAAGGCTCTTATTGATTAAGGAAGTCCTGGGTAGAAGGTCTTCTCTAGGGAACACATATGGCTTCCCATAGCAGGCATTTATGTCAAGGGATAAACTATAGCAACCTTTGTTGCAAATAGCTTACCTTCTAGCTATTCTCAAAGATACAATGTTTTCATTTGGGTACAGCTTTGCTATTCTCCTTTCTCTCTATAACAAAAGCAGGGGCACTTGGTGGACACTCTGAGACAAACATATTTGGGTCTGAAAGGAAGATGGGTAGGAAACTCTGCCTCTAGAGGCAGCTTCTCAGAGAGTTTAATTAAACAGCACATGATAATTGGCCAATTATTGTATGTCACATCCCATAATACCAGAGCCAGGGAGATAGAAATAGGTGGGTCACTAAGGCCTGCCGGCCAACTAGTGTAGCCAACTGGTGAGCTCCATGTTCAAGAAGAGATTCTTTAAAAAAAAAAAGAAAAAAGAAAGGTGGAGAATTACTGAGGAAGACACCTACATTGACCTCTTACCTCTACACATATATAAACACATATGCACATGTCCTCCCTCCCACGTGCATGTATACCCAAACACACACACACAGCATATGCATGCCTATACTCTCACACAAACACATACTTACTAATAAAAACACACGTTTTTGAAGAATCCTTTCCCTTTGTGGGATAAGCAACTTCTCTGAGCTTGCTCAGTCTTTGACTAACACCTATGGTGCAGGGTCCTTTTTCTTCCTCCTCCTCTGGAGTGAGTGCTGCCTAAGAGCAGTAACTGTGTCCTTTATGCCTGTGTCCCCCAGAGCACACCATAGTAGATGTGTTGGCAGATGGAAGGATTGTGGGATGGGAGGGGGGAGATATAGGAAAAGGGAGGGAGTAGGGAGAGGAGGGGGAGGGAGCTGGGAAGATGGCAGCCATTTTATAACATGATGGATTCATTCAAAGTAAATGCTTGACAGTGCAAAATCCATCTTTTCATGACTATGACAACACTAATACATTTATTTCCCTTCTGAAATTAACTTTCTAATATTAAGAAAGGCCAAAATGAACTGCAGCAAAATAAGACATTTTGTCATTTTTAACAAATTATAGTAGAGACAACTGTCAGATTAAAAAGGGTCACTGTTTTGAGGTATAAACACTGGTGCTGATTGCATAATCAGAACTAATACTTGTCACTCTGCCCTTCCCCTGCCCACGAACCTCCAGTAGCTGCTATTAGCCTTGCATTCTGGGGCCCTTTAGGACATGGTGACTATTCTTCTTTTTTTTTAAAATCTATTTCCTCTCTAAAGGGCTCACCTAAAAGACTAGCCAGACCCTCTTCCTCTCTCTTCTTCTCTTCTCCTGACATGACTGCTCTTGCTGTGGTCCATGTCTCAACTGTCAGCATCTTACCTGAGGGTATTTCTCCAGTCATCCTCTACCCAAACCACCATCTGGCCTTGTATGTGTTTTATTGTGGCCTTTAGTTTTCTCTCTCTCTCTCTCTCTCTCTCTCTCTCTCTCTCTCTCTCTCTCTCTTCAAAAATATATTCTCCTGTGTATGTGGGATATATGTATGTGTGCTGTGGGATGTTCTGTATGGCAAATGTCTTGCTAATTAGTCAATAAATAAAACACTGATTGGCCATTGGCTAGGCAGGAAGTGTAGGCGGGACAAGGAGGAGAATAAAGCTGGGAAGTGGAAGGCTGAGTCAAAGAGACACTGCCAGCCGCCACGATGAGAGACAGCATATGAAGATGCCAGTAAGCCACGAGCCATGTGGCAAGGTATAGATTAATGGAAATGGATTAATTTAAGCTGTAAGAACAGTTAGCAAGAAGCCTGCCACGGCTATACAGCTTGTAACCAATATAAGTCTCTGTGTTTACTTTGTTGGGTCTGAGTGGCTGTGGGACTGGCAGGTGAGAGAGATTTGTCCTGACTGTGGGCCAGGCAGAAAACTCTAGCAACATATGTGTTCATATTCTTTTGTATGAGTCTACATGTGTAAGTTTGAGCACACCTATGCAAAAATGTGTATGCTTGTGGTAGCCCAAGGTTGGCATTGGAATCTTTCTGGGTTTTCCCCAAACTTACTCATTGAGGCAAGGTTTCTCAGTTGAATTCAGGGTTTAACCAATAGGATTAATTTGATGAGCCAGTTTGTCTGGGGAAGTCCCTGTCTCTGTTCTGCCTTCTAGTGCTGGACATAAAGGTGGGCTGCCATGTCCACACAGCATTTATGTGGGTTCTGGAGAGCTGAACTCTAATCAGCACTTTAAGCATGGCCCATACTTCTCTTTCAGACTCTGTTTTGGTCTCGGCCATGGCTTGGGCCCTGAGTTCCCTCTGCTTCCTTTACACTGAGCTCTGTTCTGCCCTTTATTCCCTCTGAGACTGTGGGAAAACCTTGGAGGTCTTTGGAGACTCTGAGTGAGGCTCCTTTGTTAGAAGGGTTAAAGATGAAAAGATCATAGTGATAAACAACTGCTTTGTCTTCTTGATGTTTTTCTGTTCCAGATTCATCCACTGTAGACTTAGTTCTAGGCCACTTGGATTCAGACCTAAGACTGAATCATGATGACATTTTTTAGGAAAGTTAACTTAATAGCTTTAGATTCTAGTGTCTCCATCTAAAGAGAGACAGAGACAGAGACAGACAGACAGAGACAGAGACAGAGAGAGAAGGGAGAGAGAGACAGAGAGAGATCAAGAGAGAGAGTAAGAGAGAGAGAGAGGGAGAGAGAGAGCGGGGGAGAGAGAGTAAGAGAGAGAGAGAGAAAGAGAAAGGGGGGAGGGAGGGAGAGCGAGCGAAAGAGAGCAATAACTCCTACCTCATGGTGTGTCAGAGAGTCAAAGGATTTAATGTGAATTTGCTCTGAGAACTAAACATCTCTGGTACAAATCAGTGAAAATATCTGTGATAATCCCTTGTGATTTATCTCCAGAGCTAGAATGTGTGTGCTCCAAGGTCAAGAGATGAGTGTTCCAGGGCAGAGTCCCTGTGAGAAAAGGTGACCCTGGCCTGTCATGAAGCATCCTATACATAAAAAGTGTAGTTTGGAACATCTTTACAGGGAAGCTCTCAGGCTCCAGAAGATCAGGATTAAGTTCTTTTTTTTTTAAATTTTATTTTAGTTTATTTTACAATATAATTTAATTCTACGTATCAACCACAAATTCCCTTGTTCTCCCCTCTCCCACCCCCCTCCCCTTCCTCCCAGCCCACCTCCCATTCCCATCTCCTCCAGGGCAAGGACTCCCCCGAGGATTGAGATCAACCTGGTAGACTCAGTCCAGGCAGGTCCAGTCCCCTCCTCCCAGCTGAGCCAAGCGTCCCTGCATAAGCCCCAGGTTTTAAACAGCCAACTCATGCACTGAGCACAGGACCCAGTCCCACTGCCTGGATGCCTCCCAAACAGATCAAGCCAATCAACTGTCTCACCTATTCAGAGGGCCTGATCCAGTTGGGGGCTCCTCAGCCATTGGTTCATAGTTCATGTATTTCCATTCATTTGGCTATTTGTCCCTGTGCTTTATCCAACCTTGGTCTCAACAATTCTCCCTCGTATAAACCCTCCTCTTTCTCACCAACTGGACTCCCAGAGCTCCACCCGGAACCTGGCCGTGGATCTCTGCATCCAGTTCCCTCAGTCATTGGATGGGGTTTGTAGCACGACAATTAGGGTGTTTGGCCACAGGATTAAGTTCTTAACTCAAGGTCAAAAGAAGCCAAAGCAGGCAAGTTTAGGAGATGCGGATCCTCAGTATATGAACACAATCTATGTTTAAAGAGAAGCTGTCTGAAGGTCAAAGCAACAACTTCCTCTCCTTCCCCCTCCTCCCCCTCCTCCTCTTCTTCTCCTTCCTCCTCCTCCACTTCTTCCCCTTCCTGCCTCCCCTTCTTCTTGTTTTGTCAGTACCAGAGATTGAACCCAGGGCCGTCTACATGCCAGGCAAGCATTTTCCCCACTGCGCTAACCCTCATCCCCAGACTTCTTGACTCATTAGTGTTAGTCAGTCTCACGTAAAACTCCAGCCCCTAACTTACTGGGCATGTTCGAGTTTACAGAATTCATTAAGAATTTTTGAAATAAAAATTTCTTTGTAATGGGGTAGAGGGGAAGCAGGGTATTCTAAATTGTAGGATAAACCTGGTACCTATTTATAATGTAAATTTAGCCTAAAGGTCATGGATTCATTCTGAACCTTTACTCTCAAAAAGATGGCATCTTAAGTAAAAGTGAAATTGATAGATTTCTCCTTTCTAGAGCAGCTATTTACAAATATTTGAAAGATAAAAACGACACGCTTGAGAAATGTCAAGTCCCTGGGAAGCAAGAACACCCTGGGCTGAACCGGGGTAATGGACCTTGGAGTCTGGACCATCTGGCATCCATTTCCAATTGTGCAGTGAACACCTGTGTGACCTTGCAGGTTCCAGCTGCTTTCCTTTTTGTTGGATTTTTATTGTTGGCAAGGTGTGTTGACATGTGGCACATGTACTCGTTCATGTGGGTTATGTGTACATGACAGTGAGGGTATATATACATGCACATGTGTGTTGGGCATGTACAAGTCAAAGGTCAATGTCAGGTATCTTCCTAAACTGTTCTCCACCTTGTTTTTTTCACACAGTCTCTTTCATTAACCTAAAGCTAATTGATTCAGCTAGGCTGGCTGGCCAATGAGCTTTGGGGATCCACTTGCCCATTGCTAGAGCTGCAAAGGTGAGCCAGAGACCCGGTTTGACCATGGGTGCTGAGGATTGGAACTCAGATCCTCAATCTTGCATGGCTAACGCTTTACTGAATGAGCCATCTCCCCAGCTTTTGTTGTGTTTGAGGTAAGGTTTCATGAAGGCTGGTCTTAAACTCCCAACTCTCCTGCCTCCACCTCTCAAGTGCTGAAGTTACAGGTGAGCCAACATGTCCAGCATTATCTCCTGATATTTTACTTATGTATTAAACACTTGGTTGTTTGCAAAAGAATGCAGAGGTGACAAGGTTTTGTTCCCCAGGGAGTTCACAGTAGAGTCCACAAGCACAAAGCAGATTGGTGTGCTGCACAGAAGGATGAAGGTGTGCACCCGTAGAGGTTATAGCTGGAGAGAGGCATTCTCGTGAAGCCTCCGTTTTCTCACCTGACACATGCAGCTAACAATACCTGCTTCCTACAGCTTATGTACAGACTGCAGGAGACAATGTCTGGAAGTCTATGGATTCTCAGGACATAAATTGCAGCACCATCTCCCTTTTCCCCTTCAGAGTCCTGAAGAGCTAATTACGCCATGTAACAAAGATCTCTGTTAAAAAAAAAAATTACTGCATGCCTTGAGGGCTGACAAGATAGCTTACTGAATAAGAGGCTTGCTGTCAAACCTGACAACTCAAGGTTGATCCATGGAACCTACATGTTGGATAGAGAGAATGTATTCCTACAAGATGTTCTCTGACCTTCACACATGCCACCCCCTCACACACATGATAAATGAATGTCAATATATATATATTTTAAATGCTGTAGACTGGGTTCAGTGGCACACATCTATAATCATCCCAATACTCAGAAAGCAGAGGCAAGAGGACAGAGTTTTATGCCAGCCTGGACAACACAGCAAGAGTGTGTAGCAATCAAACAACAGTAAAAACAACCCATGACATAGCAACTGGAGGTTGTTTCAAGGTCATGGCCTGGGGATGAACTCTTAACAGAAGGAAACTGTCCACTGGACTGGGACCCTGACTTAGTCCCATCTTCCAACCTTGGAGTCTGCCCAGGTGATGATATGAGGGGTTTAAAGGGAAGCTTTGGCCTTGGTATGCCCTCTAGGCATAGCCAGTGAGAGCAACTGGCCCTGCAGCAGCCTCAGTTGCTTGTTGCCCACAAGCTTAGAATTCTGCCTTCCTAGTCCCGGCTCTTCTAGCATCCTAGCCAGCCCACTTCTAAGAATGTCTTTGAGGGAAACCCAGGCCCAAGTTGCACCTACTGTCTGAATCGCCCATGGGGGATCTGGAGGATAACATTTGTTGCTGTTCATATTCATTTTAAGACTGTCATTGACATTGTCAGCCCTTAGGGATGACCACAAGTGGCTCCAACATTCTCATGCACACATACCCCAAACCCAGAAATGGAGGAATGTGTTTGTCCTCTGCAAGTTAAACTGTAAATCCACACAGAAGGAAATGGAACAAATACAGAAATCCCTAAGAGATAAAGACTTGACGGACTGGGTAGACTACACCCCAATTACAGAAGAAAGACTTTGTCAGGAGTGGGGGTTGGGAATGGCCAGAGGAGCTGAGCTAAGGCTATTAGCCCCTCAAAGTCTGTCTTTTCAGGCCTGCACACTGCCATTTCAATAATCACAACTATCATTATCTTTAAAATGCTACGGTTTAAGAGTCTGGTAAGCATTATTGTTCTGAAGATCTTTCAGTAATAACTATTAAACACTAGCTATTGGATATTACTACATTTGGGTTAATACAAACACAGGCTAGTATTTACTAAATGCTTACTATTTGCCATTCTTATGAAAAAAACCATTGTTGATTTTTTTTGAGGTAGGATCTCACTATGTAGCTGTGATGACTAATATTGTTACCGCGACAGTATCTAGAATATCCTAAGAGACATGCAAAAGTTTCTACATTGGGTTAATTAAGGTGAGAAGACATGCACTATATGTGAGTGGTCCATTCAGGGGCTCAGCTGTTGAACTGAAAAGGGAGGAGAGCTGTCCACAGCATTCCCCTATCTATTTCATCACCATGGATGCAATGTGATGAGCTGCTTCAAGCTCTTGCCACTGTGACTTCTCTATCTTGATAAACTATACTCTCATACTGTGAGCCAAACTCTCCCTTCCTTTAGTTGTTTTTGCTGGGTATGTTGCCACAGAAACAACACAAATAACTATACAGTTGCCTGGGCTGGCCTTGAACTTTAGATCTGCTTGCCCAGGCTTTCCCAGTGTTATAATCACAGGCCTCTGCCACCATAGCCAGTGACTTTTTATCTTTACAAAATTCCCCTGAGGAGATGGTACCACCATATTGCACAGAAAAGGCCACTGAAATTCGTAGAGGTAAAGAATCAAGTAGAGCCAGAGTCACAGCTACAGGCAACTTTTAACTAAAGAGTATATGCTCTTTACTCATTCATTCTCCAGTTCTCCTGGCCAATAGGACAATGCAATAAGGTCATAGACTTAGCAGACCAAGAAGGGGCCAAAACAGGAAGAGAGCAAAATGTGGGTGTGTTCCAGGGAAGGAACAGGGAAATTCTACATTGTGCTTCCAGAAGGTGATAAGCAGGAAGTTAAGACCTGCTAGAATGTTTGAACAGAAAGGGATAGTAATAGGATGGATGGATGGACGGACGGACGAATGGACGAATGGATGGATGGATGGATGGATGGATGGATGGATGGATGGGGATAGCTAGCTAGAGGGGCAGATGAAAAGCTGTATATTGGACATAGTTCTCTTACATAATATGGGTTGGGACTTGTTCTTCTTGGGAGAACCACATGACTGAATGTGGTTCATAGCGATGTAGCAGGTCCCCTCATCCTTCCACAATGTTTTCTAGTTGCAAAGATAACATGTACTTATGGAAAATTATTGAGAAATATTAAGAAGCAAGGGGAGACCACCCTGGTGCCTAGAAATAACTGCTGCTAACATCTAGTTTGCTATTCTATTTGTGTGTGTGTTTTAAACCTAGTTGTTATGTTTGTTGTAACATAATACATGTGCAACTCAGTCTGCTTTTTTTCACTTAAAATTACAGCATGTGCAGTTCTCAATATTATAATCTCATTATAAACATCCATTATATGAATGCATTGTGATTCATTTAATCAGTTTCCTACTGCTAGGCATTTATATTTTCCTCAGTTTTTCCCCACCGTTTATGAATGTTGATTCCATGGCTTTCTCTCTCTCTCTCTCTCTCTCATAGATTCTTATTCACACTTCAGATTGTTTCTTTGTTTATAAAGTATAACAATTGCTGGGGCAAAGCTACCAACCCAATAGTATAAGTTCAAGCTCCAGAAACACAGGGGAACTTCCCCCCTTTTTTGAATTCTGTCCTCTTACTCATTGACTGGTGGTTCTCTGTGACTTTCCAAATCAAGTACAAACACATTGAGGTAGGTCATGGGCTTTTTGTCACTGACAGGTCGGTCTCTGTCTTCAACCTAGTCTTGCCCTCTGTCCTTCCTCCCATGCTTCCTCCAGTCCAGCAGCTGAACTTGTAAATTTCCCAGTATTTCTTCCTACTAGTCTTTGCTCTGTGGCAATGCTCCTCTCAGGCTGACTAAACAACTCCTACTCATCCTTTGAAACCCTTGCCATGTTGTTGTGCAAATCCTTGTTCACACTAGACTGTTTCTTTACACTCAGTTCCCCCAGAAAGCCTTGTATGACCCTAAGTCTGGTTCAGCCATGTTTTGTTCCTATTGGCACTCAGAGCCCTTGTCCATCATAACACACCACCATGTGCATGATCATTGGTTGACCTGTATGGTGTTGTTAACCATGTTAACCACAAGTTTGCATATTTCATTGCCAAAAGACTCCTTTATCCACCTCTTTTTAGGTGTGCCTTTTAGGATGCTTTGAGCTAATCACAGGAATTCAGTAATTTAATCCTCACAAGCACCGCCCCTGCCCCAAAAGGAAGACACTGAAACTTAAAACAGTTAAGGGGACCTGCCCAGGATAGCTGAGTCCTTGAGTGTTGAATTGCAGTTCAGACCAAGGCCTAAGCTTGAGTCCTTAACCACATGATTCAACTGCTCTGTTATAAAGAGTCCTGTGAGAGGTTTCCTCAGGTTCCTGGAAGTTTTTCTGTAAACAGCTCCAGGACCGCTGCCCTCATCTAGATCTTGTAAGGGAGGCACTGGGTTCAGTTGGCCTTTGTGCTGCAGTGTACAGTGCTTATGCTCTGGAAATGTCTGCTAAATGGGTGAATGAATGCCTTTTTGCCTTTGAAGGTACAAGGAAGTTCCTCTTTTATCGACACTCTTTACCAGTCATGACGTAATACAGCAGAAACCCCTCAATGACTTGAGGAATGGGAGAGTGTAGAGGTTCATCGGCCAGAGGCTCAGGCTGTGTTCAGGCTGATAAGCCTCCTTACAATCAGACATTTGGGACTGGTGTGGGGCTAGGGAAATGGGCATTAGTACTTTAGGAGGATAGGGGTAATTTCCTGATAAAAGGTTAAACTGTTCGGTTCTTGCTGGAAGCTGTGATTAGTCTGGTCTTTTCATCAGAATTCAGCTCTCTCCACCACAGTAAATAATGGAGTAATTAGGCATCCGGCTTACTTGATTTCCCATGGCTAAGGCCAGTTTCTGAAATGCAATATGCTATTTGATGTACCAGCATGAATTCATCCTGGGCTCCAGAGCCTCCCAAAAGCAACAACCAAAAATAACACTCCAAAAAGTTCCACACATGTTAAACACAAAACATTCTAAAACGTAACCTGTCCTCTCTTACAGGCTTCCTCAGCTTGGTGCCTGATGGGGTGGCAGGCTGTATTCACAGATCTCACATGCTGAGACAAGGGCACAGAAGGGGAAGGGTGTGGGAGGGGTGAAAATAGATGGCGTAAGCAAATGAGAAGCTTGGAGATAAACTGAGGTGCCAGACCATGTCCAGATCCCCTTTTCCGTTCATAGTGGTTTAGCTTATCAGTGACTGTGATACAGGTAGAATGGGACCAAAGCTTGGTTTATCTGAGAAGCCAAGGTATAAAGAATGGATAGTGGTAACAGATGGTGTGAAGGGAAGAGCTTCAGCATTTATGAATTCAAGAGAGGGTTCTACACTGCTGGATTCAAATGCTTCAGAATTTCTAAAATTGAAATGTGAGAAAAAATTCACATCTTTTTTGTTTGTTCATTTGTTGGTTTTTCAAGACAGGGTTTCTCGGTGTAGCCCCGGCTGTCCTGGAACTTGCTCTGTAATCCAGGCTGGCCTCTAACTCAGAGATCTGCTTGCCCCTGCCTGCCTCTATTGCTGAGATTAAAAGTATGTGAGAAAAAACCCTCCATATTTAGGAGTTCTTTATAACAGGGATCAGCAAGAAAAAGAAGACAACACATCCATAAAAACACTACACAGAGAGAGGGGATTACAAATGTTTGAAATACTGTGTGGTTTCTTCTGGGATGACTTGGTGCTGTCTTGCTGGGAATTGACAGGTGGGATGAGGGAGATTTTGTCAGGATTTCTTTTTCCAAGCCTTCATTTGTAGTCTATGGGGGTGGTGAACTGTGCTAGGAAATTCGGAAAGAAGATTTAAAAGACTCAACTTCTCTTAAAGGTTCACAGTCTAAAGGAGACAGACAACTGTCCCTTAAGTGCAGCATGATGTGTACTTTGAGCAAGAGTGTGCCCAGCTCTGTCGGGAGCATGTAGTACTCAAACAACTCACAGGGGACTGGCTTCTCAGGGGCTCCTTAGGCCACCTGGTCATGTTCAAGGTAACAAGGATGAGAAGGCAAGTCTTGTGCTGGAGGGATTTGCAATGTGGCTGAGAACATGGAGCCCCTGGGCCAGAGGAGCTCAGACTGAGACACCATGCCCAAGGAATACCTCTGTCAATATTTGTGGAATAAACCAATAGGTATAAAAAAAAGCAGAGTTATTAATATTTACAGAAAAGCAAAGTGTAGGGTCTTGCTGTGTGAGGAAGGTCTAGAGAAACGGGAAAAGATGGGCTTGGAGGTGGGTTCTGGAGGGTTTGGAGAATGTCTCTTGCTTAGATTTTTTTAAAGACTTATTTTGTGTGTGTGTGGGGGGGTGCTTTGTTTGCATTTATAGCTGTGTACTGTGTGTGCCTGGTATGACAGAGGCCAGCAGAGGGTGTTGGATCCTATGGAACTGGAATTACAGATGATTGTGAGCCACCAGGTAGGTGCTGGGAATCAAATCTGGGTTCTTTTGAAGAGCAGCCAGTGCTCTTAACCACTGAGCCACTTTTGCAGCCTTGTGTAGAAGATTCTTCTTCCTTACCACTCATCAAAGGTCTATCCATTTTTTAATAATCCCCCCCGCATGCTGTGTGTGTGTGTGTGTGTGTGTGTGTGTGTGTGTGTATGCGCACATGTGTGCGCACACACATATACATGTGGAAGTCAGTTAACAGTGGGTGTTGGTCCTCGCCTTCCACCTTGTTTTGAGACGAGGTCTCTTGCTTTGCTGCTGACTCTGCCTGGGTGCTTCCAGACATTTTCTTGTCTCTGTCTCCCATCTTGCCATAGTAGCATTAGATCTATAGACACATGCAAGTGCTCATGGTTTTACATGGATCCTGGAGATTGGAACTCGGGTCTCATGCTTGTGTCAAGTGCTTTTACCCACTGAGCTACCATGGTAGCTCCCGATCCATCCTGTAGAACCCCATTCATGTTACCATCCAGGTTTTATATATTTTTTTCTTTTTGAGACAGGGTTTCTCTGTGTAACAGCCCTGGCTATCCTAAAACTCACTCTGTAGAACAGGCTGGCCTTGAACTCACAGAGATCCACCTGCCTCTGCCTCCCAAGTGCTGGGATTAAAGGTGTGAGCCACCACCGCCCAGCCACAATTCAGGTTTTAATGAGAGGATTTCTCCTTTTCTAATGGCCTTTTCCTTACCCCTCTCTCCACATTCACTGAAGGCCTGCATTTTATACTGAATGTCAGGGACACAGAAATGATTAAGGCAAAGTCCAGGCCTTCAAAGAGATCACAGTTTATGACTGGATGCAGGAGCTAGAGCTGTGGGGACTGGGAGAAAAGTGCTCAGCTAAAAGCATAAAATAATGGCCCCATTTCCTGTATGCTGCTAATAAAGGTTTATATGCACAGTGACTAGCCCTAACAAAAGGACAGGTGATGGCAAGAGACATTCTGTTTCCTGAGAATCAAGGCATAAAGAGTTAGATGGACCTGACTCAAAAAGAACCCTCTGAAAACCCTGTTGTTTCCCACGAAATTGAGTAATATGTATGCAATCAGTTGTGTTGATATGAGGCACCTTGGGCCATTCAGGCTGAAAGATGTTGCAGAGGCCACCAGTTCCACAAGAATATTGTTCTGAAGGAGGAGAGTTATCTTTCCACCTTGCTTTCTGCCAAAGAGCCAAAGTTAGAATCTACTTTATTAAAAACAAACAAATAGCGGACTCAATTTTATTATAGGTAGGAGAAGTTGCCTTTACAAAAAAAAATGATAGTTTCTTTTCAAATTCCTTAAACTTTCATAAACTATCCCAAACTATAAAACTTTCATGAATCACAGTCCTCTGTTCTTAGATCCCCTGAACAACATTTTGTTTATTTCAAGTTTTTACTACCATATTGAACCTTCCCCTCCATAGTTATTTACTGATTTCCTGGGCCATGTTGAAAGGAGTGGGAAAATACTTGAATATATCTAAGTGTGACTTATGATGGTATTGCGGACACACTGAATTGTCCGGTTATGAAAGCTCTAGCAGGTGGTCACATTCTGGACATTCCTTTCCATTCTGGCCCAGGACAGTAATCCCTCTTCCTTAGAAAATTCTCTATGATCAACACATCAGAGGCTTGTTGCATTACTGGTGAGGCAGGTAGGCCAGGAGTCATTCGTTCCTGCTAGCACAGGGACACACTGCAGCTTCAGAAGCTAAGTCTAGAGCTTCTTGCTAAACACTTTTCTAGACATTTATTAGGTAGTCCATCTCAGGTGGCAGCCAGGACTTCTGAGGTTTGAAGAAATTCTGTCTCAGTGAGTGGATTGTGCAGTGTAGTCAATAGGTAAGTCCAAACCGACATTGGTTGTATAACTGGAATGATCCCTTGGAGATCATTCTTTGACCCACATGGTATATAGATGGGAGTTAAAGGCCTGGATTTGAGGGGTCACTTGCCTGAGAGTTCCAAGAAAATGAGTAGTTTAGCTACACAGTAAGACCCCACAGAGTTTCAGCTGTTCTGCAGGTACACTAGGGTAATATCGTCATGGATCTGGACATGGACATGGATCTGGAACAAAGGTGTGGAGACCCACTGTTCAGCTTCCAGATGTCCTGAGGACCCAGTAAGGCTCAAATGTCTCAAGGATATGGTCTTCCATGGCTGTGGTGTTGCCTTTTTCCACAGAGCGGTAAAAGTTGCCATGTGGAACAAAGAATTGTTGCATTCAAAATGACATGGCTCTTCCTGTTCTACTTGGCCTATAAGTAGGGATGGGAATGAGATCATCCCCCATCTCTAAGATATGTTTGTCCTCCTCCCAGACCAGGCACTAAGCAGCCTGGCAGCAATGAACATACAGGCATCCCAGGAGGAGGAGGTGCTGACCTAGAACCTTTCTCACCTTAAAAACAGTTCATAAGAACCATAAACTTTGTCTTTGCATTTTAAGTGAGTGATGCAGCAGAGACTGCCACTGTGTTGGCACTCAAATCCTTTGTGTAATCATCTACACCCCTACACTTGCCTATGTGTCAGTTGGTATTTACCATGCATATTTTTTATATGTGTTTCCCATTTTATGTATAATGGAAACATGTATCCATTTTCCTACATGTTTCTTTATGGTATTTGTATCTATTTTTGAGTACTCAATGGGCAGGTGTGAATGGGTGACAGTCCTATGTTTGTTATTTGACCATGTCACCAACTTCTTCGTTTGTCAAGTAAATGTGTTATAATTTATTTATTTATTTGACAGAAAGAGAGCAGCTTATCTGGAAGACTCCAGAAGGCGCAGGATGGAGGAGAAGCCACCCAGCCCTGTGTTGCTCTATTTTCAAAGCTGCTCCATGTTGTTATGGCAGCTAATTTTCCTTAAATGATTTAAGGAAATGGATCTGTGTAAAGAGCTGCAGCCAAGTTGTTATAGCAACGCCAGCAGTGGCTGAGGGGGCTTTTCTTTTCCAGGAAAAGGAAAAATCACCTTGGAGTGTAGAAACCACTGGAAAAAAAAATCAGCCCTTAGGTTTGGAGTGACTTTGGGATGATGGAGAGGGCTGAAGGTAACCCATTCCCTTCCCTCAGCCTGATCTTGGAGTGATCAATAGCTTCCTTGGTTCCCCGAAAGCAGATCTGGATGTCCTTCACCCCCACTGTTGCAACAGTGCTACGTTGGGCTGTTTTCTACCTTCGTGGCCTGGGCTCTTTTGATCCACTCTGCATACTGTAGCCTCAGTAGTTTGCCGAAACACCTATTCTTTATTCATGGGTTCATTCATCATTCACTAGAACATTCTCTGCAGTACCAGGTTCTGTGCTAGGTCCTGGGGGCACAGAAAATGAACAGAGCAGGCATGGCCTTGAACAGGGGATGTCAGGGGATGCTGGCTTTTCTGTGGTAGGTATAGGGAGTCATTGAGAGGTTCTAAAGCAAGGGAGAGAGACCTAGTTGGATTTCACTTTTAGAATGAGACTCTGTGGTTTCTTAAGTGAGGAACTGAATGGCTGGAAATATTCCTCTTTGATTTCTTTCTTGCTTCACCAGCTTTTTGGCTCTCCCTTGACTGTTCTACTTCTCAGGATTGAGGGGGGCATACGCTGGAATATTCCTGACAGGTTATGTTTTATTCTATTACTTTTAACTTTTCTTTTACAGCCACGATATTTAATTCAACTAAAATCTATTTAAAGTAATGTCTGATGACTGCTTCAATTTTAATTCCTCGGCTTGATGTGCAAACTCACACATGAGCTTCCTCACCTACTCCTGCAGAGAGGCTCATGATAAATCCTACAGGCTAGCTCCAACAGCCAGGTCTCCCACCCCCATTCTATTGTTGTGCTCTCCTAGAATGCCTGCTCTCCTTTTCCTGAAATCTCTTTCCTCTCCAAATTTACAGTCACCTCATGAAGTATTACCTACTCTTAAAGCTCTGTCTGCATGTAGATTGTTCAAAGTTCCTTCGATACCACCCACCTCCAGGCCCACTTGGGACAGTCTCCCCAGCCCCAGGTTTCTAAAGTACTGTAGTTTGTTTCTTATAGCACACCCTCCTTAGTATTTTGGTCTAAGGCACTGGTCTGGAGCTCTCCCCTGCAACTCACCCGTCAATTTCTATACCCTAGAGTTTACCCAGAGGTCTTGCTTACGCTAACACTGAGAAATATGTATTATGTTTTGTAGAGAAAGTGATGCCTTTTTGATTTAGCATCATTAAATAAAAATGCTAATCAGGATGTACCTCATAGGTAGACTTTAAATGTGAGCAGAGCTGCAGGTGGATGGTCCTTGGAAGTTCACCTACAGATCAGCTCACATCTGGTCTTAAGGTCATAACTGGACGTAGATATCAGAAGAAGGCTTTGTGTGAGAGTGGCTAATTATGTGATAGTCATTTTCATATTCTGGTGTGTACTATAATAATGTGAAACTCTCCTGGTGAGGGAGTGAGCTCTTGCCCAAATGGGGATGTCATTTCTACTGCTACTTACTATGTATGGAAGGGGACAAAGCTTAAAATCAAAATGGAAGGAAAGACCGAAATTGGTTCCCCTGGTCTTCACCCCACTAAAGGTACCTACCAAAAATGCCTAAGTGATGCCCCTGAACAAGTTGGGTCAGTTGGTAGGGGCAAGTTGGGGACTGAAGCCAAGGAGAGTCTTTGGTGGTCAGAGGCATCAAATCTCAACAGTGGTTATGTAAGACAGAGTAGGCAGAGTCTAAGGGTGGAGTGAGTCACCAAAGATGATGTGAAACCTGTGTATTCTAGGAAAGGCACTGGGTGACATCATCTCTGCTTCTGTCCCTTGGGGGTTGGGATGATCTCAGCAGGCTGCAGGTGAACTCAGGAGAGGGTTTGTGTCACCAGATCAATTTCTCAGTCAGAGAGCACAGTAATGGTGATAGAAGGTAGCTTTGGGAGAGGAGGGTTTGCACACCAACACTCTTCTTCAGAGAAATCTAAAGCCAAGGCACAGGGGACCTAGGCTTACTCTGTCACTTGCTCAACACTTATGCTCAGCACCTGCTCACTCACAGTCAGAGCTCTGCTGAACACCAGGGACCCTGAAAAATTAGCCAGACTCTGCCCTCAGGGAACAATCGATCACAGCTGGTAAACAAGAGTCACCCTGTGCAGAGGGAGCTATAACGGATGTGGAACATGAAACACTTTGTATCTCAGCTCAGTGTAGTGCTCTGGGTTAAACACACCTTTTTCAAGAGCATAATTTAATATCAAACGTCCTCATTGGGGTGAAGGGTTGAGGGAGCCTGGAGCTAGGAGAGCAGCCTTTGAAGCAAATGCCACCACTAACACGAGGACAGTAGGCTGTCATTGTCCACTGAGGACATGGAATGGCTCCTTCCAGTGACTCAAAGTGCAGATTGTACATTTTATTCCTACTTAACTTAAAACAGAGCACATCTAATGTTCTGTGTCACCTGTTACGTCTCCTGTGCATGTTAATTTCCCTGGCATTCTCAGGAAGGGTAGCACATCCACAGTGTGGCCCAAGCCAAACCACTGGCATCCTGCAAACTCCTTCTCCCATTGACCACAATCAGCAGTCCTTTTGTTTCCCTCCCTAATGTATCTCATCCTTCCCTCCTCTCTTCCCTCCTCCTACTAGCAGCAGGCTAACAGGTCATTCTCCCAACCCTTAGGCTGGACTCTTAAAAGACACCCATGCCAGAGGGGTTCTTCTAAAACACAAACTTGATCCTGTCACTCACCTGCTTAAACCCAGTGAAAATAAAGCCCACATTGCTCCCTAAATCATATAGCTGTCCCTTTGTCCTTCTGTCTACTCCCAGTTCAGTCTACTGAGTCTGTCTCCCAATCCAGGCAGATGCAGACACTGGAGTTTTCCACCTAGGAAGCTTTCCCTTCCCTGGGTGTCTTTTCCTGCATCATCCAGTGTTTCCTCCTAGGCTGGGCTTTCACACCCTCTCTCTGCCTCCATAAAATGTACTTAGAATGACTGTCTGTGAAGCCTTTCTCCATGGGGCTGCACTGGGGCATCTCCATCAGCAGGAATGTCAGGCAAATGACAGTCATCCACACAGTAGTGGAGTAGGAGTGATACTCAGATCTCAGATGGTTCTTCTGATTCTCTGTGCAGAGGTCACCAGAAACGGATGGAGGGTGGCTTAGATCCAAGTCTGGCTGAGTAGAGTACACACACCTTTGCATCCCATCTCTCAGGAGGTTGGGGCAGGAGGATTTTAAGTTTGAGATCAACCTGGGCTACACAGCAAGACTATGCCAGGAGAGGAAGGAAGGAAGGAAGGAAGGAAGGAAGGAAGGAAGGAAGGAAGGAAGGAAGGGAGGGAGGAAGGGAGGGAGGGAGGTGGGGGAGTGAGAGAGAAGGGAAGAGGAAAGGGGAGGAAAGAGGAGGGGAGATGAGGGGAGGAGAGGGAAAAGGAGAGGAGAGAGGAGAAGAAAATGGGAGCTTTCTGATAGTTTGTATAGTTCAGCAGCTTGGAAGCAAGCCATTATGTATATGTATACACGTATAGGACACTGAATGTTAGGAGCGGAAATACATTTCATGGTGTTAGGGCATATACCTCTGGGCTCTGCAATCTTTGCAACTGGACACAAAGATGCCTGTAAATCTTATTCAAACTGTGAATCTGAATCTGCCACATATCAGTACTGTACTAGATGACACACATCAGTACTGTACTAGGTACCTTCATTATAATGGCTTTTAACAAGAAAGAATGTCTAATTTGTCATCCAAATCAGAATGTTTTTAAGAGTACACTCAAGGACAATGGGTGTATGCTGGAACTACCCAAGCAAGGCCAAGGCTTAGCACCATTCTGCTTCTACCCCACTTAGTGCTTGTTGTGGTTAAAGAACTCCCACATGTTTGAAATATGTATTCCCAGCAGTTACTTGTTTAATGCCTATTTCCCTACTATATTACAAATTTAGAGTGTTCTCTCTATCAGAACTACAATGTCTGGAATATAGAAATGTGTTATATAAATATCTGTGGAAAGAAGGAAGAAAATAATAGAGGCAAAGTTCAAGCCTCAGAGATACTCACAGTCCAAATGGGTACCCAGCTTGGCACTCTCTGAGCTCCTGAGTACAGAATAGCTAGGCTGTTCCCACATTTCAGACTCATGGAAGCTTTGAGAGAATATGTGCATGCTATATTAAGCAGTCCACCCCACAAAAAAAAGCAGTGAGGATAAAGGGAACAAAAAGGAATGTGTAGGGTCGGGAATCCTAGTTGGAGTCAACTCAACTCCTTATAATGCCCTTGTTTGGGGCAGAAAGGTGTGGACTTCTGGGAAGAAAGTAGCTTATACTGTTATCTTAGCAACCAAGCACTTGCCAGCCAAACAGCCAATGATAAGTCAATACATATCATCAGCAATGCCCTAATATGTCTACAACTCACTTTTCCCTGACCTATGTTTTGGAACACAAATGAATATCTAGTCATTTGTGAGCAAATTGATAGCTTCTGATTGATGATGGTGGTGACAAGCTTAAATATCTTCCTCTTTAGCCATTTGAGTTGCTTTTCTTGGGTCTCTGTGGTGGTTTGAATAAGAATGGTCCCTACAGATTCATTTTTTAAATGTTTAGGGAGTGGCACTATTTGAAAGGATTAGGAGGTGTGACCTTGTTGGAGGAAGTATGTCACTGATGTTGGGCTTTTAGTAGCTGAGGCTTCCAAATGTGGAAGTCTCAGCTACTTTTCCAGCACCATGTCTGCCTGTGTGCCATCATGCTTCCTGCCATGATGATAATGGACTAAACCTTCGAAACTGTAAACAAGTCCCAATTAAGTGCTTTTAAAATACGAATTGCCATGGTTATCATGTCTCTTATAGCAATAGGACATTGTCTAAGATAGTCTCTCTACCCATCCACATCCTCCCCACCAGCTCTTTTCTTTGGATTCATCTAAAACACCACTTTGTGCAGTGAGCCCACTCTGTGGCATCTGCTGACCCAGAATCCAGTGTTTCATGCCTTATTATGGCATCCTTTCCATGGATGACAGTTTTGATCTACCAACAATATTACACTTGGTACAATAGATTGTGTTATGCTCAATCCAATCCAGTTCAACAAGCAGTTGTTGCATATCTTTCACTAGCCAGATCAGGAAAACTAACAGTCCAGCTATTCTCCCTGAGACGGAGGCAGCAGCAAGAGAAGCCATGACACTCTACTGGGAAGACAGGAACCAATAGAGAAGCTTGGAGGCAGGGGAGAGAACTCTGCAGATTACAGGTGTTTTCTGGGAAAATATGATGCAGCCCTACTCTCTGAAAGGTACAGAGATAGGACAGCCTAAGAGTAATAAGTGGGTTAGATGTACACAGTTAGCTTTCAACTGTGCCAAGGATGAGCTGGAGAAGGAAGTCATGTACTAAAGCTGTGGCAATGCAAGCCCTGACAAAATGTGGTCTATCAAAGAACCCAGGAAAGAAGAATTCATATCCATAATCAAGAAAATGGTGCTCCTGAGCCAGTGGGATCGCTCAGTGGTTAAAGGCACTTCTCCCAAGCCTGATGACCTGATTGGATTATTCAACACCCAAATAGTGGAAGGCAAGAATGGACTCCCACAAGTTGTCCTCTGACCACCATATGCATGCTGTGGAAATTGTACGTGTACACACACACGCACACGCACACACACACACACAAAAAAAATAGTAAAATGATTTTTTTAAAATAAAATGATAGTGTTAAAACCAAGGTCACTGATCTTTGCTCTAATATATGCATTTGTCTTTAAGCACAGCTTTATGTTGCTCTCTAATTAGCTCCATTTTTATTGGCACCTTCAGCAGAGTAAGCAGAACAGGTCACACTGGTGCATCTCTGAAATACCCCAACTCTGGAAATCTGCCTTAGCTACCACCATCTGTCACTTGATATGCACTTAAGGGGCCATCAAAATCACTATCATCACAGATGGGAAGGACTTGTGTATAATTTTACTGGAATGTCATTCAAACAATCGAGTCTCCTCTATGCACCATTTTTGACAGTGTAGTTTTACAGTTTCACTTCACCTTGAATACTTTCAGTAAGGGAAAGCTCCCAGGTCATATACTCCATCCCAAGACAGTTGTAACTTGCTACAAAATTCTAGTTCCTATGTCCCTACCTCTGTCCACCCACGCCATCACTCCTAGGCACAAAGGTCTGCTATGCCTTTTGCTGATAGCTCTTCAGAAAGGATGACTCTCATCTGTCTCCTTCTCTACACTACAAATGCCCATTTTCTTCTCTGATTTCTCACTGCAACAACTTGCTCCTCTGCATGAACATAGTGCAGCTCTGTCTGTATGGTTCTCTTCTTACTTCCAGAACAGTAGACCCTCCTCTTCTCCAGGACCAGGGCCCCAAATCCAACCTCATGGGCCCCAAGACTGTGCCATCTTTATATATTCTTGCTTCTTGGGCTATATTGCCCAGAGGTGTATGTGCCCTCCAAACTAGGCCAGCTACAGACTTTTTGTAAAACGAGAGCAAGTCAAGGTAGAAGTGGGAGTCACCAGATGGGACACATGGCAGTCATGTTCCCTATGTGTGGAGTAGGCCAGCCTCATTCTTCAAGTATATTATACACTGCTGGTATTCCATTAGGTTCTCTATTTTTCTTATACTAATTCAAGTTGCATTTCTTTGGCTTATCATCAAGGAACCTTGACAAATAAAGATGTGCTACAATGTATTTCCTTCATTCCATTATACTACCACAATTGAGTCAATATTTATGAGAGGTGGGGAAAAGAAAGGGCTGGGAGAAGACACTGGGCCTGTAAAATTCAGACACGTGCATGGTTAATATCTTCCTGATTTTGCTCCTGTAACCCTAATTTAAATCTGCCTGAGGACTTTCTCATATAATTTTCCATTCCCAGATCCGGCCATTGGCCAGCAGCTGCCAAGGGCATCCTGCTACTCACTGGGTCGTTGTACATCTTGATGATGAGTTGCTTCACTCCATGCAGGGTAGGATGGGCCCACGGAGAGGGATCCAGCCAGTGACGATTCAGGTCAAACCCCATCAGAGAGCACCTAGACAAAGTCCAAACCGAGAGTCAGTACGGATGGGATGGGCTGAGCTTCCCAAATACCCAATACAATCAGGAGGGGAAAAGTCACTTATTGTTTCCCAGGTGGAGTTCTAAGCAGTTTACTAGGATTTATTAATTTAGTGCTATCAATATTTTGAAATCACTATTATTATGATTCCAAACTGATAGAAGAAGACACTCAATTACAGAGAGGTTAAAAAAATACTCCTGTGACTTGATCCCACTTTTATACTTATGAATGCAGGCACATTACACAGTGCAGGTGAAAGAAATGCTGAGGCCAGAATCACTGGTATCTCTGAGTGTCCCCATTATCCCTTTGTGTTCCATACCTATTGCTAAATTATTGTCTCCCAAATATACAAACATTTTTCATCACTTCTACTGATACCACCTGAGTTTGGTGGTCTTCTTGTTTCCATCCTTACTGCCTTCCACTACAACCTTTCACACAATGACCAAGGTGATCTTCTCAATACATAAGTCATATCTCTCCGCTGCTGCAATGGCTCCCTGTTACCTTGGGTATAAAAGCCCACATCTTTACAACAGGCTAGGAGGCCCCACTTCATCTACCATGTTAGCTTTTTTGGTCTCAGCTGCTTCCGCCATCCCTCTTGCTTGCTCTGTAGCAGCTACTGTCCCTCATGTTCCTCCAACACAGTAGGCATTTCCTTCCTCAAGGACAGTGCCAGGCTGCTCTTTTGCCCAGATACTTCTTCTCTAGGTACCCAAGTGACTCACTGTCCTGCTTATTTGAGTCTTTGTTCCAGTGCCACCTGGAGAATGATGCCTACCTATACTACATTCTCTACACCCTCTGTTAGTCATGCCACTGTGGCAAGTATAATTGTGACCTTGGTCCTCTACCTCTCCCTTCTCTTAATCTTCCATATTTGTTCAAAGTTCTGTTTGAATTTGAGTAGGGGTACTTTCTCCAGGTACCCCCATGTCTTCATACAGCCTACACCCTCTCCATGATAGGCCAGGCTACAGAAAAGCTTCCAACACCATTGTGCTTGCTCACACTTCCAATAATCTCGGTGTCACTGTCCAGTCCATGGTCTTGGCCCAGAATGAGTCTCCCCCATGGAGCTGACTATCTTGCTTTCTTGAGCAAGTGTTGCCTGTGGCCCATCACTTAGAAAATAAAATACTGATCTTTACAGATTTTTAATCCATGGTCAAATGGATGTTAGCTATATCCCTGTCATCTCTCTCCCCTAGAATGTTCATCTTTTTCCTTCCCTAGCCTTCTGCCCCTTTAGTTTAACATAGCTTGCCAACCTATGTTCCCTCTTTATTTTCCATAAGCAGTACAATTTTACACTTTCTCTCTGCTTATATAATTTACATTCCCACGTATGCCCTATTTGGAAAAATAAAGGACTATATTGGAGACCTTCCTCTCCTTTAAGATAATTGAGAAGAAGATGGGAAGGGAGACAAACAATAATGATTTTTTTCTATCCTTTAAAATAAACACAGAGAGAATATAACCATGCTTTGTTATGTTCACACTTGGAGAGACACATGGAGAAAGACCTCAAAAAGAAGAAATCATGTGAGTTGGACTTTGTTGAAGGAGTGGATTTTTTCCCCAATGTTGAGGACAGAAGAAAATGCATAAGCCAAAAAGGGAATACAAAACCACTTGGTATTTGAGGGTATTGAGGACAGCTTGCTTTGACTGGATCATATTGCATTTGGTAAAGGGGTATTGATGGGAATCCCTAGCGGGAGGAGGGATGAAATGGAAAGGACATTAGATGCCTGGCAAGCATTTGGGTTATCCTTTGTCTCCCACTGCTGTATTTAGATCAGCCAAGTGTTTATGTTGGCCTCTCTGATTATGGAGCAAGAAAGAGACAACCCTAAAACTATTTACAACATCTCCATCACCAAGGGACAATGTGGTATCAACTCATGTCCTGAGAGCCAAGTACTTTTCTAAGTACTAATGTTTTATCTGAATTAATCCTAACAGCAATCCTGTGAGGGAGGTCTGGTATATTCCCTATTGCCTAACCAAAAATCACTCTTAAGAACAACAAATAATCCTTAATATGGAAAGTAGAAAATCGAACCCCCCCCCTGTGATATCAATAGGTCTGATCTTGGGAGGGTCTCCTGGATAGTCACAGATGCTCTAGTCACAATGGAAATAGTCATGTTGTACTAGAGGATGTTCTTCTACATTTTTTTTTTTTAGAAAATAAGATACAGTAGTGAACTTACTTGGGCTTGGACATTTTTAGTTGGGGGACTCTTGTTATTTTAAGTCCCTTGCTCGCAGACATACTTGGGTTGTTTAGATCCCTTTGGTTTAATTTTGGTAGTTCTTAAGTGTCTAGAAATATATTCATTTCTTAGACTTTCCAACTCATTGGAACATGAGCTTTTCAGGTGTGTTCTGGTGACCCTTTGGATTATCACAATAGCTGTGACAGTGTCTTCATTTACACCAGCTCACTCAATTAATTTGGGTCTTCTCTGTCCTTTGGCCAGTTTGGCTAAAAGTCTGTCAATCTTGTTTATCTTTTGAGAAGAATCAGCCCTTTGTTTTGCTGATCCACTGCAATATTCTTTTGATTTTCATCTCGTTAACTTCTACCTTTGTGTTTTTTTATTTTTTCTATTTATGATTCAGTGTTTGGCTTGTTCTTCTTCCTATAAGACCACGAGGAGCGTCATCAAATTATCTACTTGAGCTTTTTCTGGCTTTTCCTCCTAATGTGTGCACTAATAACGACCATAAACCTCCTCTTAGAACCACTTTCAGTGTGTCCCACCGATCGCTATATATTGTGGTTTGATTTTCATTCAATTCTAGGACTTTTTAACTCGCCTGAAATAGTGAGCTGCTCCATAGCTTTGCTTGCCACTCATTTCTAATTTTATTCCACTGTGATCAAATAGAATTCAAGAAATTCTTCCAGTGCTTGTGTCTCCATTAAGATTTGTTTTGTGTCCTAAAATGTGATCTCTTTTAGAGAAAGCAACTTGAGCTGCTGAGCAGAATGAATATTCTGATGTTTCTTTGTTGACTCCTGTTTTGTCTCTGTGACCCGTTTGTGGGGAAGAGTAGGCTAGTGCAGTCCTCCACTATTATTGTGTTAAGTTCCATCTGTAACTTTATATCCATAGTGTTTGTTTTATGAAATTGGGTGATCCAATGTTTGGTGTGTGTGTGTGTGTGTGTGTGTGTGTGTGTGTGTGTGTGTGTGTGTGTTTAGCATTGTTACATCTTCTTGATAGACTGTTTTGTGAACCATTACAAATGACCTTTTTTATTTCTTCTAATTTTGAAGTCAGCTTCTTAGAGACTAGTGTACGCCAGTACTCCCGCTTACTTTCTAGCTCTATCTGCTTGGAATGCCCATCCCCACACTTTTCTCTCCCTATTCTTCTTTAATTTATTGTTTTCTCAAAAAGAAAGTATCTAAGCAGCATCTTGATCTATCACCGTATGCATGCAGTTCTTAATATCTTCACCTGCAGTATTACTATTCTTGAGAGCAAAGACAGACAAAAAGACTCAGTCTCCTGGTGCTCGGCTGGTAGAGCTGGCTTAAAACCCAAGACTGTCCAGCTTTAAATAAAACCCATGCTCACCTAGGGAGTAACGAGTTTAGGATAAACTCTCTGTGTCTAAGTAAACTGAGGAAGGTAGATTGGCTTAGTGAACAAGGGTGAGTCCAGTTAAATACAGTAATTCACCATAGTTGCATGGAGAGCCTTCCGAACAAACAAGCTCCCTGGCACTGTGATTTGATACAGTGGTTGACAGCAGATGTCTCTGTTCTCAAGAATTTAGAAACTAACAGGAGAAAGGAAATGTACTTACATCTTCTTGCATTTATATCCATTTGTAACTCAGAACAATGTGGGGATCAAGTGAGGAAAAGCATATAACAGACCTAGGTTCTGGTACATAATGGTACCTCAAACTCATACTGTTTTTTTTTTATTGTACTTTGTTATCCCATGATATGTTATTATGAGTGGAATGGACAACTGTCTTTGCAGACCATAGGAGGCTGGAGTGGGTAGCCATGGTCAGAGAAGGCCTTTTATCCCTTTTTTCAGTCAAAAAAAATCAAGCAGATATGAGTTCAAATCCAAGCTCTGCTTCCTTTTACGTATAGTAAGCATTTGTCTATATTTCTTGAGGAAATACCCAGCACCTAACCCTGTTATTAGATGATGGATGGTGTGGGGTAAACATGCACATCCATATTAGCAAGGCGATGGCTGTACTGTCTCTGACTGTAGAAGCAAGAAAAATCCACCACCCCCCTTTTTTTAATGTATTGTTTTATGTGTATGGATGTTTTGCCTGCGTGTCTGTGTACCATTTGCACACCTGGTGCTCATGAAGGCCAGAAGACGGTATCAGATCCCCTTAAACTAGAGTTACAGATGGTTGCAAGCCACGGTGTGAACTTGGATCTTCTGGAAGAGCAGCCAGTGATCTTAACCACTAAGACATCTCTCCAGCCTCTCCATTCCTTCTTATTTGTAATCTGAAGACAGCGCAGCAGCAGCAGCAGCAGCAGCAGCAGCAGGGAACCCAGGCTTGGGCGATAGGCACATGTGTCCAGGATTTGGAGCTAGGTGATACAAGGTAGTAAGGAATGCAATGTGCAGCAGGACAAGGGCATCCTAGTCCAGCCTGCTAATGCTTTTAACATCCCCCCCCCCCTCAACAAAGTTAAAAGTATTGGAAAGTTAATCCTCAAATTTATCTGTTGATGGTATTTGAAGGTTGGTCCTTTGGGAAGTAATTACAATTATATGATGTCACAGTATTGGAACATCATGGTGGCATTAGTGATTTTATAAGGAAAGGAGACCCAAGCCAGCAGTGAGCCAAGCAGATGTGGAATCTTAGTAAATCACTCAACCTTAGGTATGCTGTTATAGCAACAGAAAATAGACAAAGACATTACCCTTCAGAGCCATTCTGTTAATTCTTTGTTTTTCAAGCTTGACTCGGTTTCTGTTTGGTGCTATAAGCCCCTCGCTATATGTAGTTTTTCTGCTTAAGCAGTTGGAGACAGTCTTTATTACTTTGAATATATCCCTAACCATCTGGCCCTTTGAGCTATTTTATTGAAAATTCTAGGAAGATCTTACATTATCCAATTCCTGGTGTCTAGTCACCAAGCAGTTGGATCACCTGAGCACTGCACAGCAAGCTTTCTAAGCCCTTACTGAACACCTAACAATTTGGAAAGGAACATGATCTTAGTAACAGTGCTTAACTGCAACCCACTGTTCTTCACTGCTGTTTAGCTTTGTATCTGTTCTCTGTTGTCAACAGTGTCATACACAGGTTGCCAGCTTGTTCTAAGATACCTCTATGACTGGAACCCATGACCCCTAGGTTATCTCATTTATAGATATCTCTATTAGAATATTCTTCCCAGTGATTTCTCACATCAGTCTTAGCCCCAGCCCAGGAGCTGCACAAAACAGTGAGGCTGGGGGCTTTGGGACTCATAACTGGGTTTAAGCTTTGGCTGTCTGCCTTATCAGTTATGACCTTTGTAAAATTTCTTTTCTAAGTATCCCTGTGAGCTTCTGTTTTATCATAGGTATAATGAGGATAACAACCCTGACCTTCTGGATTCTGTGTATGAACTAATGTGTGTAAATTCCCCAGCAGAACCCTCAGAACAGAGTGAACTTGAAGAAACGACGGCCAGGGTTGACAGTGGCTATGGTGATAATTGTAGCATCATTGAAATGATCTAAACTCAAATGCCACCTCCTTCAGGAGGTGTGGGAGAGATTTGCACTTCCTATAAATAGGGGGTAGCTGCTTTTCCTTTGCCCCTGCAGCCACATTGCTTTCCCAGCAGATTGACGACAGCACAAGACACAGTGTCGACTCTATTCTATTGGATCACAAATTGCTGGTGTTTTTGCACCTGACAAGGAGCCTGCATTGTGGTAAACACTGAAGAAATAATTATTGAATGGACATTTCCAATCTTGTATGGTATACCTCTTATGAATCCAGCCAATGTATGTGGGCTCTGTTGCCCAAGGAATAATATTAAGAGCCACAGAAGGCAAGCTGTTCCACTGAAGCCACACACCAATACTCTACAGGGCCTAGACTGGAATCCTGGTCCTGAGCCCCATGGTTCTCCCTTTTAGTTGTGCTGCTTCCACAATGTATCTTTGATTCAAAGATAAATTCAAAACCGAATAAAGAGGCTAGAGAGATACCTCTAAGGGATCCACTACTTTCCTCTGATCTCAATGAAAACCTACGCATAAGGTATACACGTGCACGGATACATTCACATGCACATAAATTAAAACAGTAAAGAAATCGTTCAAAAGAAAGCCTGGAAGAGGAGCATTAGAGTTTGGAGATCTTGAGAGATACCCTCCCTGACCCACCCTGTTGATGAAAGTAGAGTCACTGGAGACTCAAAGGCAACGTCAGTATCCTAGTGGTCCTCAAGGATCCTAGTGTGCCTTAGAAGTCAGAGCATGTGACCCCTAGTGACCCCAGTGACCCTCTGGTAGTTGAACCTGCGTGGGCACTTTTTGAGCTGACTTTTGAAGAATTCTTTGAGTGGCAATCAGTCTCCTAGCAGTTGCATGTTTCCAGAGCAAAACATTTTGGTAAAGATGCATGAGACCTGGCTAGGGGACAATGGTACCAGATCCACCTCTGCTGCCTCTGTTATCTTGGTGAAGTCACCTCTTCTCTCTGAGTTCTGTGTTCTTTGTAAACTAAACATGTTATACTCCATTCATGGAGGTCTCTTTTATAACGTGATTCTAAAGTGTCAATAACCTGGCTTTAGCCCCAAAGTCAGGGACCTTGAAGAAAGTAATTATTTCCGGTAAAGTTTATCCAAATTAAATGATTTCTATTGTTGGAATCAGGTTGGCATCATCTGGTTCTTTTACTTTCATTTATTTGTCTTAATATAAGTTTCCTTTTAAAATTTACGTGTGTGTGTGTGTGTGTGTGTGTGTGTGTGTGTGTGTGTGTGTGTGATTTACATGTGTTAGAGCATTAATGTGGAAGTCAGAGGACAGCTTTGTGGAGCTGGTTTTCTTTTCCCCCCTTTACACATGTTGTGGAGTTTGAACTTACATTGTCGGGCATGTATGCCAAGCACTTTTGTGCTCTGAGCCATCTTGCTGGCTGACACAGTTTTTCAAAGCTTACAGATGGTTACCACTGTGGTGGTATTGTGTTCCCCAAAATATTGTGTACCCTAATAAACTTATCTGGGGTCAGAGAACAGAACAGCCACTAGATAGACATAGAGACCAGAAAATGGTGGCACACACACCTTTAATCCTATCACTTGGGAGGCAGAGATCCATCTGGATCTCTGTGAGTTTAAAGCCACACTGGAAACAGCCAGGCATGGTGACTCACGCCTTTAATCCCAGGAAGTGAGCCTTTAATCCCAGAAAGCAGAAAGGTATATAAGGCGTGAGGACCAGGAACTAGAGTTAGTTAAGCTTTTAGGCTTTTGAACAGCAGTTCAGCTGAGATTCATTCTGGATGAGGACTCAGAAGCTTCCAGTCTGAGGAAACAGGATCAGCTGAGGAATTGGCAAGGTGAGGTGGCTGTGGCTTGTTCTGCTTCTCTGATCTTCCAGCATTCAGCCCAATACCTGGCCCTGAGGATTTTTTGTTTGTTTGTTTGTTTTATTAATAAGACTGTTTAAGATTCGTGCTACATACCACCGTCTTAACACTAGTTGTATGAATTTTTCAAGATTGAAGACTTTTGTGGAACTCAAAATGTGAGTCAGAGCACAAGAGAGTAGTCCAGGTAGAAAGGGTGGCTGCACAAAGCTAGGAAGTATGAGCATTGCTAACTGGCTCCTGGTATGCTCTGCTGTGTTCCTAGCTGGCTATAAGGACTAGGCAGCCAATAATGGTGGTGCAGACTCTTTTATGACCAAGAAACCAGTGCCCGAAGATAGGGCAAAGGAGAAGATGACCGATTACTCCTCCAACTGCCAGTTTAGAGTCATGAGATGAAAATCTGGGTCTCTGGTGTTCTACTCTGGTTTTTTTTTTATGCTAACTTCTTCATTGGTTCAAAATTAAGACCTATGTTCTGATATAGAGGCTATTTCTGGTACCAGTGGAATAAAATAGCTGACAGTAGTACAATCTTAGAAATGAAAATATATGAAGGTCAGGTGACTACATGCTACATCAGTTCTTCCTGCTGGGTTAGAAGCACTATTGAGTATCTCTTTCTTTCTTCTTCCAAACTGTGATCTATATAAGAACAGGGATAATGTCTAAGTCCTTGGAATGGCATCACTCCCCAATCCAACATAATATACTATATTTAAATGTCAAGAAGTTTCAATATGTATTGAATGAATGGAAAGAATCATAAGTGCATGAATCAATGCTCTGCTGGTCTATAAACAGGCCTAGGAAATTACTTACATGTAGTCATTAGCAATATAACAGTGTTTCAGTCAGTGATGGACCATGTGATAAAACTACAGATTCTATTACCAGGGATTCCACAGATGCCTTTGTTTGCATGAGTACACTCGACAATGCTTACACCCTGGCAAAATCACCTAACAACACATTTGTCAGTCCAGATCCTTCTTGTGAAGTGATAAATTGACCATGGTTTGAAACATACAAGTTTCTGTTAAATAGTGAACATACCCACAGTAGTCAAGTGAAGGAGATACTTATCCTTGTTTATAGTCAAGGAAATAAAATCCAAGAAGGGTTTGATCTTGAGAAGGTCACTCAATGACTACGATATAGAGTTGGATTCAAACTAGGTCTTATTGCTGCCACAGTGGCCCACAGCCAGGCTTTGAGGTCCTACAGTCTGAGTGACATTATGAGATCTGTCAAAGGAACACTGTGCTTCTCATCTGTCTCTTCCTGTCCTGCTCACTTCCTTCCTTATGCAATGGCATAAACATGCTGGTTCCAAAGATTGTTATGCAAGTAGCAAGTAAACAGTTCCAGCTCAGGAAGGACACTGTGTCTTGTTGTGGCATATTACTTTAACTATGTAAAAATATGTTGCATTTGTTTATGTAGCAAAATATTTGTTGAACTATATAAAGATGTATTACATCTATTTATGCTGCATTTGTTTAACAATGTAAAGATGTGTTGCTTTGCCTGCTTAAGACATTTGATTGGTCTAATAAATAGCTAGGCAGTAGAGAGATAGGTGGGGCTGGCAGGCAGAGAGAATATATAGCAGGAGGAATCTAGGTGTGTGTGTGTGTGTGTGTGTGTGTGTGTGTGTGCGCGTGTGTGTGTTCAAGAGAGAGAGAGAGAAAAGAGAAGAGAAGAGAAAAAGGGAGAAAGAAGGAGATGCCTGGGGTTAGCCGGACAGACAGCCACCAGTGGGCCAGGCATAAGAAGCAGGAAAGTAGGACATACAGAAGGAAAGAATGATGAAAGGCCATGAGGCAAAATGTAGATGAAGAGAAAGAGTTTAAAATAAGTTGTAAGAGCTAGTGGGACAAGCATAAGATAAGCCTAAGCAATCATAACTAATAATAAGTCTCTGTGTCATTACTTGGGAGCTAGTTGGTGGCCCAAGAGAAAGCTGGATACAGTGCCTCCTTCCTGTTGTAATGATGGCAGCCAGAGTGAGAGCAATGATTTCGATTTCCCTCCTTATGATTTCCATTTCATTTCTTCTAAGAGATAAAGAAAAATTCAGCATAACAGACTCCAGATCAGTCTTCCGAACACCATGAGGCTGCATACTCCTGGGAGCCTTGACGTTGACAAGCAGAGATGTATGGGGCATGCATGCAGTTGTCCCCTAAACACAGCAGTTTTTCAGCATTACCAATGAGATGGATTGGATTAAGTATATTTGCACCAAAAGCAAAATAAATATTGCTTTATTTAATGCCACAAAAGGTTGGGATTCAATTGCCCTTGGCCTGAGGCACCTTCTAGCTCTATTGATTGGTCAGTGTCAGAATGCCAGACAATCTGTCATCAACAGCCCCTGCAAAGTGCTTAGCAAGAGGGATGTGCTCTGCTGTGCTACAGATAAATGCAGTGCCCTTTATGCCAAATAAGAATAATTATAACATACCCACTCATCATCACAGAAGGTATTACAGCATTTTCCTACCATCTCTTCATAGATCACCACATCAGGAGACATTGTGATCAGGATGGCTGTTCTGGAAAGTTTTATGCCAATTTGACATATTATAAAGTCATTTGAGAGGAGGGAACCTCAATTAAGAAAATGCCTCCACAAGATCAGGCTGTAGGAAAGTCTGTGGAGCATTTTCTTATTTAGTGATTGATACGGGCAGTACCATCGCTAGGCTGGTGTTCCTGGGTTCTTTAAGAAGGCAGGCTGAGCAAGCCATGGGAAGAAATCCAGTAAGCAGCACCCCTCTATGGCCTCTGCATCAGCTCTTGCCTCCAGGTTCCTGCCATCTTTGAGTCTTTGTCCTGACTTTCTTTGATGATGAACAGTGCTGTGGAAATGTAAGCCTAATAAACCCTTTCCTCTTTGTGGTTTTGGTCATGGTTTTTCATTGCAGCAATAGAAACCTGAACTAAGACAATGGTGAAGGCAGAGGAAGATGGATAAGAACATGTCTTCCAAAATGAGAAAGATGTAGGTTTGAGTCCTGGGTCTTCCACTGAGTAGCTTTGTGACTTATCACAAATTCATGTGTTTGTGAAAACACCTTCAAGAAGCTAGAAGAAGAGAGTTTGAACATACTTCTATCCCACTGTGCTAGCAGTCTCCACACAACTGATGCTCAGATGGCTAAGGGGTTTGTCCACAGTCCAACAAGGACAGGCAACAGAGGTTGGCCTGAACCCAGCCCACCAACTTCAAGCCAAATTCTCAGGCTTCATTTGACTTGTTTGAAGTAGTCTTGGGTGTCAGGGGAGATCCTAAAAGACTGTCCCTTGGGTGAAAGGATGATGCTGAGTTAACAATCTTATTATAATTGTATTTTTAAAATTCTTTGTGAATTTCACACACTGTATTTTGATCATATTCACCCTATTTCTCTTCCTAGCTCCTCCCCAGTACACTCCTACCTCCCTTTTCAACATTATGTCCTCTTTTTTTTTTTGACCCCCAATCATCTTGTTTTTAAATGGAGAAACTAAGTTCCAAATAAGAGACAAGCATGAAGGTATCTGTATAAGAGTTGGTAAAAGGCGTCCCTTTCCAGGCTGGCAAAGCACCAACTGAAGTCCCTTCTAGGTGTATAATGCATAAAAATGATGACACTCTATTAAGACTTTGAGCTGGGATTAGAGTTTCAGCCTCCCGACAGGAACCTTGGTGCAGTGTTGGGGTCCACAAAGGTTTCCTAGTGAGATCTGAGCTTGTTTTACCCAGTAGAGCTACATACCCTTACCAATCCTACGTACACATGGATTGACCACATGCGTGGTTACCAGGCATTTGGAAGGGTCTGCACTTGGCTGTGCTAGGGGGAGGTCTTTTGCTCCACCCCTTGACATTTCTATAAATAGCCCTTTAGAAGAGACAGAAGGGGCTAGTAGGTTTTGATCCAGGCCCTCCCAAGGCTATCCTGTGTTTCTATCTGTCTCTCTCCTCTATATTTCTTTTCTCTTTTTTTTCTTTCATTTGTTTTTTGAGACAGAGTTTCTCTGTGAAACAATTCTGGCTGTCCTGGATCTCGCTATGTAGACCAGGCTGGCCTTGAACTCATAGAGGTCTGCCTGGCTCTGCCTCCCGAGTGCTGGGATTAAAGGCATGCGCCACTGCTGCCCGGCTTTCCTCTATATTTTTATTTAAATATTTCTCACTTCTCCCTACTCAAGAGTACCCTGGGAAGAAAAGTGGGGCGAGCCCCCTACAGTGCAGTGTACACACTGTATAGTCCTCACCCTCCATTGGTTAGTAGCAAAACCAGAACTCTGGCTTTTTGTCTATGAATTGCATCAAGGCCCTCATTCCTTCACAGTGACCTTTGATTTGGGGGAAGGGGCTGCCCAGATCTGGAAAAGGAATCCTCTCCAACCCCAAGCTTTCAGGGGCTCTTTCTCCTACCACTTATTCCTAGTAGACAAGGAAAAGCTTTGCTGGTGGGTGTTGCAGACTGCTATCCTCCAAGCACAACAGCCAGCACTATCATCAGAGTAGTTGTGACTGCTTGCAAGAGACCCTCAGGATTGGACATGTTGGTGTTCCCTCATAGAAAGAGGTCGTTGGACCCTCACCTGAGAGTTCAGCCACTCCTCCCTAAACCTCCCTGCCAGCTATATGTAGTTCTGCTCCCACTGCTGGTAACCTCCTGGTCTCAGGAAGTGTTAGAGCACAGAGTGTGGAAGGTTACCCAAGCAGAGGATTCTATCTACACAGCTATGAGGAAGTCATTATCTATGATTGGGTGAGACTTCTTGGTGGTTCTGCTGTTTGGTTGGCCAAGTTTAACCTTGATGTAATTGTTACATCGATTAGTCCTTGGTGCCTAATTGGTGGAATAGACTCTGTTTACATCTCCTCAGGAAAAGCTCATGCTTCATGAACATAGCTTATCTCCTGTGCAGAACATGGCTTCAACAGGCTCTTCTTCTCTCCAGTCTCCTGCTTGGAAGTGGAACATACTAGGCTCCAGGAGCTCCCCAGCATTGCAAGTTAACACACTCCAGAGCTAGTCACCACCTAGAAGAACTCAAAATTCTACCAAATCCTATCCGTACACTTCCAGAAAGGGAGGGTGAGGCCAAGAGTGAAGAAGAGATTTGCCAAGGTCATGGGCTGTGTAGTAGTAGGATTGAAAGTTCATTTCAGAACCAAGAAGATATTTTTTCTCTCCATAAGAACATTGATAAAGGGTTTTTTTTTGTTGTTGTTGTTGTTGTTTTTTTTTTTTTTTTTTTTTTTTTAAAAAACCTGAAGGGTGACATTTTCTCAAGGAGCTCACTGGCCTTGAAGTTAGGAACTGGGTGTTGCAATTTCTTAGGTGAAAGGGAGCAGAAGTAACATAGTAAGGAAGAAGTCCTTCACGTCTTTCCCATGTAGGGAATGGCAAGTTCCTTATCTACCTGTTCTAAGGACCCCAAATCCAAATACGGACACAGAAGCCTAGAAAATATCCTCTTATCTGTCTAATATTTTTGTGGCTAAACTTTCTTGGGCAGAAAAGTGAAGACTTGTCCTTCTCAGAGGGTTGCTGTGAGGACCAAATTGTATTGTCCATGTGAGATGCTGAGGACACTGCCTAGTTTGAGATATGTGTTCCACACCTGTTAGCTGTTTTCATGGCCTGATGTTTGGGGTGCTCCACAGTTTGGTCTTCACTTCTCATCCCATACCACCAATCTGTACATCATGCAAGGAAAGCATGGTCAAGGCTTATAAGCTCATTGCAGAAAGGAGGTCCTCCATACAGTGGCTGGTAAAATTCCCATTGAGTCTCAAGGTTTAATAAGCCTGGGCTGCTCCTGAGCCTCTATTATCCTCTTAGTTGGTGTTTATACATGGTGCATGAACTGCCCAGTGTATGAAGGTCACAGCCTTGAAAATGAGTACAGCCCACACTTCATTCTCCAAGGGTCTCTATTCACTTAAGGCTCCAGATCAAAGCAAGGATCAGAGTTGTGGGCCCCTAGTAAGCACTATGAGTTTGATTCCTTGATCTCCAGCAAATACCAGGGATCATGAGCAGAACACTTAACTTCTCTATGTGTGTCAGCTTCCTTCTCTCCAATGTGATGAGGGCATGAGAATCTACCTTCTTGATTTAAGGTGGTATACCCTTCCACACACCCTTGCTACTCCTTCCTGTGGGAGGGGATGGATTTGTCTGATTGGTCAACTCAAGGAACTGAGCCTGTTGGGCCTAGAAACCTCAAGAATGTTTTAGGTTGTTTTATTGTTTCATGTCTCATGTTTCTTTTGTTTTGTGTGGTTCTAGGTACTTAATCTGGGCATGGTAGGCAAGTACTCTACCCATGGAGCTCCACCCTCAGGCCTCAGCATGCTGGTTTTTGGAAGTTTGGGGATTTGAACATGGAACCCTGCAGGAAAGTTCCATTTTGGTCTGCTCTTGGTCACATGGCATGCTTTCTGGAAGCTTACTTTCTCCTCTACTTGTGGCTGATGGGATGCTGAATTTGGGGGTAAATCAAATAGAAGCCAATTTGGGCCATACATTGCAGACCATGTTTTTCAAATTCTGCCTTCATCAACAACGAAGTTAATATTTTTACCTCTCTGATTTTCTGATTCCCGAATTCCCTATAAATTAAGCAGTAGAATGAGAATGAGAGCAGGAGTGTGTTAACTATCATCCTTTTACCTTCAGCGGAGTGATACACATAAGACACTGACAGAAGCGTCAGGCAGCTTGTGTTCATCTAATGCTTTGTATTCTATCAGCACTGTTCATTATTATTCCTTCAGAACACGTTACCATTGTCTTCCTCGGGCCAACTTGCACTCATCATTCAAGACTCATCTCACACAGGATATCCTGCAGGATGCCTTCCCTGACTGCTCCAATTCCTATATTCCCAAGGAGTTAGAATGCCTTCCCCTGTGACCTCTCAGCTCAGAATGGGGCCAAGCCTACCTCTCATTCTTATTGCTTGGTATCATGTATGTACTTGGAAGGAAGGAAGGTAGGAAGGAAGAAAGAAAGGTAGGAAGGAAGGAAGGAAGGGAGGAAGGAAGGAAGGAAGGAAGGAAGAGAGGGAAGAGAAAGAGGGAGGGAGAGTAGATTCAAGGGAGAGAGGAAGGCAGAGGGAAAACAGAAGCAGAGGAAAGATAAGTAGCAGGAAGCCTACTTCAGCAGAAGCAGAATGCCAGAAGAGGCCAGATCTCAGCAAGAATGGGCGGCTGTATGCTCTGGGAAGAGTCCAGAAGGAAGAGAAGATATAGGAGGGGTAAAGTTGCCAGTGGGTGAGGAGCATGGAAGGATGCTCAGTGATACTGTACAGGCCTCAAGTCCAGGCTAAACAGCTCAGATGCCTTCTAATAACCAGTGGGCACCACAGAAAGATTTTACAGTGGGAACCAGTGCTAGGTGAGCAGCGGTTGAGGAACTAAGACCAGAAATGATGGTGTTCCTGACTTTAGTCCACTGTTTTGCTCCTGTAGACTCCCAAGCCACTAATTCTTAGTATCTACTGCCCCAGAAACCTGTCTTTACTGTATAGAATCAGTTATTGAAACTTGCTATCAACTCAAACTTTGAAATGTGATTCGGCTGCTTGCAGGACAGAGAGGAGAGCTGCCTCCACAGACATCTAGCCATCTGGCATTTTCCGAGCAACCTGGTTGGGAGGCTCATTTGAATAATTGGTTTTGGCAGTGTGCACTTGTGGGTTAGACACCCAATTACGCCAAGGGCCCAAGTGTCCTTTCAGCCTCCATAAAAATATCACTCAGGTTACATAAAACAGGAGAGTATCTAAGAGGTGAGGGTCTGTCTGGCCTTGGCTGTTGCTCCAGCTGCATCTGAAGTATGTGGCTCTTATGACCTTCAGTGAGTTACTTACTTTCTCTATATCAGGCAACCTGATTTCTTTGCCTAAGGAAGGAGCATAACTCCTGCCCTGCCTCTGCCACACACTTCTCAAAAGACTCTATGAAAAGATGGGGGAGTTACAATTCAGCCAAATAAATGCAAGAGAAAGGATTTAGTTAAAGATTGAGGGGAAGGAGAGTCCAAGGTCAGATAGTCAAATGCATATGGGCTGTGTCATGAGTGTGGTCCCCAGAATGAGGTTTGTGATGGACCCTTCCCAGCCTTATTCCACCAATTAGATCAGTATGCTAGAGGGAGCTGACTGTTCCCCGGTTTCCTCATCTGTCAATAGGAAATAATGGTGCAATTGTGCTAATGGTTAAATAAAACAATAAAGGCAAAATCCTTGGAGTAGTGCCAGATCCAGAAGAAGTAATACATGTTAGCTATCATCATTATCACCATTATCATCATCATTCAGTCTTGGATACCATGCCTCAAAGACAGACAATGGCAAACATCTGGAATATGGTTTTAGGACAGTAGGAAGGAAGGACAGGGTGTGAGGCAACATATGACAAGTTGAAAGGTTCTGAGTGCTTCAATCTGAAGAGCAGGAGCTAGCATTTGGTGGGAAATGAAGAAGGGCAAAGACACACACAATCTTCTAACAACTGAATGGCTGCTGGGCAAATACTAATCTGGACCTGATTGACCCTTCAGAAGGCAGAGACAGTCAGACCTTGAACAGTGTCTTAGTTGGGGTTTCTATTGCCATGAAGAGACACCATGACCATAGCAACTCTTATAAAGGAAAGACATTTAATTGGGGTGGCTTACATTTTCAGAGGTTTAGTCCATTATCATCATGGTGCAAGATGGTGGCATGCAGGCAGATATGGTGCTGGAGAAGGAGCTGAGTGTCCTAAATTTTGACTTGCAGGCAACAGGAAGTGATCTGTCTCAGTGGGTGTTGCTTGAGCATATATGTGACCTTAAACCCCGCTGCCACAGTGACACACTTCCTCCAACAAGACCACACCTACTCCAACAAGGTCACACCTCCTAATAGTGCCACTCCCTTTGGGGGCCATCTTCTTTCAAAACACCACACACAGGAAGTCCTTTCTAACAAGCAGGGAGCACCAGTGCAGCTGATGCCTTGCAATGTGAGGACTCACTGTGCCTGAGCTTCCACAGTCAGGGCTTCATGTAGGCAGCCCTCAAAGATGCCGCTGAGGGGTTCCTGCCCTAGGCAAGACACTGCACCAGATATCTGTCCATGATGCTATGAGAGAGGAAAGGTAGGAGAAGTAGAGAAGGAGGACCTGGCAGATCTCTCACTGGGCCTGCACGGAGCATTGTTTTCCATTTCTAGCTCAATGGAAAAAGTGAAGGTTAGGTACTGACACAAAATGAATAGAACAGTATTATACAGGTTATACAGTTGATTTTATGTTCCATTCTACTTTGGACAGCTTAAAGTGTCCTTAATTCCTACTCTGATTCTGAGGTGAAAACAGGCTAGTTATAGTGTGTGTGTGTGTGTGTGTGTGTGTGTGTGTGTGTGTGTGTGTTCTAAATATTTCCCCTGGAATTTTAATCTCACTATTATATTTAATGCTGTTTTTGCTGTTCTCCCTAGAACTGTTTTATGACTGTTGAATTCTTAAGACCCCCCATTCTTAATTTTTAACCTGTGTGTATACGAACACAGATGTGTTTATTTGCATTACGTGTGTGCAGGAGCCTACAAAGGTCATAAAGAACTTAAGTGTTGGTTTCCCTAGAACTGGAGTTACAGGTAAGCTACCATGTGGGTGCTGGGAACCAAATCTAGGTCCTCTGCAAGAGCAGTAAGCACTCTTAACTGCTGAGCCGTCTCTCCAGCTCCAGGTCCCTCATCCTTTGAAAACCCTCCCTTGCCACCCCCAATTAGAAGGAGGCTCTCTCAGCTTCAAGAGACAGTACAGCACAAGGTCAAAAATGAAGGGCTGTTTTCTTAGGAACACTGATGGAAGTGATCTTTTGTGCCAGGGGACCTAGGACGGGTTCTATATTACCTCAGTGCTTCATTGCCCTTCTCTGCTTAAAATGGGGCTGTCACACCAACTCCCTCACAGGGCTTTGGTTAGAACTGAAGGAGATAATACAGAGGGTGCACAGTAAGTAGATACTTTTCCTCTTCTCATTCAAACTCTGGGTTTTTTATTGGCAAAGGCTGGGGCTGGTTAATGCCTTCTGCCTTCTCAAGTACCAGCAAGTCCTCAACAAACCTAGCTGAAATTAGATTTACTGCACTGAAGCATCTTTGCTACAATAGGATTACAAGGGCTGAGAGACATACTGACCCCCCAAGCCCTTCCAGCTCTGAGAGCATCTGCTTCTACCCCAGGGTCTGCAGTGCGGGGCCATATAGAAGATCAGTTCTGCACCACCCGGAGAGTCCTGTTCCACCCTGACCTCCACACTCCTAAGAAGCACTGAGGTCTTCAGAAGATGAGAAATTTCACAGCATCCTGCTATCTTCTGGGTAACTGCGTATTTTATGATGACTAATAGGCAATTACTATGGTAATATTGCAATTCAGCATGTGTGAGGTTTGGGAAATGAGAAATTATGGGTAACTACTTTGGACTCATTTCTATGGTAACAAAAAGTAATTGTCATTAAATACCAGTTATACTGAGGCTGTACCTGGTAATTATAGATTTTTATGCCCAGAAACATAAATAAAACCAATAAATTTATTCCAAGGTCTATGACTGTTTACTTATACGTGGCTCTATGGAATACACAATGACAAACACCTAATTAAGAAATGCAAACCCAACACAGAATTTCATATCGTCATACAGAGATGGAAGGTCTGTTTTTCATAGACAAGGCATTACCAATGCTATGGAAATACAGTGGGGTGGAGGGGTGGGTAGGGCTGCCTTCTCTGCAGAGGAAACAATGAGAATGGAGGTTGTAGCAAAGAGAGTATGCCATCCTTCAGTATGCATGCAAAGCCTTGTGTTCTGTAACTCATTGAGAATTGCTCCCTGATTCTAAACAGATCTGCCTATTGCCCCCACTTCGATGGCCTGATAGCTAGGCTTGGAACTTTTTGGCTCTGAGATACTGGAAGTTGCAATATCTATCTCTCAAGATATGAGTTGCCAGATACCCTTGGAACTATTTGAAAACGTCCACATTGCACAATCGGTAATCATGCTATTTTTTCTTTTGTTTTTAAAAATGTGGTAAAGTACAATATAACATAAATTCTACCATATTAACCATCGTAAGTGTGTGGCTCACTGGCGTTAAACACCCGCAATGTGTTGCTACCAGCGCTATCCCTGAAAGCTAGGCCTGTTAACCCACTACATGGTGACTTCCTCTTCTCCCTTTCCCAAAGCTGCACAACCACCATAGTGCTTTCTGTTTGTGACTGGAGTGACTACTTGAAGTACCTCATGTAAGTAGAATCCAACAGTATTTGTCTTTCTTGTGGCTGGTTTATTTCACTCGGCATCACTGTTCTCCAGGTTCATTCATGGGGTGGCCGTGCTTCTCCTGATAGAGCCTCCCCCCAGGACAACTACCAGACGATGAAAGTTGTCTGTTACTCCATTTAGTTCCTCCAAGGAGGCTGGAGGAAAATTGAGGCTTGGAGTAAAATTTGTGTTGTCCCAAGACAATAAGCCCTGGCGGCTAAGGAAAGAAAACTGCCTCCATCTAAGGCTGATAGATAAAAGAGTTAGAGCCCAGAGACCCTGGATGCAAGCCTGGAGCCTTGCCAGTGGCCCTTTGCCTTCTTAGACTGTTCCCCATTTTTTCTAATGGACATAGTAAAAACTGGCTTGCCTTTCTCAAACCATTGCCCTGATCAAATACAGTATTTAGGTGCTTTTAAGAGCACTGGGCTCTACGAGATAACAAGGTGGTGCCCGAGAATCCAGAGTCTGTTCCGTCCTAACAGCCACTCATCCTTTAAAATGAGAAGAGTATTCATGTCATAACAGTACGCGATTAAACAGTTGGGGTTGGAGGCTGACAGCATCTGGCTGTAGTTACTCTCTTCTGGGGATTTTAGCTTTGTGTCGCAGCACAATCACTACATACCACTGCTTAGTTTATTTGTTCATTCAGGAAACAAAGATAAAGGGCCCATTCTGTGTCAGCCACGATGGCAGGTCTGACAGGGAACAAGGCAGACAAAGTCACATCTACACATGATTACAAATCAGGCCAGGACAATGCGAGGTGCCATGAACGAGTGCAGGGGGGAGCCCACTGTCTATCGCAGGTGCTGGGAAGGCCTGCCCATGGATTAGCTTGAGACCTGACATCTGCAGGGGGAAAGGGAAGTGGAATTAGAGTGTCGTGAGCAAGACAGAGTGCATACTTGCCCTACGTCTTTATTATACACAGTAAGGGTTATGTATTGTGGTATCATATGATATAACAATTGTAGAAACTGCTGTGGAATATACTGTGGTTGCTGCATATTGTGATAAAAACTTTAATATAGGCCATACATACTCTTAGCACAGCCACAGTATGGTACCGCACACAGTAATCTAGCTAGTAGACTGCTGCTCTTTAACATAATGAATATTCCCAGAATAGTGTAACAGCCATCTGCCGTTATTATGTTCTAGGGTAAAGTGTGTGCCTCTCTCTCTCTCTCTCTCTCTCTCTCTCTCTCTCTCTCTCTCTCTCTCGTAACCCAAGCTGCCCTCAAACTCACTGTGTAGCCACCAAGGATGACCTTGAATTTCTGACCTTCCAGACTCCACCTCCTGAGTGCTAGGATTATAGACATGTGCCACCATGTCTGGTTTTATGTGGTGCTGGACACTGAACCCAGAGATCTGTGAATGCTAGGCAATCAATCTACCAACTGAGCCACACCCCCAGGTTACATTAACCTTCTCTACCTGACTATTAGTACTATACCTGACTATAGTGTAGGTGTTGGGTTATTAAATACATAGGCTGAGCTGATAGAACTGGGAAATTGACTGTGTTTTTCCCTATATTGGATCACATGCTTCCTTAATGTGGAGAAAATAGGGTGGGGAGTGGGAAGAGGGAGAAGAAATAGATTTTTATTTAGAACTTACAATGTGCTCAGTACTGTACTTTAAGTGTATTATTTTCAAAAGGTCTCATAATCTTTCATTTCCTACTGACAAGTGATGTTAGATAGATAGATAGACAGACAGACAGACAGACAGACAGATAGATAGATAGATAGATAGATAGATAGATAGATAGATAGATAGACAGGGAACTTAGTGAGGCTGTGTCAGTTATCCCAAGTCCTGGGACACATAGACAGTGGATCAGAAGTTGATGTCACACCAGACTAAGAACAAAGCCCATGTTATCACTCGCTGACCTACATAACTCAGCTTGGGTTACATGACTCAACATCCCTCCACACTGCAGGGAAGTGGCCTGTGATCTCCCTTCCTATACCCATGAGGTGTCTCAGAGCAGACCTGTTTTACTCTAGCCTCAGAGTAGGCCAGGTCCAGCTCTGGATGCAGCGGGGTAGACATCAGGGAGGACAGGCCTTTGTCTATGTCTGCCTGTCACTGGCCATTGACTTGGGGCGGATTCTTCAGCTTCTCCAGGGCCTTGCTTCTCTAGAGGGAGATGCTGAGAGAACAAAAGTCAAAAGGCCATGGAGAGGGAAGCAGAGACATGGCTGCCTGTGTTCTGACCTGTGTCTTGTGATCTCATCAGCATCCTTTGCTTATTGCCCCAGAGTTCTAAGGGCCAGCCTCCTTCCTTCCCACCCTCCTTCACAACCATCCCTCCACTACTAAGCTACTTGGAGTGGATTTTTATATTTGCAAGGAGAAAAACCCCACCAGAGCCCTTCCTTGAGAATTGTGAGGATTAAATGAAATATGTGTAAGTGCTTGACAGACCATTGAGTCAGCAAGCAGACTTCTTGGAATGGCATTTCCTAAAATGTTTCATAAACCCAACACAGGAGGTGGGATGTATAGACTGTGGCACTTACCTTTTAGAAACATTGAGGTCTGCATTTCTCTTTTGGGACTGCTTGTATCCATGACCATATGCAACATTCTGAAAAGTCTTATTGTGAAAGCTATGTTTAACTTCATTTAGTTCAGCATTTCCCAAACTTATTTGAACTCCAGATTATCTTTCCTGCCATACACCTTAGAGAGCCATGGCAAACCCAAGAAATACGGCTGCAGAGAGAGCTTGGGAGGAGGAACTGGCATGGGAGAAACCGGCATGGGGACTTCTAAAGCATCTTGAAACTAGGCATTCTGAGTCTTTATTACTATCTTTCCTACACTCCAAAGCTGTAGAAATGAATTCTCATGATTGATAGGCTACTTCTGGCTACTCAGATCTGTTTTAATAACAGGATTAATGCTGTGGTTAGAGACTTTTTGCAACTCTCATAATGAGAAAGAATCATATTTTCTTACTGGGAGAATGTTGGGAGTTGAAACTTCACCATGAAATCATTTCTGAGGGTTGGAGCTACCTGCCCCCAGTCACAAAGTCTGAACCTTGAAGATGTACTGAAAACATCTAATTCCCCTTCCTATTTCCTGGCCATATGAAGCAGAGAGAAAGGAGCCATGTTGACCAAGGTCATAGACTTATTTCCAGCTAGCCCTTTTCTGGACAGCAAATGATGACATAAATAAGCATGTGGAGTGGCAGAACTGACCTCTCTCTGACCACTGCAGCTCTTGTAATTAAACAGAAATGTTAACATAAATCAAATGGTCTTTCCACCACTATTATCGCTAACCGCACACTCTGTCTGGGGAAGGTAGAATGGGATTACTCTTGGGCCTGCAACAAGCCGTAAAACCTGCAGATGCTAATGAGCCATCACTCTAGCCAATTAAGAGAAGAAGCAAAATTGACTTTAATGAAGACTTCATGCATCCCATGGGTCTCTCTTAGACCCAGGGGTGCCAGAGAGCCCCTCTGGACCCAATTTCCATGGTTTTAGAGAGGAGTAAAGTGGTCTTCTGTAAAATCTTTCTAGCTGGTTGTAGGGAGATCTTATATCTGAACTCAATCAAGGGCCTTGGAAGTCTCATCTATTTTCTTTTGTCTTCATCAAAGCCATTCCTTTCATTCACTTACATTCATTACTTTCTGAGTATCTATTGTTTGCTAATTCCTGCTGCTAGATAGTGAAGATGCAAAGGCTGCCCTGTCTTCTGGTGACCTGAAGTTCAATGGGATTTACAAACACCTTCCAAAACTGTAGTAATGAATTCCCATGACTGAGTGACTTCCTGTTCCTTTTTAGATAACCAGGCCTGTGAGAAGCAGAAGGGAGTTGCCACTTCTTTTGGGTGTTTAGGGAAATGATTTCTAGAAGACAGACATGAGCTGAGTTGCCAAGAGAGTTAACTGGCAAATGAGGGATGAGATGATTCTACAAAGAGGCCCTGGTCATAAAAGAAAAGTAGCAGGAGCTAACATGCTTGTCTATAGCAACAGGCTTTGCTTGGAGAAGTCAGAGACACATCTCTGGGAGGAAAGAGAGTGGGGCAGACTAAAGTCAGTGCAGACACAGGCACCAGGTCACACAAAGCCTTGCATGCAAAGCTTGGGGAGGTTGGTGTTGTCTTGAAGGTTATGGGCTTGATCAAATATAAAGTCATATCATTTGAGCAGTGAAGTTAGACAGCCAATTATCTACTGCTATGTGGTTTTGGGCAAGTCAGTTTCCTCAGCTGTGAAATAAGGGTAATAAGACTGTCTATCTCTGAGAACTCAGCGTTCTTTTGGCAAACGATCCCCTGGGCAGTGGAATTTTAGGCTGTAAATGATGGTTCTACGACAGGAGAAAGAACATTCAAGATATGGCACATGAGCAGGAGTGAGGCATCCAAAGAAAAGTACTGTCCACATGATCTGGGCTGCTATTCTCCCTCATTAATGATCTTCCAGGAGGAACACAGCAACAGATCAGGGAACATTATAACCATCATCTAAGATTCTGCAAAACACATTTCTCCTCATCATTCCTTCTGACACTACTGCCCTGCTGGGGAATTATTGTCTCTTATAGAAGAGAAATTGAGCATCAAAGAGGAAAAGTGAATCCCTCAAGATCATGGAGGAAGTAGGTGCTAAAATTAATATTAGTTTTCCTGGTTCTTAATTATCAGTCTGTTCAGAAAACTCCAGCAAGTGACTTTGCTTTGTCTATAAATGGCCAAGGACATTAGCTGCACTCAGGAGGTTGAGTAAAATGTTCTCTAATCTTTAAATTTCCTCTAATAATTCCTCTAATGGTTAGTCTGTAAACTCTTTCTCAAGTTTATTGGCTCCTTCTTGTTTTCATACCTCCATCCTGTCACTTCCTGCTTCTGAGCATTGTCCCCAGCCCCTCACCTGTAGTTGCCTAGGTAGACTCCATCAGGGTTGAGCATTGGTGCAATCTTGAAGACCAAGTGTTCTCGCAGGACACGGGCAATTGGATGCTGACTTACAAGGAAGTCAATGATCCCTAGGGAGAGAGACATGCCTGGATTAGCCTCAAACTGTTTCCAAAGGAGAAGGCACATTTTCCTTAGTCCATAAAATGACAAGAGGGCCAGTGACTTTTGGCCTCTGTCATCAGCTACTGTCATATATAATTATGGATATTTGGATATATGACTAGGTGTTTCCCAATGGATTGTCCAAATATATCCTTGTTTCTAAGAGAAGGTAGCTCAAAACATAGCATTGAGGCCTAAGGACAAGAGGGGAAAAGCACTTCATGCAGATGGAGCAGAGAGGGTTTCTAAGCATTTGAGTTGGGCTTTGGTGGTCCTGGATGGCAGCAACAAATTCAAGAGGTTGCCCTCATCACATAACCATAGGGACCTTCCTGAAGTATGCCCTCTAGTATCCTTCTGGTGACGCTCTGCATCTATTCATAGGAAAGAGTTTGGGGGACATAAACTGGCCTCAGCCCTGCCCCTCTCTTCTGTTCCATGTACCTCTTTCTTCACTGAAGACCTGAACATATAGTCAAAATACTACTCTAACATTTCATGAAATTGGTCTATGCCATAAAGTGGTAGGAGAGTCTCCCAAATGCAGAGGGGACTTGTTTCTCACTGGAAGAGAGGAAGCCTTTAAACTGGGCCCTTGCAGGTCTTGATAGACAGGCATGAGGAAGACAGCAGGGTAACTAAGAACAATAATGTGCCCAGCAGCAGAAACTTAGCTCTTGGAAAGATAAATCACTTCAGAGTTCATTCCAAAGCTGCTGTGACCAGCAAGGGACATCTCGGGCTTTTCATTATGCCAGGCTGAGAATCCATGGGCAGCCCAGGGCCAGTTGGACATCATTTACTTCTCGGCTGACGCGGCAGTGGACCAGATGCCCTAATTTATTTGTTGGTCCTCATATTAGAGTTGCAGTTTGCCAATAAACAGGCAGGGTAATGATGCCAGGCGCCCTTGTTAGGGGCTAATAATTGCTTAATCTGTCCGCTAATTGACCCTGGCTCCCTGGGCAGCTCTCCAGCAAGGAGCCAGCCGGCACTCAGGGCTGGGCCATGCTGCCTCAGAGAATGGCTTCTGGAAATGGAGGCACTCACCTCCTTCACAGATGAGCAGATTAATTGGGCTGCCAATTAGGCACCTAATAAAAGAATGAGGAAAAACAAAGCCAGACAGACTATAGCTATCCAGAGCTCACTTTCCCAGGTGGATTTGGGGCAATGAGAGGGTAAATTTTAGACTTATCACTTAGCTCGAAGTCAGAGTTAACTGAACAAGAACCTTTCCCACCCGCCAGTCTTTCTATCCCCGCGCCCACCTCCACACATGCTAGGGGTCAATCTCAGGTCCTTGTGCTTGCAAGGCAAGCAATGTATTGCCCAACCCCTCTACCCAGACCCCGACTTGTCTTCTGATAAGAGCAGAAAGAATCATTAGATCTCTCTCTGTTTATGGCTTTGTAGGAAGGTTTATACAAGAGGGACTAAGCTAAGGTGCCCAGAGGTTTGATGACACCCAGAAGGACTAAGGAGGTTCTGGGTAGAGGGCCACCTCAGAAAGGTAAGGTAGCAGGAAGTGAAGCATAGTGAGAAGGAACATAGGAGACAGCAATCATGAAGAGGCAATGCCATGCCTGTGCATAGTCAAAAGCATTGCATGGATGGAGAGAGCAGAGGGATCCAGGAAGCAGAAAAGACCTGGGGATTTAGATTTGAGTCTTGGTTGATTATTGGCTGAAAGTGTTGAGAGCTTGCTCTGACCAGTTTTCTCATTTTACAATGGGAGGATGATACCTAATCTGTCAAGTGAGGTGGGGATAGCCTCCACCTTGCTGGGAGACACCAATAGCCCCCATGACACCAGTCTTTGGTACAGCCATGATTTTGTCATGTCTTTTTCTTTAAGCATGTATCTTCAAGACTGGGGCAAACAGGACAACAGGAAGGGGAGGAAGACAGAGAAAGCGGCTGAAGATCTAAAATTAAAGTTAGATGTAGAGAATCCTGCCTGATGCCATTCTCCAGTTGACCAGGATGAGCTTTGCCAGACCAACCTTATATTCAGTCAAACCTTATCTCCATTGTCCTTATTTCTTCTAGAATGCTTGGCTCAGGACTGGGTCCACAGCAGGTGCTGAAGAAGTGCTATTGATGGGGCTAGAGAGATGGCTCAGCCATTAAGGGCACATACTGCTCTTGCAGAGGAGCCAAGTTTGGTTTCCAGCACCTACATTGGGTGACTCATACCCTGCCTGCAATTCTAAAGCTAGAGGGTATTTGATGCCTCTGGCTTCCATGGGTACCTTCACTCACGTGCACATGCCCCCACAGATACACACAAGTACATAGAATTTTAATTAGTAAAACTAAATATTTTTTTAAGAAAGAGAGAGAAGAAATGCTTATTGATGGATCATCCCCAACAAAGCCTGAGGTTAGTTGAACTGACAGCCACTCACCCTGCAAACTGGGTATTCTAAGACAAATACAATGTTATTGCAGTGAAGTCATGCACAATAAGACAGCAAATCCACACTTACCAGGCAAGGTCCTAATGAGAGCTGCACAGAGTCATTAGAACCCACACAACGCTATTAACTCAACCAAGGCTGGTAGGGACAGGGGTGAGAAAGGATCTTGGGGAAAAGGCCAACAAGGTGGGTGAGCAAGATGAAAGGTATCAGGAAGGTAACCAGGCAGAGGAATGCTTACACCAAGTCTCAGTGGCAAAAAAGAAGATGGCCTCCTTGGCAGTACACAGTTCTTCATCAGGGGCTTAACTTTGGGGCTTAAAGTACAGTTGGAAACTGTAGTCTCCAGGTTTTCTTCCTTCTTAGGAACCATTCATTTGTTGTGTGGCCTACTCTCTCCACTCCTCAGTTTCCCCAGAAGTTAAAAACGAGAGAGTGATCATCATTAGGGATACTACAAAGCCTATGAGTTGATACAAACCAAGTGTCTCGCACATGGAGTAAGCATGTACATATGTTGTTTTAATCATGGCTTTCAATGATGTATTCATAGGTGGTGGGAAGGGAGGAGAAATGTGAAGGACAAATAGGAGAAGCAAGCAAGGCTATATATGTATGTATGCATGTATGTATACATATTATAATATATACCATATATTATTTTATATGTGATATATAAACAAAAACCACTAGAGAATTCCTATAGGAATTAAAGCTAGGAAGACGCAGGTCAATTCTGGGTTTTGGAGAGTGCTCCTGGCTACAGTATGCTTGGCAGCCAGGAGGGGTAGATGTGCAGAGAGAGCTCATAGATATAAAGCACCTGGCAGTGAGGAGCCAGGACCTGACCCATGGCTGACCAACAAGGGCCCTGGAGAATCATGAGGATGCCTCCAGTGAAGGAGAGATGAGGCTGTCAAGATATCTGCTCTAATCCAACAACCCTGCAGGAAATGCCTGAGATGAAGCCATCAGACTAAAAGAATACGGCCTCAAAATAGAAACTGAGTCTAGAAGAATACGGAAAGGAAACTTTGCTGAGCCTGTGAGTTTGAGGGATCAAGGTTTGTGTGTGCTGTGTCTGCCTTCCTTCAGGTCCAAGGCTCCAGGAAAGGAAGACTGATCTGTTTGCTTCTGTCATATCTCAGGGCCTTGGCGCCTGGCACAGCAATGGTATTTAATAGATGAATATGAAACGATTGAAGTCAGAGCCTCAATAGCAACTGTATACTTAGTATTTGGACTGATTTGCAGTGCTTCTGGCTCCATTTTACAGGCAGGGAAACAAAGTCAGAGTGTGACATCACTAGCTGACATCACTCATGGGGGCCTAGATGGGATCTAGACCTAGTTCTGCTGGCTTCAAAGCAGTCCTTTTTCTGTTCAGGCAAGATGGAAAGAACTAGAAGATTGCTCACATGTACTTTAGAGAATGTGTTGCATCTGTGGGAATGATTTCCTCTCCAGATAGTTCCGGGTGAGGTTCATTGTTTCTGTTCTCTGTTCAGAGGTGGCATCCTGGAATGAGAGGAACCCAGACCCACAGCACAGCAGCAGAGGCGTGTGCTGGGCCCAGGTTACCACACGTACAGCTGTAGTCACTCCAGGCCTCGCCTGACTGTGTTAGACTCTTACTGCCCTCAGCCAAGCCCAATGTTTTCAAATGATGGAATCACAGAGTTCACAGAATTTAATTCTTCTGCCTCCATGCTGGGCTCTGCCCATTTCACAGATACAAAGTGAAAAGCTCCTTTTCACTTGTGATGTAAGGCCGATTGGACCATAGACGGAGAAGAGGAAGAATCAAGGAGGAACAGATGTGGGAATAAAAGCAGAGTTGGGGAGGGACAAATAGTGGAAACTTTAGGTGCTGCTGGGTCTTGATGGCTGGCGGTATTGGTGACTATGGAATGGTGGTGTGACAGCATGTGCATGCACTTGTGCGCCCACACACAGATGTGCTTTGCGCAAGAACTCTTCCCTTCTCGATTCTTCCTGACGAAGTAATCCTGGGGAGTGACTCCCTGAGAGGACCAGTTCTTCATTTACACACACACACACTAGTCCTTAGGTGGAGGGCACTTTGGTAGGAAGGATCCAGGCAGGGAAGGAGACCACCTCTCCACTAACTTGCATGGAAATGTTCAGTGTGTCCATTCACTTCTCCAGGACACAGGAATAGTAGCTGCCGAACCGTAGGGATCTTCACACAGGATATTATTACACCATTTTTGAGGTGAGGATACAGAGGCTCAGAGAGCCAAAGCCTTGCTGAAGGTACCTGAAATGGGCAGGCAGAAGGATTAGGACTCAAACCAGGCCTGGTGAATTCCAAACCTCAGCCATGCCTGTTACCCTCCTGAGTGAGCCATGCCTTCCTGGAAGAAGCAGTCCATGAAGGTGGCCTAATCAGTTCAATAAGAGAGTCTGAAGAGGACAGAGTGCACCTCAGAGGGAGATTTCATTTTGAATTGAGAAAATACAAGGGCCTTGGGGAGTTTCAGAGAGGCACTCCTTTGCCCAGAGGTCAGAGACCAAGATCTAGATTCTGGTCAAATTTCCAACTTGCAGTGGAGATTCCAGGTGAGGAGGACCCAGCTCAGGGCTTCTCCAAGGCAGCAAGGCAGAGCAGGTCACAGAGTACCAGAGCCACTGAGGGCAGGTTCAGAGTGAGGGGCAGAAAAGCCAGGCAAGAAATGCTTCACTGAGAGTTTAGGGCCTGCAAAGTGGCCCCTTTGTGCTTCCTCCCACCTCACCACTGCTGACATTTCCTCATCACTATGTTCTAGACACCGTTCTGCATGGCTGTGGCTGTTAGCTCCTTCTGTCTTTATAACAACCCCCTATGAGGCAGAACTCCTATTGTTTCCCTTTGAGATAAAGGAACTGCGGTACAGGGAGGTTCTGTGACATTCCCAAAGTCACGGTGTAATAAGTGGAGGTGCTGGGATCCAATCTCTCTGTCTACTAAGAGACTAAGGCTTCACATACCCTGCCACGGAGCAGCATGGGAGCTCCTTTGTTCTCCCAAATTGTCCTAACTAGAGAATGAGATTAGTCTGGTCTCACAGGGGCCACAGTGAAGTGGGGTGATGGAAGAGTGGCCTAGATTCTGCTTTCCACAGCCAAGCAGTCTTCAAAAAATTAAATCCTGCCATCCTTAACACCACCTCTTCCAGATACCTGTGATGACAGAACTCCACTCTACTCCCAGAAGCAGGTGCACTAGCAGCTCGGCAGTGAGAACTATGGTCCTAGCCAGATGGAGACAACCAGGCTTTCCAGGCCTGTTTCCTGCTCAAGGTCACTGTCACCATTCCCCACCCCCCTAGGCCTCAGACCTGTACTTCCCCAGAGCCAGGGGGGCTGGAGAAAGGGACTGAGCCTCAGGCTCTAACTACTATAAAGCTTTGCCCTATGGGGCTTGGCTCAGGCTGTCCCCACGGAATACAAACCCAAAGTAGGCAGAAAAGCGTGGGTAATGGTGCCTGCCTTGTGCTGCCTCAAGGGAAGACGAATTGCTATATGTCTCCAAGGACAGATGTTGAGGTAGGGAAAGATAGGGAGCCAAACAGGGAGGTGGATTCCATCTTCAGTAAGCCACCTTACTTTCTCAGAGCCTCCACTTCCCTAACCGGAAAGCGCCCATCAAGTGGGGTGGTCAGAACTCTGTGCCCTTCCAGGTACAAAACTTGACCTTCTAGCATTTCTCAGCCCAGGGTGGGACAGGGTACAGACTGGGGATCTGGCTAGACTCGAGCTCAAGTTCCCTCTCTCCTACTTGCTGGCTGTGTGACCTTGAGCCTTTTCTTTCTAAATTCAGTTTTAGCAACCCAGAGCCAACACAGCCTTTGTCCCTCACAACAGACCCAGATAATGAACAAGATAACCCTGTTTTCCAGATATGGGAAGTGTCCACTGGACAGCCAGTCCTAAACCTTAAGTAGATCATGCTTGAATGGAAAGGACAAATGTACATAGATCACATAACAAGTCAGAGTAGTAAAGGTCTTTATTGATGATGCTAATCTTCAGGTTTTCCATGTAAGCAAAAAGCAGAGGACTGGAGGGAGTGGGTTATAGAGGTCTATGGTGGGACACTTCAAATAAACCTTAGAAGACAGGAAACATTGCAAAGTGTCAAGAAGTGACCTCCAAGGCAGAGGGAGCGGTAAGGACAAGAACTAGGTGATAGAAGATTGCCCCTCTGAGATTAATCTGTGTGGGGTGAGTTGTAATTGGGATAATATCAGAGAGCTTGGCAAGAGTGAGATCATGGTGGGCTGTGGATTCTACCACGAGGCTGGAGCATACCTGGAGAAAGTAGTGAGCAGGCATTCAGGAATTCTACCAAGGAGCAAATATGTATCTGGAAGCCTCTAGGACAGCACTGAGTGCATCAAGTTAGCACCATCCAAGATCACTGTTCAGGAAACGGGAGCACCCGAGATCCTCATCTGTAAAATGGGACGCTGACCCTCTGTACTGCTTACAGACATGGTGAGCACAGGGGTTTGGCTTCCTAGAGATGAAAATCTAGATGCCAAGACTTACTGCCTTTTTGCAAACAAGGGCAAAGCAGTTACATTCAATCAGCTGGGAGAACAGAGCTGTTGCCAAGTTTAGTAACTGACAGATGGCTTCGAGTAAAGGGGCAGGCGGACCCAGGAGAGCCTGGGAAAGGTTATTGCAAGGACAGTGCTGGGGGCCAGAAATGAGAGTGTGAAGGAATCAGCCATAGTGACTGGGGCCCAGCCATGCAGCTGACAAGCTGCTGGACTCTGTGCCGATCACATCCTCTCCCTGAGATTTGGTCTCATCAGCTGACAAAGAGTGGAAGACAGTTGTGCCTAAACAGCATGGGAAGAATGGGACCAGAAAAATGAAACCCTTATTTATATGCACAGTGCTTGAGAGTTTGCAAAGTAGATTACTACTTCATCTTCTCGGGTTCCCATGGGGACGAAGGTGGCATCTGTCAAGAGCCTGCTATGTGCTAGGCATAGGACTAGGTGTTGTGTTTACATTTATCTCCCACCAGCTTCCTGATGCCTTCCTGGGTAGTTCTGTTAGCCTCATTTTACATTTGAGGGAACTGATGTGATGCTGCAAGGAGGTGGTCTAGCCAATATTTGACCTCAGCATTGTCTGATTCCAAATCTCCGTATACTTGTACTGCATCACGCTGCCCTTGAGCTGTGTAACCTTCAGAAGCTCTCTCAAACCCCTCTTAGCACATGGTCATCTTGAGATTGAAATGAGACAAATTATTTCTTCAAATTTCAGTTTTTCTCATATGTCAAAACATAGCTAATATTAGTTTCTGTGACATAGAAGATTAATATAATTAAAATAAACTATAATTAAAATACATAAATTCCTGGAATAGTATTTGGTAAATGTACAATATCATACTACTTTGCATGATAGGTACAAATGAAGCTGGGCGTGGTGGCACATGCCTATAATCACAGCTATTCCCTACGCTGAGCCTAAAGGATTGCAAGTTGGAGAACTGATTGGGCTAAATAGTGAGTTCAGGGCCAATCCAGGCAACTTAAAGAGGTCCTTTCTCAAACTAAAACTTTCTTTTAAAGGACTAGGGTTATAGCTAGATGGTAGAGTGTTTGTCTAGCATGTATGAAGTCTTGGGTTGAATCCCCAGTGCTTTGAGGAAAAAATAAAATATTAGCAAGAACGTGAGACAGTAAGAACTCACATGTGGCTGGTGGCACCATAAAGTTGAATATTGCTTAGAAAAATTTGGGGGACCTAATAAAGCTGAGAATGCACATAGCTTATGACCCAACAATTGTATCTCCATGTTGTTTACCCTAGGAAAGAATTTACATGTACACACAGGTCACATACACATTACAGTGTAAGAATGTTTGGAATAGCATTGTTTTGAAGAAACAAATTGTAAACAACTTAATTGATCATTGTCAGGAGAATAGCCAAGTAAATTGACTTACAGACAGACATGGACTATAATACAGTGAGGGAAAGCATGCAAACTGGAGCACTACTCACCCACATGAATACCAAGTGGAAAGCAAGCCTCGGTGCATATAGAACGATGATATTGATGCAAAGTGCAAGAACAGGAAAAACTAAAACATACATTGTTTAAGGATGTTTACAAATATAGTTAAAGATGAAAATGACAAAACACAAAAATCAAGGTCATGGTCTATGGGAGGGAGGGAGAGAGGGAGAATGGGTCATAGAATTGGAAGTAAGTGGCTAATGTCTGCAACTGGAAAGGAGTGGGTTAACTGCTTCTTAAACTGCTGGGTACCTAGACACTCTGTGCTATTTATATCTTCTTTATTGAATGTATCTATGTTCATGATGATAGCTCCTTAATTCCCTTATATAAATGAAGTATTTGACAATAAATATAAATGCAATTACTCTAAATTATACTAAATAAAGAAATACACTAAAGCAGAGAAATTATATTACCTTTGGTTATCTCAGGCCAAGTACACTTCCTTGCTCATAGTAGGTATTTTAAAAGTTGTTAAGTAAATGACTGAATTAAGTGAGTTAGTAGTCAACATTTCCAATCCGTAACCCTTTTACCCACATACATATCTAGCAGGCACAGGACACCCGTGAGACCCCGAGCTTACCTTGACACACAAAAGAAGATGGTGTTTCCCCTGGGTGGACCCGTCCTGTGATGAATATCACCTTCTTTTCTGTCCCTTCTCGGAGATTTTCTGAAAGAAACAAGTGGGAGGTCACCATGGAAAGCAAGCTGAGACTAGAAGTTGGTATGTGGAAAGGAGACAGCTAAGGAAGATGTTAGATGGATGCTTTCCTTTTATTTCTCTTTTAATCATTGGGTTAGAATCAGTAAGGATCAGCCATTGTTGACTAATCATACCTCTGTTTAATATTAAATGACCACATTCCCTTTTCTTTGCGTAACTTAGAATATTATATTAATATGTAATATTTACAACCGTCTGAGGAAGCTGTCAGTGAAGTTGAATCCCAAAGCCACTGACTGTGCCCATCGGCAGTTGTATATCCTTCTGAATTTCAGTATTCTTAACTATAAATGAGGAGAATAATATCTGTTTAATTTGATTGTGATAATGAAACAAGGCTACATACCACATAGTACTAGCAAACATCTAGTAAATGATGGAATAAAAAGGTAGCTATTCATAATAGTAAAAGTAGCACCCATTATGTCATTAACCCCTTTTGTGACAGATACATTTTATATACCTTTATTCATAATCTCCTCTTATAGAGGCAGAAATTGAAGTTCATTGAAGTTACATAATTGTTCAAGGTCATACAGTTAATAGGTGCTAGCAGATGAGATTAGAATTCAGGCTTTTGTTTTGGTGGTGATAAAGTAACAGGGAACAGATCCTTTTACATTGAACACCTAGAAAACTAGGTCTTCAAGGGTAGCTTAATGGTAGAAACCTGGTCTAGTACATATAAGGGTCTGGGTTTGACTCCTAGCATTGGGGAAAAGAAGAGAAAATGCAAACAAACAAATCTGTAAAACAAAATAAAATATAATAAACAACTACTTTTAGATGCTGTATAAGATACAAGGGCCAGTACCAGATTACTCATGAGAAAAGGGGACAAATAAGCATGCCCCATGGTTGCCCTGTCTTTTTCTGATGGTCCATTACACAGTGAAGAGCAGGGTACAATATCCTAAGCACACCGTGGAAGTCTCCCTGAGATTCAAGGTTAGCAGGCAGCAGTTGTGGAGAGGATTCCTGAATTCCAGTAGAGAAAAAGAGTTCCAGAAATCTATAAGGAGCCCTCTTGAGTCTTCGTTAGATCCCAAACTCTGTGCATATATAGAGTGAAACTTCAAGCTATAGTTTGAGTTTAGAGTGTGTTGAAGACTTATTCCCAGGCCTAAGCCACCACTGGAAGATTGTAGACCCTTTAGCAGGCAAGGCTTAGTGGAGGAATATTGAGTCTTGGAAGATGTGCCTTTGAAGGCTTCGGCCCCATATCCCAACTCTCTTTGCTTTGCCTCCTAGCTTCCATGAAGTAGTAGGACAAAATTTGAACTGCTAATTGCAAAGAATAAATCTTTTTTGATCGTACAGGAAGAGTGAGAACTCAAAAGGGATGTGTTTTACAGGTAGGGCTAAAATACTCCAGAAAGACCCTAACAAGGTTTTAAAATCATCAGAAAGGAATCAAGTTTGGAAAAGAAACTTAACTGCCCAACTCTTTTGAAGGAAAGAGAATGAAATCCAGATACTCAACAATGTGTATATTTTGTAATATTCAGCATATAATAAAAATTATTAGATATAGAGAAAAGTAGGAAAATAGGACCTGAATCAGATTCTGTTGTTACAGAAATCTGGCCTGTATAATAAAGTTCAGCCATTATGTAAAGATAATATATATATACATACATATGTATACATGTTCTTATAAACAACAGGTAAGAATAACCTTCCTAAAATGAATGCAGAAGGGTTACTCAGCCATTGGAGGAAGGGTTGAGCGGCACACAACAGAACAACAAACTAAGGAAATTTAGGAAAACATTGAGAAAATTTTGATTAAATGAGCCCTATCTATATTAAGAGGATAATCTGGAGGGAGAAGGCACAGAAATAATTAACAGGTGTTCCTTAAAATGGTGGGGAAGGTCATTTTGAATGTGGTTCATCATCACAACAGATACACCAATGTCAGACACAAGAGATAAAAATATTAACTCTTGAGGTAGAGAGACGGATCATGAGTTAAAAGCACTGGGTGCTCTTCTAGAGGATCTGGGTTTGGTTCTTAGTACCCACAGGGTGGCACACAACTAGTCGTAATTCCAGTTCTAGAGGATCCCACGTCCTCTTCAGAATCCTGAAGGCACTGCACACACATGTGCACAGACATACATGCAGGCAAAATACCCATACACATTTAAAAAAAGAGTAAAATTGAAAGCAAATTTAATTCTGTTGTTCTAAAATTGGGCATGGTGGCACACACCTTTAATGCCAGCACTCAGGAGGCAGAGGCAGGTGGATCTCTGTGAGTTCAAATTCAGCCTGGTCTACATAGTGAGTTCAGGACAGTCAGAACTACATAGAGAAACCCTGTCTAAAATTAATTAATTAAGTAAGTAAGTAAGTAATATAAACATTTTCCTAAAGGTGTGTGGATTGTTTGGTCCAGTGGGGTGACCAGCAAGCATAGCGCACAGCTCTATGCTGGCTACCTTTGAGGGGAGAGAACGTATTTATAGTCTCAGAAGAGTTAAGCACTAGTACATTTCTTGGACAGAATATAAGTGCTGTGGGATGTATGGCAAATGTGTTGCTAATTAATCAATAAAACACTGATTGGCCGTTGGCTAGGCAGGAAGTATAGGTGGGGCAAGGAGGAGAATAAAGGTGGGAAGTGGAAGGCTGAGTCAGAGAGACACTGCCAGCCGCCACGATGAGAAACAGCTTGTGAAGATGCCGGTAAGCCACGAGCCATGTGGCAAGGTATAGATTAAAGGAAATGGATTAATTTAAGCTATAAGAACAGTTACCAAGAAGCCTGCCACGACCATACAGTTTGAAAGCAACATAAGTCTCTGTGTTTACTTGGTCGGGTCTGAGAGGCTGTGGGACTGGCAGGTGAAAGAGATTTGCCCTGACTGTGGGCCAGGCAGGAAAACTCCAGCTACATATAAGCTACTGCAGGGACAAAATGATGTCTACTGGTAAATGTCTTCCTTAGGAGCCTGTTTGGAATGGATACCGAGGAACTGGCTGCTAAATTAATAAATGAAAACACTTTATAGATATTTCTCATAAATAAGTTCAGGCACCTGCTATTCCATGTAAATCTTCATGGTGGTCTTATGAGACTGGGTGTGTTCATGCCATCTTACAGGTGAGAGATCTGACACCCACAGAAGAAATGGATACAGCCAAGGTCACGCTGCCAGCAGTCCAGCCCTAGCTCCAAGCCTGAGTCCCTTTCTCTACCCTGTCTGCCTTGTGGATCCACTAACATTATACAGTCCTACATCTGCTGCAATTCCATCTGCAATGTACACAAGAGACTGGTTTCATTCTTTATTGCCGATGGAAATTGAACTACTGTCTTAGTATTTATATTTCCTTTCCACTTAAAATTTTTTAACCCCCACCCCCAAACCCTTCTTAAAAATGGTACCTAACACTGACCCCATGTCTCCCAACAGTTCAGAAATAATGAATAACATTACCAAGGCCCTCAGTGAAGGCTGACTTTATGGATGCCTCCCCTGACCCGGTATCAACTCAATTGCATTCTACGTTTCTGCTGACCACAGGGAAAGGCAAAACGGGCATTCTATTTGCACACTAATTTTACTGAGCCCCTGTGACTTCATAAAATGATAACATGGGGCTAATAAAAATCAAGCCTCTCTGGCACTAATATAAGCAAATGTTGATGCAGGCAGGTAACAAATTGCTTTGTCATTTAGGAGGCCATAAAAGAGCATTATAATCATCTTTAGGCAAAATGGATGGTTTGCCTTTGCTTAGCTTTTAGCTTTCATTTGCAAAATCAATTTAAGGTAATGTAGCAGCTCTGAGGTGGTGTGACATGGGGCTGTCGCCACTCGCTCCTGCCACCAAATCCCCAGACTCTTCTGTGCAAAGACAATTAAACATATTCTTGGTTGAGGCAGCAAGGACTGAAGAAGTATGTGTGCTTGAACAAAGCTAAGGTGGAACAGAGTGCAAACAATGTAACCAAGAACAACCCACAGGGGATGGTAAAACTAGAGAACTAAAGGACACAACAACATGTGTTTTGTACAGCATCCCTACCCCATGTGTATGAGTGTGCACACATGCACACATGGACAAACACTCACACACACACACACTGTAGTTTCTTTGTGTGTGTGTGTGTGTGTGTGTGTGTGTGTGTGTGTGTGTGTGTATGATAGAGAGAGGGGTGAAGAGGGAGACGAGGAAGAGGGAGAGAAATGGGGGAGGGAGGCATATCTTGTCACCGCAGTCCTGTATCACCCTCAAACTCTTATTCATAAAAAAATTTATTGAACACCTACTTGGTGACCAGGTAGGTGACTTGGTGACTAGCTATTATTTATTTTCATTTTACAGAAAAGCAAGGCCAAAACAGATTTAGTGGCTTAGACTTGTTCTTATAGCTAATGATTAAGTGGTAAAGCCAAAATCCCAACTCAGGAAAAAAAAACAAAAAAACTGTGTTCTTAATCTCTATACTATCCTGTGAAGGATAATATCACACTTCCATTACAGCAACTAGGTAATATTTATTGGGTATCTATTCTGTGTCAATATTTTATATGCCTGATCATATTTAATTATCACAGTCACCCAATGGAGCATCTTCCTTTTATTTTATAATTTTGTCCCTGTCTTATAGAGTAGGAAATTGAGATCTAGAAACATTAAGTGTCCTGACTAAACTTGCAAATGTAGGAGCCAGTATTAGACCTAAATGTTTATGACTCTCTCATTTGTGTTCTTAACCACTGTGTCAGATTGACTCTTGAAGATCATATAGAGTTATTGGGTGATTTCATTATGAAGACCATTGGTTTGTTGCTGTTTCAACTTTTTCAAGATAGTCTTATAGTGTAGACCAAAGCTGGCTTGGAACTCTCTGTGTATTCCAATGGTCTCAAACTCCCTGTTCTCCTGCCTCAGCCTCCCAAATGCTGGGTTGCAGATGTGTACCACCATGCCCAGGTCCCATCAAATCTTTGTTAATCTCCATGTTCAAGAGGTGAATATTAGCTTCAGTGTGTGGTAGGCTTAGACAGTTGCTCCTAAAATTGGAAATCGTAAAGGAATGATACAATACTTTCCCAATTGGGCTATAAAAGGACTGTGGTCTTGGGTATGCTTTCGTATTTTTGAATCACTCACTTCTGGGGAAACCAGCTGTCATGTCATGAAGATACCCAAGTAGACCATAGAGAGAACCACATGGTGAGAACAGCCAAGAAGAACTTATGTCTGAGTGAGTTTAGAAGGCTCTTTTAGTCTTAAATGGCTATGTCCTTGACTAAAACTTCCTGTAATCTCAGGAGAGATCCCCAGCCAGAATGACCCACTAAATTTTCCCACATTGTGGACCCACAGAAACCAAGAGAGAATGAATGTTTGTTGTTTTAAGAAGTGGTAGCATGCCTTTCCTCTGGCGGCAGCCATCAGGTGAGCCAAGATGGGTGCATACAAATACATCCAGGAGCTGTGGAGGAAGAAGCAGTCGGACGTGATGCGCTTTCTCCTGAGGGTCCGCTGCTGGCTGTACCGCCAGCTCTCGGCGCTGCACAGGGCTCCCCGCCCCACCCGGCCTGACAAAGCGCGAAGGCTGGGGTACAAGGCCAAGCAAGGTTATGTCATATACAGGATTCGTGTCCGCCGTGGTGGCCGCAAACG